>NC_136327.1:5989167-6148093 GCF_964198595.1 Lampetra fluviatilis | reverse complement strand
AATATGAATCCCTGCAGTGACGAAAGCTTTAAATCGAAACTTTAACAGACTGTTGGGGCAAGTGCTGTTGGCGAGTAGCAGCACCTATGAAGCCTGTCATGGCACACGAGGACAAGGATGACCAATACCACACCCGGCCGCCTTCATCTCCCCAGTGGTGATGTTTACTACACACTGCACCAGGTACTCATTTACCACCACCACCACCATACTCTCACCTGTCGTAAGGGTTCGTATTCGCTGCCCATACATCGTACGAAGGGTCTTGGACTCGAGGCTGCAACATGGGAAGGAGGAGGAGGAGAGAAGTGGCGGATTAGAAAACAAGAGAAGCTCATGCACTGTGTAGATACAGCTTCTGAGTCATCATTAACATCGTCAACATCATCATCATCATCATCACGACCCACTGCTGGATGAAGGCCTCACATGGCCCAAGCCAAGCTGTCACCATCTCCCATGGCGGTCGTGCGATGCAGCAGTCCACCAATCTACGAGATGACCGGGAAGGCGTCCGTACATCAATTCATTCTTCGTTCGTCATCGATTAATTCACGGATGAGAATTGGCACGATACTGAGACAGGGGAAAGGTCGGTGGAGAGGTGAGAATGTGTGGAGGCAGGAAAGAGCGTGTGGAGAGCCAGGGAAGAGAGTATGGAGAGAGCTCGATGTGAGAGGGGGTGAGAGGGGGTGAGGGGGGGTGAGGGGGGGTGAGGGGGTGTGAGGGGGGGTGAGGGGGGTGAGAGGGGGTGAGAGGGGGGTGAGGGGGGGTGAGAGGGGGTGAGGGGGGGGTGAGGGGGGGTGAGGGGGTGTGAGGGGGGGTGAGGGGGGTGAGAGGGGGTGAGAGGGGGTGAGAGGGGGTGAGAGGGGGGGGTGAGAGGGGGTGAGAGGGGGTGAGAGGGGGTGAGGGGGGGTGAGGGGGGGTGAGGGGGTGTGAGGGGGGGTGAGGGGGGGTGAGAGGGGGTGAGGGGGGGTGAGAGGGGGTGAGAGGGGGGGGTGAGAGGGGGTGAGGGGGGGTGAGAGGGGGTGAGAGGGGGGGGTGAGAGGGGGTGAGAGGGGGTGAGGGGGGGTGAGAGGGGGTGAGGGGGGGTGAGAGGGGGTGAGAGGGGGGTGAGAGGGGGCGAGGGGGGGGCGAGGGGGGGCGAGGGGGGGCGAGGGGGGGCGAGGGGGGGGCGAGGGGGGGCGAGGGGGGGTGAGAGGGGGTGAGAGGGGGTGAGAGGGGGTGAGAGGGGGGGTGAGAGGGGGGTGAGAGGGGGCGAGAGGGGGCGAGGGGGGGCGAGGGGGGGGTGAGAGGGGGGGCGAGAGGGGGGTGAGAGGGGGGGTGAGAGGGGGTGAGGGGGGGTGAGGGGGGGGGGGGTGAGAGGGGGTGAGAGGGGGGCGAGGGGGGGCGAGGGGGGGGCGAGGGGGGGCGAGGGGGGGCGAGGGGGGGCGAGAGGGGGTGAGAAGGGATGAGGGGGGTGAGAGGGGGTGAGGGGGGGTGAGGGGGGGTGAGGGGACGTGAGGGGGGGTGAGGGGGGGCCCTACCTTGGGCTGGGGGCCTGCACGGCCTCCCCTGGGCCGTGGGGAGGGGCTGCCACGTTGAACCTGTCGCACAGACAAAGCCGGAACGGGCACACACCAGCTAATTTATTCACTCATTCACTCACCCAACATCACATTTCATTACTTTATTCGTTCGCTCAACGATCAATTCCATTGGCCAACTCATACGTTCGTTTACTCACCCGTTCATTCGCTCACTGGCACGCTACGTGACGCTGACGCTCACCCGCACGCTCATCCGTTCACCCAAGTCGCATGCTCAGTTTCGTGCGGTCACCCGCAACGCTCTTACATTCGCCCGAGTCGCATATTCCACTCCGTTCGCTCATTCCGCACGCCCGCAGGGCCCCTCACCGGGGAGCTGTTGATCCACCGCTGCTGAATCCGACCTCGGCCTCCTCGCTGACCCTTCCAGGCCCGGTTGCTCCGGTTGTCGCTCCGATCCGAAGAGCCCTGTCGCGGACGAAAAAGACAAAGACCGCCCGTGTAGCCTTAACACACTGTTGGGGCAAGTGCCGTTCGCGAGTACCAGCGCGAAGGCAAACGAGGTGGCCGGCCACCACACCCGACTATCCTTTTGTTGCCTCAGTGGCGATATTGATGCACCGCACCGGGTACTCGTTTCAGGATGAGTCAACCTAGGGGAGGGCCCCGTACCGGTTCAGATAATTGTCACCAGTGTTGTTGGCCGTGAACAGGAATCGAACTCGGATGGCCGGGTTCGTAGCACGGCGCGTTAAAACGCTTGCACTACTGCTCATACATGAACGCAAACAAAGCAAAGATCAGACTGTTGGGGCAGGTGCTGTTAGTGAGCGCCTATGAAGCCCGGCACGGTGCACGAGGGGGTAGGTGGCCAACGCCACGCCCGGCCGCTTTCGTCTCCCTTGTGGCGATGTTTACACATCGCACCAGGTACTCATTTGAGGCCGAGTCGACTGAGGGGAGGCCCAGGACCGGTTCAGATCATCGTCACTGGGTCACCAGGTCCGTAGCGCAGCGCGCTAACCGCTACACTACCTCTCCCCACACACAAAGATAAAGATCCCCATATAGCCTTAACAGACTGTAGGGGCAATTGCTGTTAGCGAACACCTATGAAGGCCAGAACGGTACACGAGGGGGTGGGTGGCCAGCACCACGCCCGACCGCCTTTGTTTCCCTAGTGGCGATGTTTACACATCTCACCAGGTACTCATTTGAGGCTGAGTCGACCTAGGGGAGGCCCGGGACCGGTTCAGATAATCGTCACTGGTGTTGGCCGTGAGCGGGAATCGAACTCGTGTCGCCGGGTTAATAGCGCAGCGCACTAACCGCTACACTACCTCTCCCCACACACACGCGCGCACTCACACGCACGCACACACGCGGGCACTCACACGCACGCACACACGCACACACGCGTGGCTTCCACATGTTCGCTGCCAGCATCCCACTTCAAAACACTGCAGGCCGCCGGCATGGGAGAAGGGGGTAGAGGACGAAAATTCCTGTGGCCCAGCGGCTCGCAGGAATGTGAAGCATCGCGAGCGGCGTGGCGCGTGGCATGGCGCGTGTTCATGGCGTGGTGCATGGCGTGGTGTATGGTGCATGGCGTGCAAATGTTTAAAGCGCAAATTGGACGCGGTGCTGGGTAGCGCGAGTAAACCGCGGGCGAAGGGGTGAGGGGCGAGAGGGCTCACTGCAATGAGCAAAGCGGAAGAGCGGAGATTTTACACTCAGCAGGCCAAATAACCAAAACGGATAAGCATACGATACGCGTCTCCCTGCGAAAAACCAAAAAATAAAATTCTTACACCCCCCCCATCGGCAGCACGGCCTTCTGGGAGCTTGCCCATTCAGCAACAAAGACTGAGGTAAAGCAAATTCTGGAACGGGTTTTTTGGCACGCAGTGTATCCGTCAGCAGCATCAGACTTGCATGAATCAATGCTGGTGAACTCACAGATGTTATTGCCAAGGACCTTCCTTTTAGATCTGAAGTTTTCGTGACTGCAGGGATCCATACTCTTTGGTTCTTTCGGTAAAGTCACGTAGGTATAAAATAAAATAAATTAAATCACGACGTTTCGATCGCAACACAATCGGCTGTTCATTACCGAAAGAACCAAAGAGTATGACCTTCGATTTAAAGCTTTCGTGACTGCAGGGATTCATCTTCTTGGTTCTTTCGGTAAAGTCACGTAGAAGGGAAATAAAAAAATAATAAAACATAATAAAGACAGCGTCAGACGCTGTCTTTCCGACAGACCTGTTCTTCACCTGAGGACGGCTGCTTGCGTTGTGGCCGAAACGTCGTGAAAATTATTTTATTATGTTCTATTTTTTATTATTATTGTATTATTTCCCTTCTACGTGACTTTACCGAAAGAACCAAGAATAGTATGACCTTCATTTTAATATACGGCTCCTATATTCCCTACAACAACGCTCGTGATCATTTTGAGTTGCGTATAATTTTGCGTCCAACTAGAACTCCTATCTGGTAGTTCACCGCCACTAGATTCAAGCAAGCCTGACAATGCTGATGAGACACTACACGTCAAAACCGGTCCACAGTTTGCTTGTACTGAAGCAATGCTGCCAAGAACGTGCTCTGCCAGAAGGGCGTTTGGCGTACACGTGTTGTGTAAGAAATATGAAGGAAACATCGTCCGCTTATCTATTTTGTTAGACCGAGTAGACAAGGGGGTCTCCGTTCCATAACATTTAGACGAAACAGACGTAGTGTATTACTTTAGATTTTACGCTAAGCTGACAAAAGTTGGCTACATATGGTGGGAAAAAATGTCAACATACATTCAATAACAAAAGAAACTCAACACGTGCCATTAAACAGTCCGGCCTTTAACAGAATGAACATGTATAACAGGCGACGTTTTAGCCCATGACCCCACTTCTATAACACAGCATGTCCACGGCTCTTTTCAACAGACTTCCGTGGACAGAGTGACTTTCGGAGTCCGCACATCGTGATCGCGGCTGAACCAAGCAGGTAAACACAAACCCTACAACAATGTTAGGAATGACAGCCACTCGGTGCAGCTGCAGATAAGGGTTTTGGGCGCACTTCCAGTTTTGACACCGTGCGAGTACAACAGTGGTTCTCGGGGGTCCGTAAAACTCGACATTACCTTGAAATGACGGGAAATGCAAATAAATACCGTGCATTTTTTTGTTTGCTATGCTAGCTCTCTCAGCCGGTTCAACAAAATGTACTCGAATCGTTCTGTCAGATTTTTGGGTCGGATCGCGCGTGGGGTGCGTTGTGCTTTGAGAAACACGAGGAAGGTTCCCCAACGACGAGAACGTTTAAACGGCTGAAGTTTTTGTTTCTTATTATTTTAAAACCCTTGTTTTATTCAACAAAAAGAAACAAAAGCTTGCGTTCAAAGTTTCAAAGTTTCAAAGTTTATGTATTAGGTATAGCCCTGTGAGCCATTCGGCTCTTGAATTGGGTGCAACCGCAACAAACAAAAACATGAACAAGAAAACATCTTAAAGTGACTATGTGCAAACAGAAAATCCAAGAAAAAATTGCCGCCGTTTAGCGGTACGCGCTTCACACTGACCGCCCCCCCCCCCTTCACGGGCCCCCCGAGGATCACATGACCACGCCTTCACCGCTGCACACGTGTCCGTTGTCTTTCCCCGTCGTGTAACATTACGCATTGCATTGAAATGTCATGCGTAATATAAACAATATATGAAAACGCATATACGTGTTATTTGCTGATGTTGCTGCTGTGATGGCAGCGGTGCAAAGACACAATTAACAATATATTTTCCAAAGCTCAACACACTGTGTGGCCTTCAAAGAACACATTCTTGCAGAGGGAGCTGGTAGGAACGTTGGGATGCTCGGTCAATGGCCAGGGTCAACGGCGGCGGGGAGGGGCTAGGTGGGGAGGGGCTGGGTGGGGAGGGTGGGGAGGGGCTGGGTGGGGAGGGTGGGGGGTGGGGGGTGGGAGGGGTGGGGCTGGGTGGGGAGGGGCTGGTCACCCCGTGGTGCCCTTATAAAACTCAACGTTTAACCTACTCACGCCAGCTTGTGCCCGCCTTCACAGTTGGACATATTTGCGGAATACACCACGCCGCCGTTGACCCTGGCCATTGACCGAGCAACCCAACGTTCCTACCAGCTCCCTCCGCAGGAATGTGTTTTACCAGGTAAGGCCCACTGCGCTATGTAGCTCGTTTTCAGAAGCGACCTGGCCACAAATTATAGCTCAACGGAGTGGCTTATCGCGTGGTAATGTAAAGCAGCCACATACTCTAAATGCGTGATGTCGATTCTAAATATGTAAGGGAAAAACCGGAGGACGCGGAGAAAGATCCACGCGACCATGGGGAGAGAGTCATGCAAACTCCAAATATACAGGTGTCCGGGATGGGATCGAACCCACGACCTCCTGCATACCAGGCGAGATAGTAAATAATCCACCACAGCGGCGCCCTATGAATAGGCGCACCGCAGTTACATCGATCGGCAGGTCGCGCGTTGGTGGTTGGGTAAAGTGTGTGGGTGCTCGCACCTCTTTAGAAACATGCGCTGAGAGTATTTCGCTGCTGCTATAAAATTCCACGCGACAAGCCACTTCGTTGAGCTATCATTTGTGGCCAGGTTGCATCTGAATAAGAGCTACATTGCTCAGCGGGCCTTAAACTAAATAAATATTTTTTAATACTTTATAGCTTACAAGTCGTCTGACCAGCGAGGAAGAGTAGGCCAAAATAACCTAGAAACAGTGGCTCCCTGGAGCTCGCAATTTGCAGAGCTGCACCGATACACACCGTGGCGAATTTTTCTCCACTCTCATTTGGTATCCCTAGCGCGCCCCCCTCCTCCCCACCGCCACCCCTACCCCCCTCCCACACCTCCTCGGACACAGCGGCAAATTCTTTCCATCGCAGTTGCGTTGGCCAGCCAAAGAAAGCCGAGGCCCTCTTCGAATAATTCCAAGCGTTCTTGGCATTTGTCGAAAGAAGAAGAAGAAAAAAAATGCGTAGCAGAGCCGTCGAACAGAGGCACCTCATTCACGCCCAGGGTTTTGGCGAGGGGCGCAGGTGCAAGAGAGATTTCGCTTTTGCAAGTACGGTCGAACAATAACAGTCGTAACGTGGGGACGTATACGGGCGTCCAAATGCGACCACGTCTCAAGTCGCCGTACAGAAACGGTGGGAATGTTTACACCGTGGAGATGACGAGAGGCAATCAGTGACAGGTCTCTATGGGAGTCTATGGGTCTCTTTGTGATTCTATGTGCATCTGTGCGAGTCCATACAATAGAATGTGGATATATACGGCGTCGCTGTACAGACAGTGGGAACATTTAATTTATAGAGAGAGGAAGAGGCAGTCAAAGACAAAATAAAACAACAGGCAGGTCTTGAGGTTAGACTGGAACAGGGACAGATTTCTGGGAGAAGGGAGTTACAAAGAGGGCAGCAGATGAGAATGACGAGACTTCCCAAATATGCACAATAAATACACTACAGTAAACTAAAACTTTAACTTTTATTTTACCACTTAAGGCCCACTGAATTACGTAGCTCTTTTCAGAAGCGACTTGGCCACAAATGATATATACTCTTAGGTTTTTTTTCGGTAAAGTCACGTAGCTAAAAATAAATAATAAAAATAATAGAAATAATAATAAGTGATTTATTATTTTATTTCTAGAATTATTTCTATTATTTTTATTATTTATTTTTACCTACGCAACTTTACCGAAAAAACCTAAGAATATGAATCCTTGCAGTCACGAAAGCCACAAATGATATCTCAACGAAGTGGCTTATCATCACGTGTACATTCATAGCAGCCAAACACTCTAAACGCGTGTTTCTAAATGTGGAGGGAAAAACCTGAGGACCCGGAAAAAAATCCACGCGACCACAGGAAGAACATACAAACTCCAAATATTCAGGAGTCAGAGTCGGGATCGAACTCACGACCTCCTGTACACGAGGCGAGGTAGTTAACATCTTGCCACCGTGGGGTGTACACATTAGAGGCCGACCGAAATTCGGTTTCGGTTTCGGCGCCGAAAGTTGGCAAATGGCCTCTTTCGGCATAGTTTCGGTTTCGGCCGAAAGTATATTTTTTACTTTCTGTTTACTTTCGGTTTTGGCCGAAACCCGAAATTCAGTTTCAGTCGGCCTTTAGTACACATACAGTATACATACAGCACACGTTCCGGGAGGTATGTGCGCTCGCACGTGGCACACCGCACCCCAACTCGGATGCGCCACGCCACACAGCGCCACACCACGTGCCACACAGCGCCACACAGCGCCACGCCACGCGCCACACAGCGCCACACAGCGCCACACAGCGCCACCCCACAGCGCCACCCCACACAGCGCCCACTTGCTCCCTCACCTGCGAGGCGACGGGCGACGAGTCCGAGTCGGGCTGCTCGTCGTCACGCAGCGTCCCCTCCACGCGGTACTGCAGCACGCAGCTGTCGATGAACCGCTCCAGCGCCTCGATGTCTGGTGACAGTTTCCCCTCGTCACCCACTCCGCTGCCTGCGTCACCGACGCTGCCTCCACCGACGCTGCCGCCACCGCCGCCGCCACGACCGCCGCCGCCGCGGCCCTCGGGGGAGGAGGTGAGCGAGGAGTTGTCCCGGTCGGGCGAGACGGCACCGCGTCGATCTGAGCGCGGTGCGGCCTGAGAGCGGCAGGGCCGAGGGGGAGATACCGGGGGAGGGTTACAATCAGACACGTGGGGAGGGTGAGCTGTTACAGGTTAGCTACAGGGTTTTGGGTTAGGGTTGGGATTAGATGAGTACGGAAGTTCAACATACATGCACCAACATACACAAGAGGCAGTGAGTAGGGTTACAGGTAGGGTCAGGATTAAGGTTAGAGCACAGAGCCGGCACCGCTGAGAACCTGGGTTTGAATCCAGGTTTAAGTCACTCCCTGTGATTAAACCGGTTTCGCAATGGATACGAGTTGATGGTCTCAGCCTGGTCACAAAGAATTGTTTATAAAAACCCATTAGGTTAACTTTGGTTCCACATTCAATATAGCAAAATTCCATCTGTGAGAAATACAATGTCGCTCTGATTGACCATCATGCGACAAACATCACTCACCATTGGAACCTCATTTGCCAGAAGAAAAAATATGATAATTGTTTTTTTACCCTTTTATCTGGCAACAAAACTGACACCTTTTTTACAAGGAGTCATGTTTGCATTGACCGCAATACCTGCAGTCGTAATGCAAAAAAAACCACAACTGATAATGTATGCACTGTCCTTGAAGTTGATTGGTCCACACCAGAGACAGCTTTCCTTAGAACCTAGTCTCACATGGTGTTGGACCAGATGACGCCAAAAGGCATTACGACTGCAGGTATTGTGGTCAATGCAAACATGACTCCTTGTAAAAAAGGTGTCAGTTTTGTTGCCAGATAAAAGGGTAAAAAACCAATTATCAAACATCACTCATTTGAAGAGCAGGTTGAAAAGTGCTGCCCTCAACTGTGGGTGGCCCAGAGGTCAATTGAAGAGATCTCAGAGGTAGCTCTGTAATATCCGCTTCCGTGGGCCGTTCCCTAACTCGAAGGGTTGCATTGCTCTGCAAAAAATGTGAATGGATTATGTGTCTCACTATATGACACCAACAACAACATCGGGATACCATTGGGGGGGAAAATGTTAGCTTTTAAAAAATCTAAATTGTGACTGTATTGGAAAGAGCACATTCAACACTGCACCAACCCAACCACGAATGCAGTTTGGCTAAAAACACATTCCTGCGGAGGGAGCTGGTAGGAACGTTGGGTTGCTCGGTCAATGGCCAGGGTCAACGGCGGCGTGGTGTATTCCGCAAATATGCCCGACTGTGAGGGCGGGCACAAGCCGGCGTGAGTAGGTTAAACGTTGAGTTTTATAAGGGCACCACGGGGTGACCAGCCCCTCCCCACTCAGCCCCACCCCTCCACCGCCCACCCAGCCCCACCCTCCCCACCCTCCCCACCCAGCCCCACCCTCCCCACCCAGCCTCTCCCCACCCTCCCCTCTCCACCCAGCCCCACCCCTCCCATTTTTGGCTGCACGACGAACAGACACAATAATCCCCTGTGGGCTGGTGGAACGAGGAGGTTCCTACCAGCATTAATGCTCTTCATTGCCCAGTCCTGCGTAGTGGTGGTGATGACAGTGGGTGTGGTGGTGTTGGGAAGTGGGGATTGTGTTGGTAGTGGCAGTGGCGGTGTTGGTGGCACTGACAGTGTGAAGCCGATAGCAGTGGTGGTTGTGGTGGCGGCATTAGCACCGCTGTTGCTCGTGAAGATGGGGGGTCGTGATGCTTGCGGCGTTGATGATGATGCGGGTGGTGGCAGTGTTAGTGGTGGTACAGGGGGTTGTGACGATAGAGGTGGTGGTTGTGGAAGCGACGGCGATGGCGCTGTTGTTGCCAGTGATGGTATTTTCTGCTGATTAAGACCAGCACACCGCGCATCACTGGACAGTGAAGTTACATCAGCCTGTCTGCTGACACATACACGTCCGTCACTGCGTGCTCAGCCCAGCACGCACGCAGACGGGCACACGCCCAAGCCACGCCACGCGTCTGCGCCGCCGCTACACACACCCGCTCGTCCGCCGTGTTCTCGCTGTGTCATGGGATTTGGTGCTCTGCAGCGATTCTGCTCTTGGATTTTGTCTCCGAGCACGAGGGCGATAGCACCGAACGCTAAAGTGCTTCAGTCTGGCTGTGCGAGGAACGGGCGATAACACGGAGCCACTGAGAGCAATATGGACCCTATGAATCCTGACGGTGTGCCTTTGTCCGGCAGTGCAAACGTTGGACAATTACAACATGCGCTGAGAATAGTAAGCGTCCCTTATTCTGACTCTCTCGGCTTGGGGCAAATCACACGGAAACCTTACAAGTGCAAAAAGGTGGCTCTGTCTGGCTCTCTTGGGTGTCAGAAAATAAACAACGAACCCTAAGAACCCTAAAACACAGCCCAAACAGGAAACCGCCACTTAAATCCTGAAGATGCTTTAGTCTGGCAATGCCACGGACCCTCAGATTCCTGAGGGCCTTAGTCTGGCTGTGGGTATTTGGCAATGACAATGAACACGAAGAATACAAAAAAAATGACGTAATGTGCCCCTCTAAGCATTAGTGCACCAGTTGGTGTGTGTGTACTCGGCGATAAACAATGCCACGAGGGAGAGAAAGGCCTACATAGGTGCTCCTCGATAACACTTGCCCCAACTGTCTGTTGAGGCTATACAAAGAACCTTTGTCTTCTTTATGGAATATATATAGTGTTAAATTTCGATTTAAAGCTTTCGTGACTGCAGGGATTCATCTTCTTGGTTCTTTCGGTAAAGTCACGTAGAAGGGAAGTAATAAAATAATAAAAATAAAACATAATAAAATAATTCTCACGACGTTTCAGCCACAACGCAAGCAGCCATCTTCAGGTGGAGAACAGGTCTGTCAAGTAGACGGAGTCTGAATGGCACGCTCCAGGCTTGGAGCGACTATTTATGCTAGGATGGAGGGGCGAAGAGATATATAGTGTTATTTATGTGTTTTTTTTAAGTGAAACAAATTAAGGCAACGTTAAATTAAGCCAAGGCACCACCACTTGAACCAGTGACAAATCGCAATCTAATTCTGGAATGCACAATCCAATGCTGGAGTAGTGATGTTCCTGCGCGAAGCGGCGAGGACGACGCTAACCACGAGTCGACATTGGCATGCACGCCGTTCAAGCTAAGTTTAGCGGGCGTGCGATTTCAATTTTTTTCTTCCCTTTTTAGGGGTCCCCCTAACAAAACATCCTGTGATACGCGGAATGTCGAGCAAGCACGGACGACCAAGTCCCAGCACTCGCTCTGCAGCGGTGATGTCCATCCTGTGGGAAGTTGCAGAACTGCTTCAGATGCCATCTTCTTCCACAAAGCCACCAGATTTGAGTTTTTACTGCACGGCGGTTCGCAAACATTACTCAACTATGGTCATCCAGAACAACGACGCAATGCCCGATCCACAAATACGAAGGAGAGACATCACAGCGATACACTGCGCTACTCCTGACGCGGTTATCTCGGCTTGTGTGAAACTGTCGTTGTGGCTCTGCATCCACATCAGCAGCCGTACAAAACAAGAAGACATGAGAGGGTTGACGGTGCTCCCCGACTCCAGAGAAGTTTGGAACCACGGCTCTAGATGGGCTCTCTGGCAGAGGTCACAACCGGGTACCCGATACCCGTACCCTACCCGATACCCGGCTACCCGTACCCAGCAGGGTACGGGTACCCGTTTGCGACCCTGGTGCGGCCGGGTACGGGTACGGGTAGGCCGTGAGTCACTGGTGAGTAACCGTTTGTCACTCATTTCCCAACGTCTTGTCTCTTCTCACAATTCAAGTTCCAAGAATCAACCCACCCGCGCCTGCAACATGGCTTCATCCCAGAGGTCGCAATCAGGTACCCAATACCCGTACCCTACCCGTACCCAGCCGGGTACGGGTAGGGTACGGGTACGGCCGGGTATCCGTTTGCGACCCTGGTGCGGCCGGGTACGGGTACGGGTAAGGAATCAAAACCCGTTTGCGACCTCTGCTCTCTGGACCTCCCTTGAGTGGAGGCCCTTCCGTCAGCAGTGGCGCGAGCGAGCAACTGCAGGGCTACGCCTTTACCACCTTATCCTGTATGCGGGTCACTGTGTATCCGCCCACGGTAACGTGGAGGAAATGCTGTGTAAACATCTTTTTTAACACGTATGACTGTGGCTCGCTGGGCTCATAATGGGGCCAACTTTTTGCGAATTAAAATTCTCAACTACAGCCGCCACCCCAATCAACTTACACATTCACCGGCACCGCCTCAACGCACCCTGCACCCCCCCACTCCCTTCGCCAGGCTGGAGTTTTAAAAGCACAAGCAGAGCCTTGAATTGGCGTGGTGAGGCGTGGCACATCTGTAATCGGCAAAAAATAACTCAATGCTGTATTTTACTTTGTCAGCATCACTGGCTGCAAGCAAACTAAGCATGTGGCACCCCGAGAACGACTGTTTAAGAGCGCTTTATACTTTTAAATTATCATTATAAGCCACTTAGTTGAGCTATCATGTGTGGCCAGGTCGCTTCTGAAAAAGAAGTTAATAGCTCAGTTAGCCTTGCTTGGTAAGATTTAAATAATAGTTTCGTTTTATTTGTGAATAAACTTTTAAGTGATTTTATTTACCTTTTCTATACTTTGAACTCCTGTTGTGTTTTTGTATTATTGTTGTAACGTTCTGACCTGCACCTACTGGGCATCTGTGAAAAATAACTTTATAGCTCATCGGATTCCTCAAGTATAAATAAAATATTCTGATTCTGAGATTGGGCCCCAAATAGTTCAAGGGGGCCTCAGATTTATAACACAAATAGGGATGCACCAGGAGTCAATTTCTCACTCGATAATTTTCAGGATGGCTTGCATTAGCGATTACCAGCATAAGGCACTACCACAAGAATACAAGGCAGGCCTATCCATAATAATTATTTACTATAAAACCCTATATTTTTCTAACCCTATTAACAAGTTTATACTAATTAGATGCGGTAACGAGTGGACAGAATAAGGTGAAATGGATGTGCCGTACCAATAATCATTTTAAAAAATGCACTCCGGACTGTTCCGGCTGAAATTAAGCAATGGGGTGCATTAAATATCGGCTCGAATTCACATCCTTAAATCCAAATAAATAACTGTGATATACCAAAGCTACTGTGCTTATCCAGTACAGTCCATCATATTTGTAGTCGGATGAACCCAATTAATAATTTCTGCTTCGGCCCCCAAATGGGTTAGCACCACCACGGCTCACCTGGTTTTCAAGGACATCTGTCTGTGCCATATGTACACGCACCGCTGTTGGGCACATATCCTTGTCTTAATGGTCAACGTTCATCACGTGTTTCAATCGGCCACCACAAACTTTCACAATCACAAATCTCCACGGACAATCAAGAACTTCCACATACCAAAACAAAACTTTCATTTAGCAGCACATGCCTTCGCAGACTATCGAAGACATCTATGAACCATCGGAAACCTCCACAGATAATCAGAGAATTTCATAGACCACATACCTGTCAACCCATACGTTTGAGCCGTATTATTGTACAGGGAAATAGAGTTTTCAGGTGCATACAACGTACAGCCGTTTCAATAGTGCAAAAAATGTTTGTCTTTGTGTGTTTCTTCCTTGTGATGGGACTTTGTCGGATGAACGTTGAGATTTTTAAGGGCACGGGGTGACCAATAAGGTCTGAATCGGTCTGTAATAAGGTAGGGCACTGACAAGTGGTTGACAGGTATGAGACCATCAGAAATGCAAACGGGCAGCCCAACATCTCCAGAGCATCACAAACATCCCCCTATACAAAGATAGATCACAAAGCTCCATAGACCATCACAAATGTCCACAGACTCCAATGTAGCTAAAACAAAGACGAGGGGGGCCTTTGAAAGACAACTCCCCTCGAACCGTATAAAGCCTCCCCCTCCTCAGAGACCCCATACACATCCATTATATATCAACGAATCCATGAATATCACGCACCCTAGCACAGCTCCCAACGGACCACAAACAAACCCCCATAAAAATCCCAAAAAAACCCAAAGCAGATCTCCAGAGCCCATAACCACCCCATATACCGCCACAGATCCCATACAGACATCTACACAAACCACCAGACCCCGGGGAGATCCCATACATACCCGAGACTCCCACAAACCCTATAAACCCCAATAGATATCCCATAAACTACCCCCTATACCGCCACTGCCCGCCATGTACAGCAAGCCACCACAGACAAATATGGTCGACACCAC
This sequence comes from Lampetra fluviatilis, assembly GCF_964198595.1. Taxonomy (NCBI): domain Eukaryota; kingdom Metazoa; phylum Chordata; class Hyperoartia; order Petromyzontiformes; family Petromyzontidae; genus Lampetra; species Lampetra fluviatilis. The sequence goes on along the minus strand of NC_136327.1, from coordinate 6,133,682 downwards.
AGTCCTACAATTCCCATAGACACCGCCGCAGACGAAGAGCCAACCAAACCCCATAAACTCCCAGGGACCCCATGAACAAGCCTTATATCCCCAGAGACCCCAATAGTCCCACGGTCAACAAAGATCCCCCGTATAGCCTTAGCAGACTGTAGGGGCAAGTGGTTTTAGCGAGCACCTATAAAGGCCGGCACGGCACACGAGGTAGTGGGTGACCAGCACCACGCCTAACACCCAGCGGCGATGTTTACACATCGCATCAAGTACTCATTTGAGGCTGAGTCGACCTAAGGGAGGCCCGGGACCGGTTCGGATATTCGTCACTGGTGTTGGCCGTGTGAGGGAATCGAAATCGTTTCGCCCGTTTCCAGAGACTCTAAACACCCCTTGATGTCGGATTCGAATAGACCCCACAGACGACACAGAGACCCCAACATAGCCCCACAAACCTCGTCACAGTCCCCTCGAGACCCCCTTATACCCCTTTAGAGTTCCAAAAGAACTTCAGATACCCCCATAGACACGGACACACCCATTACAACCCAAAACTATACACACCCATCACAGCGCAAACCCATACACACCCATCACAGCCCAAAACCATACACTCCCATCACAGCCCAAAACCATACACACACACACAAAACGGTCCTAAACCACACACACACATTACAACCCAAAACCATACACACACACCCCCATTACAATCCCAAACCATACATGCACACACCCATTACGATCCCAAACTATACACACACAAAACGGTCCTAAACCATACACACCCATTACAATCCCAAACCATACACACACAACGGTCCTAAACCATACACACCCATTACGATCCCAAACTATACACACACATACACAAAACGGTCCTAATCCATACACACCCATTACAATCCCAAACCATACACACCCATTACAATCCCAAACTATACACACAACGGTCCTAAACCATACACAACCATTACAATCCCAAACCATACACACCCATTACAATCCCAAACTATGCACACAACGGTCCTAAACCATACACAACCATTACAATCCCAAACCATACACACACACAGGTCCTAAACCATACACACTCAATACAATCCCAAACCATACACACCCATTACAATCCCAAACCATACACACACAGAGTGACCGATCCCAAACGACCCATAATGACAACGCCCTACACAGCCCCCTACAAACCGCAGAGGCAGCCCCCCCCCCACGCTCACAAAGACACTCTATAGCCCCCCACCCCAAACGTAAGAACCCCCTTAAAATCGCACCACTACCACCACCACCGCCCCCCACACACACAACCATCTCTCACCTCTGCGAATGCCGCGTCCCTCTGCCCGGCTCGCTCCATGCCCTGCCGCCGAAGGAGCGGCGAGGCGGGCAGGCTGTGGTGGCTGTGATGGTGGGTCTCTCGTCAAGATACAACAGCCGCAGGCGAGACGCGATTGCTGCTTGACTTCACATTACAACGCCGCTGCTGCTGCTGCCGCCGCCAATGGAGAGTTAATTTTTATTTTAACAATTTTTTTTTACTTAAAATTACATTTTATTAACAAGCGCTCACCGCTCATTTATGACGCCAACGCCACCAGCAGCAGCAGCACACAACGAGAGAATAAGAAATGTGAGCGCGATTTAAAACGGCGTGAATTAATTGAGGTAAAATAGTGATGATGATAATAACAGCGGTGGGAAGCGAATTAAAATTACACGCGGGCGAGCGGGCGGAGGAATTTAAGTTTTAAAAAAAAAATCTTTAAATAATTTTATAAATTAAGCGAGAGCCAGGAGCCGCCTTCGGTCGCAAGGCCCCACACAGACCACGTGTCCGCGCGACGTCACGTGGGGGGGCGGACCTCTCGTCGGGGAATCGATTCGTACACAGCCGCCGGCTATAGACTGACGATTCCGATTCCTACGCAGATTTTTTTAAAACGCCGATTCTCTGGTCATTGCTGCTCACTCAGAAGAGGAGTTGGAGGCACTGCTGCTGAACTTGGAGTGTGCCACTAAGAGGTGGGGCCTTACCATCAGCCCCACCAAAACTAAGCACCTGCCTGGGTATTTTGTACCATCGAACAATCCACCCCCACAACTCACAATTGGTGATGCGGCAGTTGTGGAGAGATTGCCGAGATTCCCACACCTGCCCAGTGTGCTCATGAGTGGCTCCGGTTTAACAGCAGAGGTCTCACTCTCCAAATCAGTCGAGCGCCATTATCTTTTCATCGGTTGCGTTACACTGTGTGGAAGCTACCTGGTCTCTTACTCCGCACGAAGCTTCAGGTCTTCTCGGCCACGGTAATTCCCTCCCTTCTCTACGCTTGCAAAACGTGCACCCCCCCTAATGGAACATCTTCGCCGGTTAGAAACATTTAGGCTGGCCTGCTAACGATCCATCCTGGGTTTAACCATATATGTGTGTATCTCTTAAGTCAATGTGTTTCTATGTGTGTGGGTCAGTGTCTGTGTGTGTCCGGCAAAAACAACCTCCTACCTCCTCGCGGTGCCGGACGGGCAACACTGTCGTGGGCAGTGCTGTGGGGGGAGGGCCAATGCCCATTGGCCTCTCCCCTCATGGCGTCTGTGACCACCACAGTGGCTAAACGGGGGCTCTGGACGGGTGCGAGGGGCTGGTAACCCCTCCACCTTCAATTAACCACCACTAAACTACGAATTAAACATAAACCTGTAATTAATAAGCTTGTGCCGGAGGCCCCGGGGGGTCAGGCTTTTATGACGTCTCCTGGCCAAACCCCATTTGGCGGAGCCAGGAGATTGAATTTTAACCCTCGGGGCTCCTCCAGAAACAACGAAAAACCATTGCGGATGGCCACGTGGAATGTTCGAACGCTCACTGTGGAGGAGAGGCTGCCACTCCTCTGTCGGGAGCTGGACCGGTACCGCCTGGATCTCTGTGGCATTCAGGAGGTCCGGTGGACCGGTTCTGGCTCCTGCCACCATGAGGGGTGGACAGTCCTCTACTCGGGGCAGGAGACTGCCAAACAACAGGGTGTGGCTCTTCTTCTGAACAAAAGAATGAAGGGGGCGTGGGAGTGTGGCGGTGAGGTGTGGGAAGCTGTAAGCCCCAGGATACTTTGGGCTCGCCTTCCCATCAACCAGAGGCGAGGAGTGGTGGTCGTGGTTACTTATGCCCCCACCGAAGACGAACATCCGTGGAGGGATGCAGGCAAAGCCGATGAGTCGGACGCTTTCTATGACCTCCTGTCACAGGTGCTGGCTAAAGTGGCCACTCGGGACAGAGTCATCTTGTTGGGTGACTTCAATGCCCGAGTTGGTCATGATGCTGGCACCTGGTCTGGAGTGATTGGAAGGCATGGGCCAGATCAGCTCAATAATAACGGTAGGAGGCTGCTAGATTTTTGTGCAGCCCATGGGCTTGTAATTACCAACACGCTCTTCCGGCATCGGCGCATCCACACAACATCATGGATGCATGCCGGGTCCAAGCAAGAACATCTGCTGGACTACGTAGTGACGGACCAGCGGATGCGAGCCCATGTCCTTGACACCAGGACCTACCGTGGAGCTGATCTGCCCTCTGACCATCGACTAGTCATCTGTAAGATGCGCCTGCCATTCTTCCACTCCGGTGGTGGGTGTACACCCAGGATCCCATTCCAACCAAAAGTGGCCTGGTCTAAGTTAGCTGATGAAAGTTGCAAGCGAGAATTTCATCATCGCTTGCAGCTGGGGTTGGCATCGTCCCCCACTCCACCTGATGTCGAGGGTAAATGGGCGAGGTTTAAGACTGTGACTCATGCAGCTGCAATGGCTGCTTTGGGTACGCGGTCCAGACCTCCCCGGGAACCCTGGCTGACGGAGGAGGTGTTCAGGTTAATTGAGAAAAAGCGACAGGCCCACTCTCATCGCCTACAGCATCCCACGTCAGAGAATGAGGAGGTTTACCGCAGCCTTCGCTCGGAGGTTCGGAGAGCCGTAAGGCGCTGTAAGGATGGGTGGTGGTCGCGGGTTGCTGAGGAGATGGAGTCTGCCTCAGTGGCCCGCGATCACAAATCACTATTTAACTCCATCAAAAAAGTAACCTGCAGCGCCACACCTATTACCATCATTAGAGGAAAAAACGGTGATCCAATCTCCGACCCCCAGGAACAGGTTTGCAGATTTGCTGAGCATTTCTGTGAGGTCCTGGGGGAGGGAAAATCTCTCAGCCAGGAAAACATCATGGCACAAAGTGGGGATAACCCTGCTGAGGCTGCGGTGCCTCAAATATTGGAAGAGGTCACCCCCTGTGAGTGGCTGGCTGAGGTACCGGCTGTTGAGGAAGTACTGAGGGCGATCCGGAGTCTGAGACCAGGGAAGGCACCGGGCAGAGATGATCTCCCAGGCGAAATGCTGAGGGAGGGTGGCGTTTGTGCACAGACTGCCCTATATGACATCATAACAACAGTCTGGACCACTGGACGGGTTCCGCAGGACTGGAAGGATGCCCTGGTGGTCCCCCTCTTTAAGAAGGGGGACCGCACAGACTGTAACAACTACAGGGGCATCTCACTCCTCAGTGTGCCGGGTAAGGTCCTGGCAAGGATTATTCAACATCGCCTTGCTAGGCATGCTGAGGAGAGGCTTGCGGAGCCCCAATGTGGTTTCAGGAAAGGGCGGTCCTGCACAGATGCCATATTTTCTGTCCGTCTGCTACAGCAGAGGTGTAGGGAATTCCAAAAAGACCTACATCTCTGCTTTATTGACCTGGTCAAGGCCTATGATACCATCAGTAGGACTGGGCTCTGGGTTGTTCTTCGTGCTTTCGGAGTCCCTGACCCTCTGCTCACGATCATTAAGGACCTTCATGATGGTGAGCGGGCCCGGGTAAAACTACGTGGCCGGGAGTCGGAGCCTTTCCCTGTACACCTTGGGGTGCGACAGGGATGTCCTCTGGCTCCCACATTATTTAACATCTATTTCGACTGCGTAGTTCGTGAAGCCTTCAATAGCTGTACCGGGGGAATTACCATTTGGTACAGATATAATGGGAGGCTGATCGACGCCCGGGTGCGATCAAGGGATGGCTCCCTATTGGTCAACCACGTTATGTATGCCGATGATTTGGTAATAGCTGCTCATTCAGAAGAGGAGTTGGAGACGCTGCTGCTGAGACTGGAGTGTGCCACTAAGAGGTGGGGCCTTACCATCAGCCCCACCAAAACTAAGCACCTGCCTGGGTATTTTGTACCATCGGGCACTCCGCCCCCACAACTCCCAATCGGTGATGGGGCAGTTGTGGAGAGAGTAGAGAGTTTCCCATACCTGGGCAGTGTGCTCATGACCAGCTCCAGTTTATCAGCAGAGGTCTCACTCCGAATCAGTCGAGCGGCAATATCTTTTCATCGGTTGCGTAACGCTGTGTGGAAGCTACCTGGTCTGTCGCTCCGCACGAAGCTTCAGGTCTTCTCGGCCACGGTCATTCCCTCCCTTCTCTACGCTTGCGAAACGTGGACCCCCCTAGTGGAGCATCTTCGCCGGTTGGAAACATTTAGGCTGGCCTGCCTACGATCCATCCTGGGTTTAACCAGGCTGGATTGTGTGAGGAGCTCACAAGTCCTTGAAAGATCTGGGCAAAGTCCCATCAGTGAGCTCCTCCGGCAGGAAAGGCTGCGTTGGCTGGGTCATGTAACCCGCATGCCCAGCCACCGCATGCCTAAACAGCTTTTGTTCGGCCGGATCGAGGGGGCTAAACGGGCGCGGCACGGGCTAGAGAAGAGATGGAGTGATGTGGTACAGGAGGACGTGGAGCTGAGTGGACTTGCCGATGACTGGTACCAGCGGTGTCAAGATCGGCCTCAGTGGAGGAGGCTCGTGAAGGACGCTACTGGGCAGTTGGAGGCAGTCGCCCTCCAACAACAACGGAGGGCGGAGGAGCGACGCTCACAACAACGAGCGGAGCGCCGGGTGGCTAAAGCACAGCAAGTTGGCACAGTAGGGGGCACAGGTGGTGCATCAGCCAGTCATCTTGGTCATCTCGGTCAGTCGACCCGTGGCACCTGGGTCTGCCCCGTGACCTCCTGCCAGCGGGCGTTCGACACTTCACGTGGCCTCAAGGTGCACATGGCCTGGCACAAGCGTCGTGGTGACGTCACCGCCACTTAGTGGCGAATGGCGGTTGTTGTGTGTAAGTCCATTGGCACAGTAGGGGGCACAGGTGGTGCATCAGCCAGTCATCTCGGTCAGTCGACCCGTGGCACCTGGGTCTGCCCCGTGACCTCCTGCCAGCGGGCGTTCGACACTTCACGTGGCCTCAGGGTGCACATGGCCTGGCACAAGCGTCGTGGTGACGTCACCGCCACTTAGTGGCGAATGGCGGTTGTTGTTGTTGTAAGTCCATGTGTTCTAGATTTGAAGCTTTCGTGACTGCAATGATTCATATTCTTAGGTTTTTTCGGTAAAGTCACGTAGGTAAAACATTAAAATTAATGAAAGTAAAATAAAACAAAACAAAAAAAAATAAAATAAAACAAAAAAAATAAAATTCACGACGTTTCGGAGGCAACACAAGTCTCCGTCATCAGGTGGGACCGTCACAGCCGAATTAGCTGCATCAAGTGAAGCAATGATTCAAGATGTAATCCCTTATAAGCAAGTTGAAGGGAGGTGGAGAGGGGGGGTGGAGAGCTTATCAGGCTGTGGTAGCCAATGAATGGAAACGTATCGGGAGGGAGGAGGAGCGGTGATCAAAGACTGCACGTAGTCCATGTGTGTGTCTGCCTTTTTCGCCCGAGCAACGCCGGGTACTTACCGCTAGTTTAAAATAAGATTAGAAATTTGATGGAGTGTTTCTGCGAATCGATTACACGCGTGGTGTATGTGTTGATTGATTAGCTTATCTTATGTAGACTTGTACCGCATAGTGCCTGAGCTAGAGGTGCTTTACAACAATTATAAACATTGCACACGAAATGATAAGTGGTTAAAATGAAGAGTTGGGTTAATAAAACGTGGTGGTGTTAGTTATGGTGACCCGAGGACAGGTGGGAGTGGTTCAGGAGGGGCTGGGGTAGTGATAGGGGTGGTGATAGGGGTTGGGGTAGTGATAGGGTGTGGGGTAGTGATAGGGGTTGGGCTAGTGATAGGGGTTGGGGTAGTGATAGGAGTTGGGGTTGTGGTAGGGGTTGGGGTAGTGATAGGGGTTGGGGTGGTGATAGGGGTTGGGGTAGTGATAGGGGTTGGAGTAGTGACAGGGGTTGGGGTAGTGATAGGAGCTGGGGTAGTGATAGTGGTGGTGATAGTGATAGGGGTTGGGGTAGTGATAGGGGTTGGGGTAGTGGTAGGGGTTGGGGTAGTGGTAGGGGTTGGGGTAGTGATAGGGGTTGGGGTAGTAGTAGAGGTTGGGGTAGTGGTAGGGGTTGGGGTAGTGGTAGGGGTTGGGGTAGTGATAGGGGTAGTGATAGGGGTTGGGGTAGTGGTAGGGGTTGGGGTAGTGGTAGGGGTTGGGGTAGTGGTAGGGGTTGGGGTAGTGGTAGGGGTTGGGGTAGTGATAGGGGTTGGGGTAGTAGTAGAGGTTGGGGTAGTGGTAGGGGTTGGGGTAGTAGTAGAGGTTGGGGTAGTGGTAGGGGTTGGGGTAGTGATAGGAGCTGGGGTAGTGATAGGGGTTGGGGAAGTGATAGGGGTTGGGGAAGTGATAGTGGTTGGGGTAGTGATAGGGGTTGGGTAGTGATAGTGGTTGGGGTAGTGATAGGAGCTGGGGTAGTGATAGGGGTTGGGGAAGTGATAGGGGTTGGGGAAGTGATAGTGGTTGGGGTAGTGATAGGGGTTGGGTAGTGATAGGGGTTGGGGTAGTGATAGGGGTAGGGGTAGTGATAGGGGTTGGGGTAGTGATAGGGGTTGGGGTAGTGATAGGGGTTGTGGTAGTGATAGGGGTGGTGATAGTGATAGAGGTGGTGATAGTGATAGGGGTTGGGGTAGTGATAGGGGTTGACATAGTCGTAGCTGGGGGGTGGGGGAGGGAGTAGCGGTAAGATGAGCTAGGAGAGAAGAGATGATGGGTTATACTGGTAGGAACGAAGTGGACCAGACCACCAATAGATTAATGTGTCCGTCCGTCCGTGTATCAACATCGCCCCCTACTGCAAACACTTGGCATGACCCTGTCCGACAAGATGGCCGCCCGCTCCCCCTGCGATCTGTGAACTAAACAAGATGGCCGTCGCTTCCGGCGCCTCACGGCGAAACTTTAAACTTCGCTTCAAATTTACTTTACTGAAACGCAGCACGTTTTTTTTTAACACAGATACATTTATTAACACAGAGACGAGATACATTTAATCGCCTTATTTGTGCACGAAAAGCACGGCGCGAGGCCTAGTGCGGCAGGCTTCGCGAGGCCTAGTGCGGCAGGCTTTGCGAGGCCTACTGCGGAAAAGGCATCGCGAGGCCTACTGCGGAGAAGGCTTCGCGAGGCCTACTGCAGGGAAGGCTTCGCGAGGCCTACTGCAGAGAAGGCTTCGCGAGGCCTAGTGCGGCAGGCTTCGCGAGGCCTACTGCAGAGAAGGCATCGCGAGGCCTACTGCAGAGAAGGCTTCGCGAGGCCTACTGCAGGGAAGGCTTCGCAAGGCCTACTGCAGAGAAGGCTTCGCGAGGCCTAGTGCAGAAGGCTTCGCTAGGTCTACTGCAGAGAAGGCTTCGCGAGGCCTAGTGCAGCAGGCTTCGCGAGGCCTAGTGCGGCAGGCTTCGCGAGGCCTAGTGCAGCAGGCTTCGCGAGGCCTAGTGCGGGAGGTTTCGCGAGGCCTAGTGCAGAAGGTGGTGGTGGGGGGTGGGGGGTGGTGGTGGTGGGGTTGGGTGGTGGTGGGGTGTGGTGGGGGGGTGGTGAGGGCTGGTGGGAGGGGTGGTGTTGAGGGTGGTGTTGGGGGGGGGGGCTGTCAACTGGTGTAGGAGGCGGTGCACTTCTCTGCTTCAATTTTGTTGCGATTTATTATCTGCACACAAACAAAACCACCGAGAAGTAAGACGCGCCACCCAGCCCTGCCCCCCCCCCGCCCTCTCCCCCCACCAATATTTGAGTGATATTATAATTAAAAACAATGATGCAGCACCCCCGCTTTTACATTAGTAAGCAAATCACAGCAAGATGAGTTTTTTGTACACTACGGGCAACACATTTTCTCCAGTCACTGCCTTAAACCCGTTCAGTCGACCGAGTGGAACAACAGAATAGGCGGCTAAATACGGACTGAGTGGCACATAGAACACATTCCTGCGGAGGGAGCTGGTAGAAACGTTGGGTTGCTCGGTCAATGGCCAGGGTCAACGGCGGCGTGGTGTATTCCGCAAATATGCCCGACTGTGAGTGCGGGCACAAGCCGGCGTGAGTAGGTTAAACGTTGAGTTTTATAAGGACACCACGGGGTGACCAGCCCCTGCCCACCCAGCTCCTCCCCACCCAGCCCCTCCCCACCCAGCCCGGTCGATATCCCTGTGCCGGTACTAAGTATTATTCCTACCAGCCCACCCCGCAGGGTCCTGTTTAGAGAGTAACGGGCGCAGGTTAGTGAAGATGACGTAATTTACTACTATAATGAGCCATTGTTTGTGTGTCCCACGTGTGACGTCATTCCACATCGAACAGCCCCCCTCATTAATAATCATGAAGAGGTGACGTCTTTAAAATGGACACACCCCCTCCATTCATAATAATTAGCGGGTGACGTCACTCCACATGGGGGGGGGGGCGAGGCGCCTCCTCCCCCCTCCTCGGCGTCAACTGACAACCCTCACTACAAAGGCAAGAACCCGCACGTCACGCAATCTCCGTAGCGCTATTGAGACATCGAAGTAAAAAGGACGTCGTGATGAACAAGGGATTATAACCTCTACATGAAATATGTCTGTGTCACCGCGCCCTTACAAATTGCACACGATGTGATGCAATGAATATATCACGTCACGGTTTGCTTTTCGCTTGCAAGTTTCAGATTTACTGCAATACACCCGTCCTTGGACGGGCAAAAGGCTAGTTTCCGAATAAGAGACGTTGTCAGAAATGTAGCCTTTTCTACAGAATTCCCTTTAAGGCCATGGGGTTAATGATAAACGCACTCGATTTTCGAGTAATTTCTTAAATAAAACTCAAATGCAGTATGAGCGAAACGTCATCCCATGTTAAAACACATTCCTGCGGAAGGAGCTGGTAGGAACGTTGGGTTGCTCAGTCAATGGGCAGGGTCAACGGCGGCGTGGTGTATTCCGCAAATATGGCCGACTGTGAGGGCGGGCACAAGCCGGCGTGAGTAGGTTAAATGTTGAGTTTTATAAGGGCACCACGGGGTGACCAGCCCCTCCCCACCCAGCCCCACCCAGCCCCACCCAGCCCCACCCAGCCTCCCCTACCCCTCCCATTTTTGGATGCACAACGGACGGACACAATAATCCCCTGTGGGCTGGTGTAACCAGGTGGTTCCTACCAGTATAAATATTCTGATTCTGAGTTTGACAACTTGTGCCTGATCCACCAACCCTCGCTCTCTCCGGTGTTGGATGTACAGGCCACGGTGGGTAGCCACAACCGCCTGGCGAATGTGATATTAGATATTAGTTTACACCAATACCTGTGGATTCACCACTAAGTGACGGTGACGTCAACATGGCGCCTGTGCCAGGCCAGGTGGACTTTGAGGCAGAGGTCGCAATCGGGTACCCGATACCCGTACCCTACCCGATACCCGGCTACCCTTACCCGGCCGAGTACGGGTACCCGTTTGCGACCCTGGTGCGGCCGGGTACAGGTAGGCCGTGAGTCACTGGTGAGTAACCGTTTGTCACTCATTTCCCAACGTCTTGTCTCTTCTCACAATTCAAGTTCCTAGAATCAACCCACCCGCGCCTGCAACATGGTTTCATCCCAGAGGTCGCAATCGGGTACCCGATACCCGGCTACCCGTACCTGGCCGGGTATTGGGTAGGGTACGGATAACCCGTACGCGGCCGGGTACGGGTACCCGTTTGCGACCCTGGTGCGGCCGGGTACGGGTAAGGAATCAAAACCCGTTTGCGACCTCTGCTTTGAGGCCACGTGAAGTTTTGAGGCCACGTGTGGAAGGCTCGCGAGTGAACACCGCACAGCTTAATACAGTATACACCCTGCTGATCAACGTTTATTTTCAATGTACATAGAAATGTGTACAAAAACTACACGACGTTTGCATCACCACCACCACTACATACACAATTCAGTCGACAACCAGTCCTCCACCAAACACACACGCGCATGTAGCTTGATGCGGCCAGTCACCAAGCCGGCATTCAAAATGATATGGGGCTGCATGAACCAATCACGACACGTGTGGAGAATGCCGTACTGTGGCGTCACCTGTAGCGAAAGCCGGTTGGTTCGAAGTGATCACAAGTGCTTGTGATTTCAAGTCGATTGACGAAACTAGCTACATTAAAATTAATGAGTGTGTATATGTAAAACTGAAATCACATTATGCTCAACACATCGGTCCTTCAAATTGGGGGGACCCGCGGATCACACAATTTTCCACTGGCACATCCGAGCCGAGCTGGAACCAAACTACGATATGCTCAGTGGGCCTTACCTGGTAAAATAAAAATGTTTTTAGTTTTTGATATGAATCTGACCGAGGGGGGGGGGGGAAGACGACCAAGCAGGGCCAAGTAGGGGGAAGGTACTAACGACTGCGGGTTCCCAGCGTCACTGCGTCTCGACTATTCGCTGCACGTGACGTCAGCAGCACGGCTCGGCTTGTGCAGTGGAAAAAAGAGGTTTCGGTGTGTGACCGCATTCAGCTACGGCCCGCCAAGACACCGAGACATGCAGATGAACCAGATCAAAAGCGAGATAAATACGAGATCCAGTTTAGCGATAGCCGTTACGCACGTAATGTCATGACGCTTTCGCGAAGACATCGCGTTACAATTGATATCACGTGGCCCACCAGAACACAGGGCCATTGTATCACGTGGCCTCCTGGAAATTAGCGTTGAAAGAACCCTGCATTACACAAAATACAAAAATAACTTGATTAACGTTATACACAATATAGGCCTACGCAAACGATCAAAAACATTAGAATTCACCCAAGATAATTGTACACACGGAGGAGAGACAGCAGAGTCAACGCAGGAAAGCAAGGTGGGCCAGGAGATGGCGTTACAGCAATACATTCTTGAATCAATCTTTGTGGAGCTTTAGAAACATCATCCCCCTCGTGTGCGTGGTGGATTTCCTCCAACAAAGCAAAACGCTCATGAACAATCATTCAACACCAAACATACTAATGTAGCAGGAACCGCATCGATAACACGTCTTGACACTCAAGTCTGGCTTTCCTGGTTAAACAAAGAACAGTTAGAATTAATTATCATGTTTTTTTTTTACTGTAGGCACAACAAGAGACGATGGAATAGGCAGACTTAAGGTAGCATGCTTAGGTTTGTCCACATGGCCTGTTTGTTATTTCAGTAAATGTATCAACATTTTTTTTTTTTGCGACGTACATATACAGCTCTTTTCGTAAATTCACTGCTGGATGAGTAATTCCACCCCACGTCTGTGCGGGTATTCAGAGGGAGATTCTTTGACCACACTTCACCACGTCGGTCAGTGCGGGTTGTCTAACGCGTGCAGAATGGGGCCGTCCATAAATGACGTCACGCGATTTTGGACGATTTTTGACCCCCCCCCCCCCTCGTCACACGCCGTCCCAAAAAGTCGTCACAAAGTCAGACCCCCCTCAAATGTGACATCACAAAGCTCTGCCCCCCCCCCCCAAAAAAAAAACATGCTTCAAATCGCTTTAAACTATTGTCATTGTAGTGCGTATTTAATGTGGCCGCTGCACTCTGATGTTGTAGGAGAAAACATTTATCAAAAAGTCTATTTAATTAAGTAAAGTTGCGCATGTTGATGTGACGTCACATTTCTCACCCCCCCTCATCACACATCGTCCCAAATGTCTGACCCCCCCCCAGCCAGGTGGGTGACGTCATTTATGGACGGCCCCCTACATACCGACTACTTGTGTGCAGCGGTGGTACGATCAAGTGCGTGCGCACTGCGAGCGACAATTGTACCTCAGTTTAAAAAAAAAAAAACCACGTCGCCCGAGTTACCAACCACCACGGCCACGTATATCGGGTTCCGATAGCTGGCATGAGCAGTGGGATTTACACAAGGAAACTCAACACGACGCAGAGGCAAACAAACAAAGACAAAGCGCTCTATGGTCGCGCCTCCGATAATCCGTAAGAAATCCCGAGCGTGCGATGGTCTGTAAGCCGGGGTGGAGCGTGGTGCGTGTTTCCAATGTGCAGAGCGTTCTACCGTGGCGACACTACGAGGCGTCCGGGGCCGCTGGCTCCAATTGAACGGTGCCGCCTTTGGCGACGCCGAGCGCCTCGCAACGTCACGCAACCGCTCAGCCAGTGAGCGGCGCCTCCTCCTCTGTTTGGCTGGATTTTGACACGAACCACGCGACGTTCAGCTCCGGTTACGACGACGCGCTATGGGCAGGGTCGTCGATAGGAAGGGTACGGGACACGGAGAAACCACCCCCCCCACCACGCCTTCAAACTAAACCGCAAGTATCACATCCGACACCGTGACGTCGAAGCGCCCCCCCCCCCCCCCCAAATGTGGGGCCCGGGGCAGTCGCCCAGATTCGCTGTAGCCCAAGGGACGGCTGTGGGCTAAACAGGTCGTTCAATAGAAGCGCTCTTGCCCACTGTACGCACCCCGGGTGTATTGCAGATGTGGCCATGCACCACAACCTCCGTTTCGTTTTCAGTGTGGTCTGTGACGACTGGGTGGGCGGTGGTGGGTGGCGCGGGCGTGGGGGTGCTGACAATTCACCCCTTTGCCCAAATACAATTGTGACAATTCACGGTCACAGTTCGATTCGAGAATGGGTTCTGTTTCAAGGATTTGGTCAGTGCAGCGGCCTCTACTTGCTGCAGATGCAATGTGAATCCATTACACGAGACGATCTGAAATCATAGGTCACGAGCCTTTTGAGACGGAGGGTGCAGGGCGCAGCCCGTGGCATGGATAACCGTGCAGGAGAACTTTCTCATGTGCTCATGAAGCGTGCGTGAATCGCGAGCGCGACAGCTATTTTCAACGTGTTGCATAATGGCTTCACGTGACCCCTGCAACCATTAGAGGCACGATATCCAACACAATGTGTACGGCAAGTCAGTCGCTCAACGCGTTTTCGCTTTAACGCAGCTCTCCCACGAGGCAACGTATTTCGCGCGACAATGCGGTTCCCGAACGGTCGACGACAAACTACTTTCGCGAGCTGCGTGGCCGAGCGGTATGATACGGTACGCGGAGTGATACAGTAAAATTGCGGCCTAACCCCAGTTGTTTGCCCCGCCATCTCACTGCATGGTGTAACGAAGCACAGTAAAACCTTGGATTGCGAGTAACTTGGTCTGCGAGTGTTTTGCAAGACGAGCAAATTTTTTTAAAATTAATATTAATTTGATAAACGAGCGAGGTCTTGCAATACGAGTAGCATGTACAGTATACGCTTTGTCTGCCGAGTGTCACGTGATCACAAGTGATATACGAGTGCTTTGGATTACAGACGTTTCCGGAACGAATTATGCTCGCAACCCAAGGTTTGACAGTACGTCGTATTTCGTCAAGACTTTATCGCGACATTATTTACGGGAAAACTGTTTTCGCCGAACGCGCCCATTAACTTAACGGGGCACTTTTCAGGAACGCATCTACTGCCGCGTTAAACGAGGACTCGCCGTATTTAAACGGCGTCTAAACGAGGCTACATCTCAAGAGAGTGGGAATACTTGTTTTACAGAGAAAAGGCAGCCAGGCATAGGCAGAGGCAATTCATGACGTGAGCCTGCACTCAAACCATGAGAGCAGGGAGTCGGCGAGAATGGTGGCTGGGGGGGAAATAGACTTCCTGATGGCTGGGGCAGCAAAGGAGAAGGAGCGACCTCCCCCACTGAGTGAAGGTTGACTCGGGACTTAGACAGAAAACCCTGGTCGGTGCAGCAGCAGCAGCTCACAGCTCACAATTAGAAGATTGAGGGTTCAACCCGCGGTTGTGGTGGGGGGGGGGGGGCTGACTCAGCCAATCATCCCTGTGGGGACGCTAAAATAGGTATCACTTTGTGGGGGACTCAACAGTGGTTATTCTGTGGAGAGAATCATCCCCTCCGTAGGAATGTGGAATTTCCACCACCGCGGTTCAGGGCTGTAAACATAAGATGAGCACCAATGCTCTCGATGCTTACTTGAGCCGGAAATTACTTAAGACTTTTATTTGACGAGTTGATATCCCCTCAGCAGGGTGTTGTGTCTGCCGCAGAGGAACGATTTCTAGCGTGGAGCAAAGATGAACAGCTGCGGGGCGCGTAGCGTGGGGGGCATTCGTTAAAAGGCGTTGTTTTTTTTTAAAGCAGTTTGCAGGCGATCCTTGTGAAGGCCATAAACCCCTCGTCCTAAGGGGCTCAATCTTCCCCAGATGACAAGCCATCGATTTCATCCAGGTCTCCTCCGATAGCCATCCAAAACGCCTTGGCCACCTGCACAAAGACAAATATCCCCCCGAACAGCTTTTAACAGAATGTCGGTGCAAGTTGCAGTTTGCGGGTAGCACCTATTGAGGCCGGCACGGCACACGAGGCTGTGGGTGGCCACCACAGCACCCCGGCCGCCTTTGTCTTTACCCAATGACGCTCATGTTTACCAACCGCACCTGGTACTAATTTTTAGGCCGATTCGATCTAGGAGAGTCCCAGGACCGTTTCAGATATTCGTTGGCTGCGAGATGGAATCGAACTCGGGTGGCCGGGTTCGTAGCACAGCGCGCTAACCACTGCACTACTGCTCCCTGTGTGTGTGAGCGTTACCTGCACAAAAACATAGCACCGATCCTGCGCAAAAAATGGAGAAATTAAATCGGCCCGTGTGCAGACACTCTACGGAACATTAAAATTGCAGGGCCGTGCGAGAGATGGCGGTGGCTCAGAAAGGCCTTCATCATCCAGCAGTGGATCGATCATGGCTGATGACGATGAGCGACGAATGGCACGCGTGCGCTCTGGGTCAGGTCAGGCCACATGTCGTTACCTTCTCGGCGTGCACCTTGCGCTGGCCGTGTGGCATCGTCACTGCTCTGTCTGTAACGCAGAGAAACAATTCCCGCACGTCTCAGCGGCAGCAGCAATATGCGTGTACAGGAAAACCTGGGATTGCGAGTAACTTGGTCTGCGGGTGTTTTGCAAGACGAGCAAAAATTTGAAATAAATATTAATTTGATAAACGAGCGAGGTCTTGCAATACGAGTCGTACGTGTATACTCTTTGTCTGCCGAGCATCACGCGATCACAGCTGATATACGAGTGCTTTGGATTACAAACACGTTTCCAGAACGAATTATGCTCGCAATCCAAGGTTTTACTGTACGTTGAACTTCTTTCGCACCGTACGTAACCAACCCTGCTAATAGGAGATGCAGAGAGGAAGGACAACAAACTAAACACAAAAAAGCAGTCCTAAATCAATTAGTTTTCAATCTAGATAACCCAATCCATTAAACCCAATACTGGAATGCACATGTACGTGTGCACAGCCCTTTGGAAAATCAACCGCTGGATGAGGGCCTCCCCATGCCGTGTGGGGTGCTGGGGTTTATATTTGACAATACTTCACCATCTTGGTCAGTGCGGGTCAGTGAATATGGGAGAGCATTGGACTTTTTTTCGCTTCCCTGTCCGGAAAAGCCTCACTGAACCTCAACACGCATTCAGGAGGACCCGGACAAAAATCCACACAACCACATGGAGAGAGACACATGCCAACTGGAAATATGCCAGGCAAAAGAGTTAACATCTCGCCACCACGGCGCCCCAAACATAGCACTCGTAAAATACATTGTTGTGTTGTTGTTATTGTTGTTGTTGAGAATGTGAGACGTGACTCGGAGAACTCACAACACCGTGTTCACGGGGCGATCGGTTGTTTGCGATTGGTCACTCTAGACAACCTATTGACGAATGGCAACTCATTATGCATTGCCCTGGAGCATTGTGGGTAAATGCCCATGTAAGCAGAACTCCATCCCTGCGTCTCCACATATAAATAAAATATCGATTTTAGTCTGACAGCCCAACTGGCTTCCTAGGCCAAGGTTATTGAGCACTTCAATCGAGCAAACTCAGAGGTAGACTTGTAAACAAATTCCCCTGAGTTCCCGAATGTTATTGAGAAGGGCACTTCTATAAACTATAGGACACCATTGAATGCAAAACGCAATACCGTACACACAATCATTGACGGATGATTGAGTTAAATATGTTTCAAATCGCCATCGTACGACTATTGATAAGCTGCAAGATCAGTTTAACACGTACTGCTTTCGCGACCAATATCATCCATAATACAGGTATTTTTTTTGTTTGGTGGGTTAGATTGCGTAAATATATAAATGTGTCGTTAAAAGATTCAGAGATTCAAAGGTAATACCACACACAGTTAAAGTAACTCACAAATGATGTCACCAATCTACCCATCTATTTAAAGAATGAAACAGGATTTCTCCACAAATCTGGCTGTCGTCTGATGAAGCCAGTTGTAATTACTGCCGAAACGTCGTACTCGGATTGTAAATGTTGTGGCTTTGCTCTCCAACACACCAGTGTGCTGTACCAGTGTAGAGGAGTAAAATGGGGACGTGACGTCATGTGTGCCGTCCAGTGCGATGACGCCACGGAACGTGACGTCATGCGCGCTGGGCGGCTCTATGACGTCACGTCTTGTGGAGTACTTTAGGGAGACCCTGTGATGAAAGCGGGGTCACCATGGGAATGGGTAGAGTAGGAAGGGTGAAGAGGGAACCAGGGGTAGAGAGGGATCGAATAGGGAGTCTGGGGAGAAGCCGGTGGTAGCCGATAGAGGTGCTTCTCTCTCCGCTCGGTGGAGTCGGCAGAGTCCCCGATCCGACACGAGAGAGAGAGACCGGAGCTAGCCGGCAGGGACCAGGACTCAGTGTTGGACCCCTAGCCCCTGGGAGTTGTGTACCCTTGTGTGTTAATTTGTAAAGCCTTTAATAAACCTTTGGCGAAAGCCCATAACTTACCTTCGTCTCCGAGTGCGTCCGTGAAAACTCCTCAACACTAGTAACGAATTGGCAGGTTCTGTTTACGTGACAAACCTTACTAATTGGCTGTGTCGGGTGGTGGCGGGTTGAACGACACATTTATATTCATCCAATCTAACCCAAAAAAACCTGTGTTATGGAAGCTACAAGATGTTTGTTTTATAATCATCATCGCTATACTACGATAAAAGCAAATAATGTCCGTCCATCATCCCGCTTATAACTCTAGACATCAAAACTATCACCGCACGCACGGGCCTCCGTGTACAGGGTCGCGGTGGCGCGGCCGACAATTGTGCCGCGCAAGTTCAAGTGGAACCGGGAAGAAAAAAAAGGGACAACATTTTTGTAACCAATCACCACCTTTCATCTCGCGCAGCTTCTCGTAGAGGCGCTCAAAGTTCTCGCAGTCGGCAGAGTCGGCCGTGGTGAGCGCCGCCAACTCCTGGATGTCGGTCTGCAGCATCGATTCTGACGGCGAGAGACAACCACGCGATCAAGAGTCTCCAGTCTCTCTCCTTGTTACCGACAACCGCGGTGACACACAACAGCGTCCAGTCTCTGTTGTTGCGTGTTCGTGCCGCCAACTCACCCACGGCCGCCCCCCCCCTGCTCTCGCCATTCGGCTGGGGGGTGACTCTCTCAGCCTCCTGCGCCTCCTCCTCCTCTTCCACCTCATCCTCCACCGCGTCACCCTCCTCCTCGTCCTCCTCGTCCTCGTCGAACTGAAGAGAATCGGCAGCACGCAGAGGTGAGCACGCAAGGCAAGCGCGCGTTAACACCTGTGTGAGAGGCTACGACCAAATCATCAATAGTTTGTCCGTTCTCATCAGAGCTCAGAAGCTGAGCATTTCTGAGTCTGGACGGTGCTTGGAAGGAAGACCACTTGAGCACAACTCAGGGTGCCACAGTAGCGAGATGTTAACTCCCTTGCCTGGTATACAGGAGGTTGTGGGTTAGATCCCGACACCTCGTGTATATTTGGAGTTTGCAAGTTCTCCCCGTGGTTGCGTGCATTTTTCTCGGGGTGCTCCGGGTTTTCTCCCTCCACATTTAGAAACATGAGTTTAGAGTATTTGGCTGCGATAAATGTCCACATTATAAGCCACTTAGTTGAGCAATCGTTGGTGGCCTCACAGAGTTGTGACAATGTGTCAGGGTCAAACCGTAGGGGTGTCGGCGGGGACGACGAAGTGGGGGGGGGGCCCACTCACCTGCCTGTGTGTGCCGGGACCCGCTCGCCTACCCTCCAGGGCCCCCAACGCACAGCTCAGCATGCCCCCGGCCGTCCGCTCTGCGAGACACGGCCGCAGTGTTTGCAGCAGGGGTGGGGAGCGGTGGCATAGGGGGTTAGCGTGCCGCAAGAGGAGCTGTTGGAATCTCATTGGGAGGTTCGCAACTTTGTTAACTGGTGGGTGGCGAGTGTCAAGGTGTGTTGATGAACGGTGAGTGGCGAGAGCACTGTTCGGGCACATGTGTAGGAGGATGGACAACAACAGGAACATTTAAAGTGCGCTTTTTGGTTCTTTCGGTAAAGTCACGTAGAAGGGAAATAATAAAATAATAACATTTAAACATAATAAAATGCAATTCTCACGAATTATTTCCCTTCCACGTGACTTTACCGAAAGAACCAAGAAGATGAATCCCTGCAGTCACGAAAGCTTTAAATCGAAATTTAAAGTGCGCTGTTCGGAAAAATGGATCGAACCGGAAGAAGGAGAGGAAGACCTAACAGAGAATGGCTGGATGACGACATAAGAGATCGGTGCCAGAAAGACGCGGCAACACTTGAGAATATTGGCACAAGACAGAGGAAAGTGGAAACAACAAATGACCAAATGTACAGTGGACACCTATGCGTTAACTGCCCATGGATAGTGATGAAGATGATGAGTGGTGGTGAGTGGTGGTGAGTGGTGGTGAGTGGTGGCGAGTGGTGGCGAGTGGTGGCGAGTGGTGGCGAGTGGTGGCGAGTGGTGGTGAGTGGTGGTGAGTGGTAGCGAGTGGTGGTGAGTGGTGATGAGTGGTGGTAGGTGGTGGTGAGTGGTGGTGAGTGGTGGCGAGTGGTGATGAGTGGTGGTGAGTGGTGATGAGTGGTGATGAGTGGTGGTGAGTGGTGATGAGTGGTGATGAGTGGTGGTGAGTGGTGATGAGTGGTGGTGAGTGGTGGCGAGTGGTGGTGAGTGGTGGTGAGTGGTGGCAAGTCGTGGCGAGTGGTGGTGGTGATGAGTGGTGGTGAGTGGTGGTGAGTGGTGATGAGTGGTGGTGAGTGGCATTCATAGTATTGGCTGTCCTCGAGTTTTTAATAACCTCACAATTCCATTGGAACCTCATTTGCCAGTAAAAAATATGATAATTGGTTTTTTACGCTTCTATCTGGCAACAAAACTGACACCTTTTTTACAAGGAGTCATGTTTGCATAGACCAAAATACCTGCAGTCATAATGCAAACAAAAAACACAACTCTGATAATGTGCACTGTCCTTGAAGCTGATTGGACCAATCAACTTCAAGGACCGTGCACATTATCAGAGTTATGTTTTTTTGAAGTTGATTGGACCAATCAACTTCAAGGACAGTGCACATTATCAGAGTTATGTTTTTTGTTTGCATTATGACTGCAGGTATTGTGGTCTATGCAAACATGACTCCTTGTAAAAAAGGTGTCAGTTTTGTTGCCAGATAGAAGGGTAAAAAACCAATTATCAACCTCACAATTATTCGGACCAATAAATGCACGTCGTGTACTTTGTATGTATGTATAACCTATTTCTTTCCTCTTTCACACCGTATGCAGCCAACCGTGCTAATCGGAGGTGCGATGCGTTAATACACGTAGTGTTTCTCTACCTTTCATCTGCAGGTTAGGCCACACGTGGGCACTCAGGGCCTGAATGATCCTCTTGATGCCAGTCGTCTCTGGAAAGTCATCTACGCGCACACAAAAACAGAACAACAACAATCGCCGTTCACCACCAAGTGGAGATGACGTCACCACCACGGTGCTTGTGCCATGCTAGGTGCATTTTGGTCATGGAATAGACCCAGGTGCCATGGGATAACTGACAGAGATGACTGGCACAAGCACCAACTGTGCTCCCCCCACTGTGCCAATTATTTGCGCTTTAGCCACTCGCCGCTCCGGTTGTTGTTGTGAGCGTCGCTTCTCTGCCCTCCGTTGTTGCTAGAGGGCAACTGCCTCCAACTCTTCAGCAGCATCCTTGACAAACCTCCTCTACAAAGGCCGATCTTGACCGTGCTGATATCGGTCACCGGCAAGTCCAATCAACTAAGCGCATCCTTGTGTACCGCATCGGTCCATCACTTCTCTCGCCCGTGCCACAGAAGAAATGGGATATCCGAAAAACGCAACACATTTTCGGCACGACAGGAAAATCAGCTTGGAGCGTAAAACAGTAAAAACGGCGGTCAGTAGATATTTGCTGGCGGTTGACAGTGGTGGGCAGAAAGGTTGGAAAGCCCATCTCTAGACCATGGGGAGCAGCAGAAGATGAGGGGGTGGGGGTACTCACCATCCTCATCCAGGGCCTCAAGGGGACTCAACTCAACCAACTCAAATGCCGACTGGATGCACCACTCCTGTGCCTCCCTGCGAGAGACACCTGCAACACGCAAGTAGCACAAAGACAAAAGCTACTCCATATAGACTCTAAACAGACTGATGGGGCAAGTGCTGTCAGCAAGCACCTACACACCCATAAAATGACAAAGATCACACACACACTCTCTACACCACACACACGTCCATACACACACACTCTCTACACCACACACACCTCCGTACACACACTCTACACTACACACACTACACCACACACACACATACACTCTCTACACCACACACACGTCCATACACACACACTCTACACCACACACACACGTATACACATATACACACACGTCTGCACATACACACACACACACGACAACCCTGGGCAGCGTGCGCTGCGGTCACCTTGCTCGCCGATGCGGTCACACACGAGCACGAGCACCGATGGCGCCCAGTGCTGGGAGAACGACAGCCACTCAGACACCTGCGCCAGCGCCCCCTTCTGCACAAAGACAAAGATCCCCCATGTAGCCTTAACAGACTGTTGGAGCAAGTGCAGTAAGCGGAGTAGCACCTATGAATGCTGGCATTGGCAACACTAGGGGGTTGGTGGCCAGCACCACGCCCGGCCACCTTTGTCTCCCTAATGGCGATGCTTACACACTGCACCAGGTACTCAGTTGAGGTTGAGTCGACCTAGGGGAGGCTCCACACCGGTACAGCTAATCGTCACTGTTGTTCACAGTCGCTGGGTTTGTCGAGCCTGCGCTAACAGCTACACCACCACTCCCCACACACGCACGAACACAGACACGAGAGCCCATGGCGATTGCATTTGTACATCTCTGTAGTCACGTGTCTACTGTGCAGGGTTTGCGGGATCTGACAGAGCAAATCAACTAAACAATTTTAAATGCAATGCCCACTGAGCTATGTAGCTCTTTTTCAGAAGCGAACTCGCCACAAATGATTGCTCAACTAAGTGGCTTTTCACGTGGCAATGTATAGCAGCCACATACTCTAAAAGCACGTTGATTCTAAAATGTGGAGGGAAAAAAACGGAGGACCCGGAGATAAATCCACGCGACCACAGAGAGAACATCCGGTGACCTCAACGGCTTTGGCCACGATGACATCTTGACCTTGACCGGGATGAGAGAGGCCATGTGCGGCAATGCCATCCATCCGTACTCTCGCCGGGGAGTGAAGAAAAAAGATCGCGCGACGGGGAGGCCAAGGATGGGCGACGCGGAAAGACGAGCGACGGTCCGCGAAGCAAACACCAACCTGGGACGCGTCGAAGTAAGCGAGGAAGGCCTGCACCGATTCCCCGAACTCGCGCGACACCAGGGACTTGCTCCGCAGGGGACAGAGGCGCACGCTGGCCGAGTAGTACTTGTTGTCGATGCGCCACGGGAACGACTCCACGCCGTCCTCGCTCGTCACGCTCTCGTCCGCCGAGCCCTCGCTCCCCAGAACCTCTGCGCACAGCGGGCAAAAAAACCACGCGGTTTTAGCGGCGGAGTTCGTACAAAACCGGAGCGGCAGATGACGCGCCCGCGGATACGGTGCATTGCCCTCTGCCGTGTTGACCTTTTTTGCCCATTGCACAGCTCCGCAGCCTATAATACATGTTATGTATGCATGTATATTGAACGTCTTTCGCACAGTACATAGCCAACCGTGCTAATGACCCATTCAAGCACTGTGCAGGTTTCAAGCCTGCTTGAAAATAAGAGAGGTTAAAAGCTGCGCTACACTTGATACAGCTAATCTGGCTGTGACGGTCCCACCTGATGACGGAGACTTGTGTTGCCTCCGAAACGTCGTGATTTTTGTTTTTTATTTTATTTTACTTTCTACGTGACTTTACCGAAAAAACCTAAGAAGATGATTCCTTGCAGTCACGAAAGCTTCAAATCTAGAATTAAAAGCTGCGCTACAGATAAACAATGTGCCGGTCATTTTTTACACAGTAAAAAAACAGTTTGCAATAATCTTACGTGGGCATAGACTTACGTTAAGTTTTACTTATGCAATATTTAATTAGCGTAATGGAAGCCAACCGGTAGCTGCCAGAACATACGTTTGAATATTTGAAAATACTCTACTGTATGAGCCTGTACGGTCCTTTTTTATTTAATTTCGGTCTCCAGGTTTTTGCCAACCATTTGATAAGTTGTATTGATCTATCAGCTACGTACCTTCACAGCAACACAACTTTATACTAAAACTTCGCTCACATTGGATCATCTTTGCAATAATTATCGTGCCCCCCCCCACCCCGCCGACAACCCCTTCAAGGATGAACAGACGGACGGACGGTGTGAACGTATATAGACGCTGTCACCCTCGGCTGGAAATCTTCATATGAATTACCTGTACAACCCTTTGACGATCTAACCCAGCGGTCTTCACTACTAGGCCCACGGCAGAGGTCGCAAACGGGTTTTCATTCCTTACCCGTACCCGTACCCGGCCGCACCAGGGTCGCAAATGGGTACCCGTACCTGGCCGGGTACGGGTACCCGTTCCCTACCCGTACCCGTACCCTACCCGAAATGAGTGACAAACGGTTACTCACCAGTGACTCACGGCCTACCCGTACCCGGCCGCACCAGGGCCGCAAACAGTTACCCGTATCCGTACCCGGCCGGGTACGGGTAGCCGGGTAGGGTACGGGTATCGGGTAGCCGGTTGCGACCTCTGGCCCACGGTCCACTGGCGGCCCCTGGTGGCCTTTAGTGCGGCCCCTAAAGTGCAGCCCCCGACAATAAACAACGTGCGGCAAAACCCCCATGATTGTGCTGCTGTCAAACCCCAATGGTTTCAAATGTGTGGCGGCCTTAACACTGATGATGTCTTATCGGCGAAAGTGGCCCACCACCCTGAATGTTAGTGAAGAAAACTGGTCTAAACGCTGAAAGAGGCCTCCCCTTGCTTTGTGAATCGTACCGATTGTTTAACCATTCTTCACCACACAGGGCATTGCGGGTTGGTGAAGGTAGGGGATACAAGAGGCGGGAACACAGTACAGTACAACACTACATGTCACATGCACCGCCCCAAACCGCGCAGCCAATAACAACCGAACGTGCATTGCAGTCGCCAATAAAATAATTGTCCAGGTTAATCCTTGCTTGGCTTGACGAGATCTTGACGAAATCGGGGGCATTGTGGGTGATCTGGCCACGGGTTCGAGTTAAATGCCCGGGTGAGCGGGGTGGGATTCAACCTGCCATGTGGGAGACGCTACTACACCTGGGGGGGGGGTTCCACTCACCGACTCACGCAAAGCAGCATGAAGAGAGAGAGAGAGATGCCGGCTTACAAATTACACTTAAGAGACAGAGTGTTGTAACGGTCGACAATGATGATGATGATGATAAGAGCATAAAATAAAAGTGTGTTGGGCAATTGGGCGCGTTGCTGGAAATGGGTTGATCTATAAGCCCGTGGCCGAGACTCGATAATCGCGGAAATTCAGCGATTTACATCAGCTCGTGTGGACGTGGATCGATGGATTACTCCCATACCTTAATTCTAGATTTGAAGCTTTCGTGACTGCAAAGATTCATACTCTTTGTTTTTTTCGGTAAAGTCACGTAGGTATAAAATAAAATAAATTAAAACAATTAAATTAAATCACGTTTCGGGCGCAACACAAGCGTTCTTGTGCGTCAGACACACACTTAAGCGGTTGTGCTTTCGCTACGTTGTCCCCACCTGAAGAAGGAAGGTTGTGTTGCGCCCGAAACGTCGTGATTTTATTTAGTTGTTTTCATTTATTTTATACTCCCATACCTTTCAAGCCCGTATTCTTGTGCAGGGAAAATTGAGTTGTCAGGTCCACACGGCGTACAGCCGTTTCAATACGGGCAAAAAAATGTGTTTAGTGACGTAATTTGTATCGATTTGTGTGTTTCTCCCTTGTGATGGGACTTTGTAGGATGAACGTTGAGATTTATAAGTGACACGGGCTGACCAATACGGTCTGAATTGATCTGCAATAATAAGGTAGGGCACTAATAAGGGGTTTGACAGGTGTGTACTACATCGCGGAATCGTAAGAGAAGGGGGGCGGGCTTTGGGGAGGCCTTCTTGCAGCAGTGGATAGACCACGGCTGACGACAACGAACAGACACCGACCGGCGCTTCCCCCCCCACCACCCCCGCATCGACTCCCGAGGAAGGCGCCACTCGCCCGGGCAGGGAAACCAGGCAAGAGCGAGGCTCTTCGAGGCTGCAAACGAACTCACGTTTCACGAGATCCTCCGCCGAAAAGCTGTCGCTGCAACTGACCACGGCGATCGAGGGCAACGCCATGACCCCTGTGGTTTAGTTTGTTGTTGTTGTCGTTGTTTTATTTAAATTAAAATTGACATTGAGTTCAAAATAAAGATGGGGAAACGTTTAACTTGACGGAGCGGACGCAGAGGGCCGCGCCATCGGGGTGACGTCGACGACGGTGGCCGGTGCGCGTCAAAGACCACGTGGTTCGCGTTTTTTTATTCGTCAGCTGCAGACGCAACGGCTATGCTCAATCCACTGCTGGATGAGGGCCTCATCCATTTCTGACCAGAAGAAGTGGACAATACAGACGTCGTAAGTTCTAAGTGGTGAAATGTAAAGGTGCAGCCCCTGCAATTATTAGCTTTGGGAACGTCCATAAATGACGTCAAGCGATTTTGGACGATTTTTTGACCCCCCCCCCCACTCGTCACACGGCGTCACAAAAAGTCGGACCCCCCCCCCCCTCAAATGTGACGTCACAAAGCTCTGCCCCCCCAAACAATATTTATATTTTGAAAATAAAACATGCTTCAAATCGCTTTAAACTATTGTCATTGTAGTGCGTATTTAATGTGGCGCTGCACTCTGATGTTGTAGGAGTGTTGTTATAACAATAATTATTGTTGTTATAACAATTCTATATTTATTTAAAGTTGCGCATTTTGATGTGACGTCACATTTCTCAAACCCCACCCCCCCTCGTCACACATCGTCACAAATGTCTGACCCCCCCCCCGCCCTAGGTGCGTGACGTCATTTATGGACGGCCCCTTTACACCACTAGAGGGAGCGCTGGCGACTTGTAATGGAAGGAAAATAATCATCGCCTTGCACCAGAGGTCGCAAACGGGGTTTGATTCCTTACCCGTACCCGTACCCTACCCGATACCCGGCTACCCGTACCCGGCCGGGTATCGGGTAGGGTACGGGTATGGGTACCCGATTGCGACCTCTGGGATGAAGCCATGTTGCAGGCGCGGGTGGGTTGATTCTAGGAACTTGAATTGTGAGAAGAGACAAGACGTTGGGAAATGAGTGACAAACGGTTACTCACCAGTGACTCACGGCCTACCCGTACTCGTACCCGGCCGCACCCGGCCGGGTCCGGGTAGCCGGGTATCGGGTAGGGTACGGGTATCGGGTACCCGGTTGCGACCTCTGCCTTGCACTCAGAATATTTAGGAATCCGATGATCTATAAAGCGTTTTTAATATCACAGATGTCCAGTAAGTGGCGATTCGTAAAGTTACAACGACAAACAGTACTAAAAGCACGACGCAGGTCTGGAGTTTTCCTTGTGTTTTCTAGATTTGAAGCTTTCGTGACTGCAAGGATTCATATTCTTAGTTCTTTCGGTAAAGTCACGTAGGTAAAAAATGAAATTAAAATTAATTTAAAAAATCACGACGTTTCGGAGGCAACGGAGACTTGTGTTGCCTCCGAAACGTCGTGATTTTATTGTTTTATTGTTTTACTTTTATTAATTTTCATTTCATTTTTTACCTACGTAACTTTACCGAAAGAACTAAGAGTATATTTTCCTTGTGTGCTGAACGAATGGTGCACGCTAGGCTGGCGATGCTGATGAGAGGTTGAATGGTGAAACCGGGCCGGAGTTTTGCTTGTGGTGAACTTCATTGCTTTTCGATTTAAAGCTTTCGTGACTGCAGGGATTCATCTTCTTGGTTCTGTCGGTAAAGTCACGTAGAAGGGAAATAATAAAATAATAAAAATAAAACAATAAAATAATTCTCACGACGTTTCGGCCACAACGCAAGCAGCCGTCCTCAGGTGAAGACCAGGTCTGTCGGGGAGACAGCGTCTGAATGCTTGCGTTGTGGCCGAAACGTCGTGAGAATTATTTTATTATGTTTTATTTTTATTATTTTATTATTTCCATTCTACGTGACTTTACCGAAAGAACCAAGAAGAACTTCATTGCTGCTGAAATTATGCACTCCCAAGAAGGCTGTGTGGATGATGGGATGTGTAAAGAATGTTTTTTTTAATGCAGAGAGACAGATTACGGGAAGTAAACGGCTTATTGGCTGCGTATTCGTTTTATATTCGAGAAATTATTTGGTGATGTTGCGTTGGCAGTGATACACACATTTATTTTATTTGGTATAGCCCTGTGAGCCATTCGGCTCTTGAATTGGGTGCAACCGCAACAAACAACAAACAAAAACAAAAACATGACCAAGAAAACATCTTAAAGTGACTATGCGCAAACAGAAAAATCCAGGAAAAAACTGCAAAGTCTTCAAAAGAAAAGCACCGTACACCAACGCTGTGCAAAAATCCCAGTGGGATGCAAGTCAAACAACAACAACACGCAAGCACATTTCGTCAACAACAACAACAACAATAATACGGCCTTAAGGGAATCAAAATAATTGGAGACGTTTCGGAGAAATGGCCCTTCAAAGGACATCAATTAAGAATGACCATCATTTCGATTTAAAGCTTTCGTGACTGCAGGGATTCATATTCTTGGTTCTTTCGGTAAAGTCACGTAGAAGGGAAGTAATAATAAAATAATAAAAATAAAACAATAAAATTCTCACGACGTTTCGGCCACAACTCAAGCAGCCGTCCTCAGGCGAAGAACAGAGCTGTCGGAAAGACAGCATCCTAATGAACACTGCTAAGCTTGGCAGCGTATTCTATTCGCTTTACGTGATTTTACCAAAAGAACCAAGAATAAGGGCCATCATACTAATAGGGGTTTTCCCCTTTTTTCTGTCAACAAAACTGACACCTTTTGCAAGGAATCATGCTTACATTAACCACAATACTTGCAGTCAAATGCAAAAAAAACAATACTCTGATCATTTATGCATTGTCTTTCAAACTGATTGGTCCACACCAGAGACAGCTTTCTTTGGAGCCTAGTCTCATATGGTGTTCGACCAGATGACGCCAAAAGGCGCACAGTTCAAAGACAACGCACTACCAGAGTAATGAGAGCTCGGGGTGAGCAGCAACATCATGGGACCTCCTTTGCCAGTACCAAAATATACTAAAAGGGTTTTTCCGGCTACATATGGAGAAGGCCCATTGTCCGAAACGTCGCCCCGCTGCGTGTTGTTTATTTAAAAGCCACATGGGGGGAGCCTTCCCCTTTGTGAGCGCTGAGTTCGGCCCACTGCTCCATCACCTTCGATAGCTCAGTTGGTAGAGCGGAGGACTGTAGATGAACGCGCTTGGCTGACATCCTTAGGTCGCTGGTTCGACTCCGGCTCGAAGGACGATTATTTTTTTAAATCTACTTTCAACCGGCCGAATGTTGTTTTGCTCGTATAGGCTGGAATTAGCGGCCTCTTCGAGTCTACGGGACGGATTTTGTTAAGTTTGTATCTTAAATGTCGCGTTTGTGTTTTGTTGCTCAATGCCTTTTGTTCGGTCTGCTCGTTTTGCCTGGCGACGCACCGCCCTCTAGCGGACTCTAACCGAATCGTGCAAACTGCAAAGGGAGTGCACAACACGACTTCCTCACCCAACGACAACCACACAACACCTCGAGACATCATGATAATTGTTTTTTACCCTTCTATCTGGCAACAAAACGGACACCTTTTTTTACAAGGAGTCATGTTTACATAGACCACAATACCTGCAGTCATAATGCAAACAAAAACATAACTCTGATAATGTGCACTGTCCTTGAAGTTGATTGGTCCACACCCGAGACAGCTTTCCTTAGAGCCTAGTCTCACATTTTGGCGTCATCTGTCCGTCCGTCCGGCTGTGTGGGGAGGGTGGGGCTGGGTGGGGAGGGTGGGGAGGGGCTGGGTGGAGAGGGTGGGGAGGGGCTGGGTGGGGCTGGGTGGGGAGGGGCTGGTCACCCCGTGGTGCCCTTATAAAACTCAACGTTTAACCTACTCACGCCGGCTTGTGCCCGCCCTCACAGTCGAGCATATTTGCGGAATACACCACGCCGCCGTTGACCCTGGCCATTGACCGAGCAACCCAACGTTCCTACCAGCTCCCTCCGCAGGAATGTGTTAATAATACATGGTGCTTCCAAAAAATGTTAACACTTTTTGGGACTATCGTTTTGAATGGAACAAAAAGAACCGGCAATACACCTTAACATGATAACAAAAGTAATGTTAGTAACTTCAAAAAGTCAGAGTCTCCACTTGTTTCGCCATCGTTGTCA
Organism: Lampetra fluviatilis; assembly: GCF_964198595.1. NCBI lineage: Eukaryota > Metazoa > Chordata > Hyperoartia > Petromyzontiformes > Petromyzontidae > Lampetra > Lampetra fluviatilis. The sequence continues at coordinate 6,103,509 of NC_136327.1, read as the reverse complement.
ACGCGTGCAGGGAATCTTCACCAGGTGGTCTCCAGAGCTCAGAGGCAGCACATTTTTTGCGGTATTGTTGCAAATTCTCCGAAGTGTTAACACTTTATTGTTGGTTCTTTCGGTAAAGTCACGTAGAAGGGAAATAATAAAATGGTAAAAATAAAACGTAATAAAATACAATTTTCACTTGTAAAGTCACGTAGAAGGGAAGGGAAATAATAAAATAATAAAAATTAAACATAATAAAATACAATTTTCACGTGAGAATTCAATCAACTTTAAGGACAGTGCACATTATCAGAGTTATGTTCTTTTGTTTGTATTATGACTGCAGGCATTGCGGTCTATGCAAACATGACTCCTTGTAAAAAGGTGTCAGTTTTGTTGCCAGATAGAAGGGTAAAGAACCAATTATCATATTTTTACTGGCAAATGAGGTTCCCATAGTATAGATGCTTGCCCCGAGCTCTCATACTCTGATGGTGCATTGTCTTTGAGTTGTGCGCCTTTTGGCGTCATCTGGTCCAACCCATATGAGACTAGGCTCTAAGGAAAGCTGTCTCGGGTGTGGATCAATCAACTCTAAGGACAGTGCACATTATCAGAGTTATGTTCTTTTGTTTGTATTATGACTGCAGGTATTGCGGTCTATGCAAACATGACTCCTTGTAAAAAGGTGTCAGTTTTGTTGCCAGATAGAAGGGTAAAGAACCAATTATCATATTTTTACTGGCAAATGAGGTTCCCATAGTATAGATGCTTGCCCCGAGCTCTCATACTCTGATGGTGCATTGTCTTTGAGTTGTGCGCCTTTTGGCGTCATCTGGTCCAACCCATATGAGACTAGGCTCTAAGGAAAGCTGTCTCGGGTGTGGATCAATCAACTTTAAGGACAGTGCACATTATCAGAGTTATGTTCTTTTGTTTGTATTATGACTGCAGGTATTGCGGTCTATGCAAACATGACTCCTTGTAAAAAGGTGTCAGTTTTGTTGCCAGATAGAAGGGTAAAGAACCAATTATCATATTTTTACTGGCAAATGAGGTTCCCATAGTATAGATGCTTGCCCCGAGCTCTCATACTCTGATGGTGCATTGTCTTTGAGTTGTGCGCCTTTTGGCGTCATCTGGTCCAACCCATATGAGACTAGGCTCTAAGGAAAGCTGTCTCGGGTGTGGATCAATCAACTTTAAGGACAGTGCACATTATCAGAGTTATGTTCTTTTGTTTGTATTATGACTGCAGGTATTGCGGTCTATGCAAACATGACTCCTTGTAAAAAGGTGTCAGTTTTGTTGCCAGATAGAAGGGTAAAGAACCAATTATCATATTTTTACTGGCAAATGAGGTTCCCATAGTATAGATGCTTGCCCCGAGCTCTCATACTCTGATGGTGCATTGTCTTTGAGTTGTGCGCCTTTTGGCGTCATCTGGTCCAACCCATATGAGACTAGGCTCTAAGGAAAGCTGTCTCGGGTGTGGATCAATCAACTTTAAGGACAGTGCACATTATCAGAGTTATGTTCTTTTGTTTGTATTATGACTGCAGGTATTGCGGTCTATGCAAACATGACTCCTTGTAAAAAGGTGTCAGTTTTGTTGCCAGATAGAAGGGTAAAGAACCAATTATCATATTTTTACTGGCAAATGAGGTTCCCATAGTATAGATACTATTTTCACGTGAGAATTGTATTTTATCATGTTTTATTATTATTATTTTTTTATTTCCCTTCTACGTGACTTTACCGAAAGAACCAAGAAGATGAATCCCTGCAGTCACGAAAGCTTTAAATCGAAAACAAAAAATTCTCACGACGTTACTTCTCCCTTTATCACTGCTAATCCTACATAATACACGAGCATAATATGACTTTGACCCCCCCACCACCTACACATTCCACAAGGAGTGACTAATCCCATATCTACATTTCCCATCAATATGCTTAATTCTGGTGTTGATATGTAAACTCCTTTGTCAAGGCGCTCTCCTCCCCCCGACCCAGCTTAAATATTCGCTGCCAAGCTTGGCGGTGTTCATTGGGACGCTGTCTTTCCGGCAGCTCTGTTTCTTCACCTGAGGACGGCTGCTTGTGTTGTGGCCGAAACGTCGTGAGAATTTTAATTTAATTACGTTTAATTTTTAAAATTTTATTTTTTCCCTTCTACGTGACTTTACCGAAAGAACCAAGAAGATGAATCCCTGCAGTCACGAAAGCTTTAAATCGAAATGTTAGCACATTATTGTTGTTGAAGCACCCTTGGACGTGACCGTCCCTCCATTTCTCCAGCCGCGGCAACTGGCCATCATCATCCCTTCTGACCGTCACGCGTGTCCTACTCAAGCCCGCTCACTCAAGGGTCAATATGATTCTAGATTTGAAGCTTTCGTGACTGCAAGGATTCATACTCTTAGGTTTTTTCGGTTACGTCACGTAGGTAAAAAATATATAATAAAAATAATATAAGTAATTATAGAAAATTAATTAAATAATAAATCACGACACATTTCCCCACCGCGGCACGTCCAAATTTTGGATCTAGACCGGGCTTGGGTCACCCCTAGGTTGACTGGGCGCAAAATGAGTACTGCATCTGATGCGGTGTGATGATGGGAAGGAACACTGGGGAGACAAAGGTTAATAGGTGCTCACTAAAAGCATTAGCTCCAACAGTGTGATATAGGTATTCACGATTTTATTTCTGTACAAGAAGAGACGAACATTTGTATCTTATCAAACCGATTATTAAATCGCGCGACGTTTGATAACCGAGTTTTAAAGTCAATACCGTTTTTTTTTAACATGCGTTGAACAAGTTCCGTTGAACTTGTAGTAATTACCTGAATTAAGTTATCACGATCACGCGAGCGCTCGCAAGATCAGCAGAGTTGAGCCCATTCACTAACCCGCTCACTTACTCACTCACTCCCTCGCCCACTCACCCACACACTCACCACGCTGCAGCTCACAACAACATGCTCACTTACTCACCCACACACTCATCACACTGCAGCTCACAACAACATGCTCACTTACTTACCCACACTCACCCACTCACTCACCCACACACTCACCCACCCACACACCCACACACTCACCACACTGCAGCTCGCAACAATATGCTCGCTTACTCACCCACACACTCACCCACTCACTCACCCACTCACTCACCCACTCACTCACCCACTCACTCACCCACACACTAACCCACTCACTCACTCACACACTCACCCACACACATACTCACCCACACACTCACCCACACTCACCCACTCACTCACCCACACACTCACCCACACACTCAATCACCCACTCACTCACCCACTCACTCACCCACACACTCCCCCACGCTGCAGGTCACCTCACTTCTCACGCCTCCCCTTTGAAATCCCCTCTTCTCATCATCAGCGTCTCCTTTCCCCAACTCTCGTAGTCGTAGTAGTAATAATAACATCGCCCCCACTTTAAAACAAATGTGAACTCTGAACGATTTTACACCTTCCATCGTGCGTGCTGTTTGTTACTGGCCTCTTACGAGTTCAATCAGCGACCAAAATAGCCAACCGGGCGACTCGGGGACTTCGAGCCGGAGGTTCTCAACAGTTGCAAGGTCACGGAAATCCACCGAACCTGTCACTGACCGATCCATGGAGGTCCACTTGCTCCGTGTCAACCTGCGCGCGTGTGATTCTTGTGGATGGCGTGGGCGAGGGCTGAAACGAATGAAAGGCGGACATCCGAACACGAAACGTCGATGCCAGAGGTCTCCTCGTAGCGGCAATGAACGTCTGCGGCGGAGACGGAGCGACGTGAAGTCGGGTGTTGGGTGGATTGTTACATCCGTGGGATTGGGTTGGAGGTGGAGGCGGAGCCGGCGCGAGGAGAGGGGGGGGGGCTTCATCCAGCGGTGGATAGATCAGGTTCTCACGGCGATCTTGAATACGTCGAGCAGAGACACGTTACTTACCGACTGCTGTTCACACTCTCATGGTGTTCTTCTGCAAGGGCTCGAATTCAGAGATATGGCTCAATGATCGTGGCGGTGACTTTACTTGATAGAACATGATGATTTGATTCTAGATTTGAAGCTTTCGTGATTGCAAGGATTCATATTCTTAGGTTTTTTTCGGTAAAGTCACGTAGGTAAAAACCTAAGAATATGATGATTTGATCTCACTCGGTTCTCAGCCTAAAGTTCCACGTTTCTCAAAGTCTCGCGGTAAATGCTCACAAGTTACGCGCGCTGCCATCACCACCACCATCATCAAGAGAGCAATTGACTCTCGCAATGCCCAATGATTGCACACCGCACGAGAGTACACGCGTTCGAGGCTAAGTCGACCTAGGGGAGGAGGCCCACGAAATGTTCCCGATGCCGCTCACCGCCAAAGCGTGGCACCGTGCCCGGAGGGTAATGGAATTTATTTTGCCGGGTTGATGGGCGCAGTGTGCCAACCACTGCGCCACCGCTCCCACGTCAGGCACTCTTCTATTGCTTTGTTACTAAGTTATACTTCGCATGATTTGCGTGCAGTGATTTTTGTGTTATTGAAGTTCGGTACGTTAACGTAGAACACAACACCCACGCAACCTATCGTATAATCATTTAGCAATTTGTTATATTGATAATGTTGTGTTGTTGATCTTTTAGATATGCTGTAATGAGGTGTAAATAAAAATAATTGTATATGTTTGCCTTTATCAACGATTTGACTTTTCCAACTGAATATACATTGACTCTTTCAACAAAAAGGATCAATAAAAAATCTTCTTGGTTCTTTCGGTAAAGTCACGTAGAATGGAAATAATAAAATAATAAAAATAAAACATAATAAAATAATTCTCACGACGGTTCGGCCACAACGCAAGCAGCCGTCCTCAGGTGGAGAGCAGGTCTGTCGATAAGACAGAGTCTGAATGACACACTCCAGGCTTGGAGCGACTATTTAAGCTGGGATGGAGGGGGGGTCAATAATTACAGTAAAAGCTCTTGCATAATTATTTTTTCTTTATTTGCAAAATATAACAATGGACCCAGCGACCTGAGTTCGAATCCGAGCCACGGCAAACATCAGTGTCGAGTAGAATCTCAACCGGTCCTGAAATCTCCTCGAGGGACAGTGGTCAAACAACTCTCACTCACCAGCGTGGTGAAGTATGGTCAATTTTGCGGGGGGGGGGGGGCGTCATCGATCCAGCAGTGGAGTGACAGAGGGCCTGCACGTTTATAACCGGTCGTACGTACGGAGTGATCACGGCGCACGGCGGTTAGAACGTTGTCCGCGATTTTATTTTTAAATGCAGTATAGAATTACAGCATGCACACGTGAACATGTGTCCTGTGATGTCGATAATTCTGCAAATGAGATTGATAACAATGGCAATGCTATGCACACATATTTATATATTCATTTTCTTAGGTTTTTGCGGACCATCTTATTTGACAGACAACTATTACAGGTTATTGATAGACAGCCAGTTTGTTGTTTTACCAGTTTTAGTTTTTACTTGCTTTCTTTTTTCACACTTTTGTTATGTATGCTAGGTGTTAGTTACAACCCGCACCTCTCCATAACAGTATTAAGCCTCACCTTACCATATTAATAAAAAGTGTGCCGTTCCTGGCCCTTCCCCCCTCAACCATTATATATACGGGGTGGTATTTCTTGTGATTTCTCATTTACTTGATACAGCTGTCGTGGCTGTGACGGTTCCACCTGAAGACGGAGGCTTGTGTTGCTTCCGAAACGTCGTGATTTTTTATTTTGTTTTATTTTACTTTTATTGATTTACATTTTTTTACCTACGTGACTTTACCGAAAAAAACCTAAGAATATGAATCCTTGCAGTCACGAAAGCTTCAAATCTAGAATTTATATATTCATATATTTTTTTTTTAAATATGCTACGTGATTATAAATAAGATAATATTAGAATAACGAATCATACTAATAATACGTCTGCAATGTTAGCATATTGTTATAGCCTTTACAATATATAATTTATAGTACGATATTTGTCACAATTTCATGCATGATTTGGACATGTAATATATTATTTACACGTATATCTATATAAATAATTACTAATATTCCAGAAATTGATCGTTGCCTGCTCGAGCGCTCGCGTCTGTCCACTGCTAGACGACCTGCTCCTTCCCCACGCCGCGTGAGGGTCGTTTGACCATACTTCACCACTCTGGTACGGCGTGGTGCGCTGGCATCGTCGCTCGCCGCTGGTGTCAAGCCGTGGCCGCGATTCGAACCCAGGTCGCCGGCGTCGTCGTGAGTAATCGAATACTTTTCGTGTAATTCCTGAGATTTTTACAAAAATAATTTTTTTGACTCACTTCATGACATTGATATTGTGGATATTACGGTGAGTTTGATGTTACTTCACAGGCCTGTAAATTAAAATACATATAGGTGCACTATATACGCTTCATAAAAGTATAAATATGTTCATAATAAAGGGTTTTTGGGTTAGATCGCGTTAAAAAAACAAAACTTTATTATTAGTAATATTGGTCGCGAAAGCCTACGTGTTAAACTCACTAAAAATATATTGTGTCTATAATAAGTTAAAGTCATGGAGTTTATATATATATATTATTTAATATTGTTATACTGTAGATATATATGTACACATACTGTCTATATAATATACATATATACTGAATAACACTATAAATGATACTATACCTGGATATAATGTTGTGCATGCGCAGCGAATTGTCTAAATATTACATCGTCTTCTGCACAATATTTCTAATCAGCAAATTCAGCTGGCTGTAAATCAATATAATTGGATTCGTAATTGGGGGGCGGTAGGAGGATGGGGTGTAAATAAAATGTGTGTCGTAAACCCCCCTCCACCCGACACAGACGTGGCATAAGAGTGGCACATTAATTCAACATGCCAAATTTAATATTGGTCGTTAGACGCCTACACGCTACGCACTACTGTATAATTCGTTTAATGTTCAATCGTAAGGAAATGTTTACAAACGTCGTATGAAAAAATTAAGAACAGCTTTTACCCTTTTCTGGCAATAAAACCGGACGCGTTAAGATGTTCAAACACCAAGTAGACACATTTCGCGAAGAATCAAGTACTGCATGAACCACACACACACACAGTGCTGAACATGCAACATGCTTTATGATAATATTCGATGCATTTTTCTTTGAAAGCGATCGCCCTATACACCAGAGGGGGCCTCCTTTAGGGTCTCGTCTCACCAGCAGTGTCAGAGCACGATAAAAAGGCGACCAGTACAAAGACCATGCACGTATCAGAGCATTTACATACTCTTAGGTTTTTTTGGTAAAGTCACGTAGGTAAAAAAAATAAAATTACAATTAATAAAAGTAATTTTAATCTTAGGTTTTTTCGGTAAAGTCACAAAAGAAAAAAAAATTAAAATTAATAAAAGTAATAAATAAATAAAAAATTCCTACGTGACTTTACCGAAAAAATCTAAGAGTATGAATCCTTGCAGTCACGAAAGCTTCAAATCTATAAGCATTTACATAGCTCGCGTTGAATAGCTACAATATGGGACCTTTTCGTGCATCTAGATTTGAAGTTTTCGTGACTGCCGGGATCCATACTCTTGGTTCTTTCGGTAAAGTCACGTAGGTAGAAAACACTTTTATTTTATTTTGTTTCATATCTACGTGACTTTACCGAAAGAACCAAAGAGTATGGACCTTTGTGTGGTGAATACGGTCCATGATTCCTCGCGAAAGGGTTCTATTTGGTGTTTGAACCCCTTAACCCCTCCTGTTTCAGTCAGAAAGGGTTAAAAAAAGCCCTCTTCTTAATTCTAGATTTGAAGCTTCTGTGACTGCAAGGATTCATACTCTTAGGTTGTTTCGGTAAAGTCACGTAGGTAACGGTTCCACCTGAATACGGAAGCTTGTGTTGCCTCCGAAACGTCGTGATTTTTATTTTATTTTTATTTTACTTTTATTAATTTTAATTTTTTTCCTACGTGACTTTACCGAAAAAAACTAAGAGTATGAACCCTCTTCTTAAACACAATGACCTTGCCTTGTTGCCGTCACTTCACGGGTCCTCTTCGGCGCGTCCAGTGAGTGGAGTTGAGACGACTGCAATCGGCTCCTCGTTGCGCGCCAGGTAAAGGTGTCGAGGTGGATCCTTATCGACCAGCGGTGGACAGATCATGGCTGGTGCCGATCGAGCCGTTAGAATTGTCTGTGCGTGAACCAGAGGTCGCAAACGGGTTTTGATTCCTTACCCGTACCCGGCCGCACCAGGGTCGCAAATGGGTACCCGTACCCGTTCCATATACCCGTACCCGTACCCTACCCGAAATTAGTGACAAACGGTTACTCACCAGTGACTCACGGCCTACCCGTACCCGTACCCGGCCGCACCACGGTCGCAAACGGGTACCCGTACCCGGCCGGGTACGCGTAGCCGGGTATCGGGTCGGGTATCGGGTACCCGGTTGCGACCTCTGGCGTGAGCTTGCGTCGTCGTGCATTACGATCGTGTATTTGAACGGAATATTCTGCAACGTTATTTATATTTCTGTACTGTATACATATACCAAGCAATATATCTACGTGTGTGTGTGTATATATGTGACGAGCACAACACATCATGCTTTAGGTTGACACGTGTATGTCCATGCTATCGATTAGAGAGTCACCATTGCTCGACGGCCTGTTTTTATGAAACTCCTCAATCTAGCAGTGGAGAGAGAGCTGTAAATGATTATCGCCACCATCATCATCATTATTATTCACTCGATCACCCCGGTCAATATAAACAGCGATGCTCATCGATATCGCCGTGGCCTTCAAAAACGGGCGGGAAACAAAAAAGAGCGGAATAATAGTCGACGTTTCGGGCGATGACCCTTCTTCATAGCGCATTGATCTATGCGCCGTCAAACAAAACAATCAGACTCGACGCGGCATGCATATCCGTCCCTATGCGCACGAATAAAATATACGGATTATCTTCTTGGATCTTTCGGTAAAGTCACGTAGAAGGGAAAGAATAAAATAATAAAAATAAAACATGATAAAATACAATTCTCACGACGTTTCGGCCACAACGCAAGCAGCCATCCTCAAGTGAAGAACAGGTCTGTCTTTCCGACAGTGTAGGATGGCTGCTTGCGTTGTGGCCGAAACGTCGTGAGAATTGTATTTTATTATGTTTTAATTTAATTATTTTATTATTTCCCTTCTAGGTGACTTTACCGAAAGAACCAAGAAGATGAATCCCTGCAGTCACGAAAGCTTTAAATCGAAATTTATAGAGATTCTATGTATTAGTCCAGCAGCGTTGAATACAGGAACAACACCCCCCCCACCCCACACCTCGGATCGGTTTCCGACACGCAGTGTCTCATCAGCAGTGTCGGGCTCGCTTCTGTACGTACGTATGTTGAACTTCTTTCGCGCCGTACGCAGTGAACCGTGCACATCGGAGGCGCGAAAACACAGGGCTGGTGGTAGCGCCCGGATGTTTATAGGGATGGACCCTGTCTGTTTTTGAAATGGAGAAGGTTCATTGCCCGAAACGTCGCACATTTAAAAAAAATATTTCCATTTAGGACAGTATTATTGACTTATTGACTGTGTTAATTTTTCGTTATGTGTGCTGTACACGGTATCACAAAGGTAGTTAATTCTAATTATGTAACTCCAAATGTAATATCGATATCAACATATAATAGATAGATAGATATATTTAACTTTGCATTTGGATTCGCAGTGGAAAATATGCGAATGTACCATCGATGATTGTACGCCTTCTAACTCATGTAGATATTAAATGTTACAAGGTTCTAAATTTAGAACCAGCAGCTGGAATATTTTAAATGTGACGCATGTATTTGCACACAGGTGTGTGTGTATGTCCACCTGTCTTTATATGTGTGTGCAGATTGTGTATGTGTGGACCTATGTCTACGTGTATTTCTGTGTTGGTGTGTATCTGTATAAAATGTGTGTGTGTATATATATACAATGTGTATGTATGTACCAGTGTGTGTGTGTGTGTTGTATTTGCGTATAACCTGCATGTGTATTTGTCTATGTTTTTCTGTGTGCGTATTTTAATCTCTACATATGTATGCATGCCTCTGTGTGGAGCGGTAGTGTAGTGTTTAGCGCGCTGCATTACGAACACGGTCATTCGAGTCCGATTTCTTGCTCATTATTTGAACCGGTTATCTGAAACGGTTCTGGGCATCCCCTAGGTCGACTCGGCCTCAAACGAGTGCCTGGTACGGTGCGTAAACATCGCCACTGGGGAGACAAAGGCGGCCGGGCGTGATTTTCGGCCCACCCCCCCCCCTCCCCTCGTGTGCCGTGCCGGCCTTCATCGGTGCTGCTACTCGCTAACAGCACTTGCCCCAACAGTCTGTTAAGACTATACGAAGGAGGGGTGTGGGTGTCTTTATCTTTGTGTATATTTCCACTCCGTGGTGTGTTGCGAGCAATGCCGCTGTGTGTGTGTGTGGGGGGGGGTTGTGGGGGGGGGGGGGCTCAGAGTCTGTTGCCCTCACACTCACAGCCAGCAGAGGAAGGCAACGGGCGGCTCTGGACAGGTGCGAGGGGCTGGCTGGTGATCCCCCCACCACCACCACCGCGCTCCACATTCAATGCAATACAAACACCGATGCTCATCGATATCGCCGTGGCCTTCAAAAACGTGCGGGGAACAAAAAAGAGCGGAATAATAGTCGACGTTTCGGGCGATGACCCTTCTTCATAGCGCACTGATCTATGTGCCGTCAAACAAAGCAATCAGACTCGACGCGGCATGCAAATCCGTCCCTATGCGCAGGAATAAAATATGCGGACAACAGAAAACGAAGACCACAACTAAGCTTGCGACGGAGGGCCTCAGGGTGGGCCATTGGTGTCGATGACGTCTCGAGGAGACTGAACCCTGCACCACCACCACCACCAGCCCTGCGAGTTCCTCCAGAAACAGCACGAGACCACTGCGGCTGGTCACGTGGGGATGTTTGAACGCTGGACGCTGGAGGAGAGGCTGCAATCCCTCTTGTCGGGAGCTGGAACCGTACCGTCGGGACGGCTGTCGACTGACTAGAGGAGGAGGGGGTGGGTAAGTCCTCTGCTCGGGAGAAGCTCTCCGCTTCCCCGCGCCTCCGATCAGCACGGTGGGCTACGTACGGTGCGAAAGAAGTTCAACGTACATATATACAGGCAGGTAGGAAACTGCCAAACAACGGGGAGTGGCTCTTCTTCTGAACAAACCAATGAAGGGGTGATGATAGTGTGATGGCGAGGTTTGGGGAGCTTCAAGTTCAAGCCTGTTGTGGGCTCGCCTCCCAGTCAACGGGAGGCGAGGAGTGGTGGTGGTGGTGTTGGTGGCCGCTTCCAGCCCTACCGCCGATGAACATCAGTGGAGGGATTGCGAGAGATGCGAGGCTGATGAGTCAAACGGCTCCTATGACCTCCTGTCGCAGGTGCTGGCTAAAGTTGCACAGGAGATGAACGCCATAATCTGGGTGCCTGTTAGTTGATATAATCAGTAATCATTATCATTAACTCCGTGATGATAAAAAAAATAGAATCGCGTACTTGCACGGCAAAGCTTCGCTGAGTCTCGTGACTCATTTTCAGGAGGGTCCTGCCAAGTGTCCACATGCAGTAGGGTGGGGGCGATGGTTGCTGGAGTAATTTGTGGGTGCATTTTACAATTGTGGAAAACTTGGTATCAAGACTAAACTAAATTTTTATTTTATTTTGCCAGGTAAGGCCCACTGAGCTACGTAGCTATTTGTGAGAAGCGACCTGGTCACAAATGATAGCTCGACAAAGTGGCTTGTCACGTGGTAATTTTATTTCAGTCAAATACTTTAATAAAAGCACATTGATTATAAACGTGGCACCACAGGGAGAGAGAGAGAGCGAGAGAGACACGCAAACTCCATATATACAGCAGGCGTCATGGTCGGGATTGAACCCACGATGTCCTGAATACCAGGCGAGGTGATTAACAAGACCGCCGTACACGCGATGGCCCTACGCTTGCTAGTGACGCCAGAGGATCTTTATCATCCGCTGCGTAACGGGGTTTTCTCAGTAGGGGGCGGCAATTGCTGCGTTTCCCAATTAACCCTTTTGCCGTTCCGAGACGTCTGCAAGTTGCAGGGTGGGTGGGGGGGTGTCCCGTTCACCGCTGAGTCTCGGGTCACGCGCGGTTTGCGTCAGAGGTCGCAAACGGGTTTTGATTCCTTACCCGTACCCGTACCCGGCCGCACAAGGGTCGCAAATGGGTACCGTACCCTACCCGATACCCGTACCCTACCCGAAATGAGTGACAAACGGTTACTCACCAGTGACTCACGGCCTACCCGTACCCGGCCGCACCAGGGTCGCAAACGGGTACCCGTACCCGGCCGGGTACGGGTAGCCGGGTATCGGGTAGGCTACGGGTATCGGGTACCCGGTTGCGACCTCTGGTTTGCGTTGATTTTATTTAGAGAGGCGTTGCGCCGTCAAAAAAAATGCATTCTACTCATCGCAGATAACTGTGCAATTGAATTCCCCGTCACATTAACATCGCCACTCCCGTGCCCTGGACTAGGAGACCACTCTCCTAGCTTACCTTTACATGCTAATTTCTCACATTAACGTCATGCTAATCCCTCACATTTACATAGCCACTTCCGTGCCCTCGTATAGGAGGCTGCTCTTCAATCTTAGAGTTACATGCTAATTTCTCACATTCACATCACTAGCCCCGGCCACTTCTTTATAACCTTTGAACTCCACCTATTTCAAACCTTTTAAAACAGTCTGCCTCAGCAGCAGACCACGCTTTCCCACCTGATGACGGGCGCTTGTGTTGCGCCCGAAACGTCGTGATTTATATTATATTATTTTATTTTATTCCTACGTGACTTTACCGAAAGAACCAAAGAGTTTCATCATGGGATCTCCTTTGCCAGTACCAAAATATACTAATAGGGATTTTCCCCTTTTTTCTGGCAACAAAACTGACACCTTTGCAAGGAATCATGCTCACATTAACCACAATACTTGCAGTCAAATGCAAACAAAAAACAATACTCTGATCATTTATGGATTGTCTTTGAAACTGATTGGTCCACACCAGAGACAGCTTTCTTTAGAGCCTAGTCTCATATGGTGTTCGACCAGATGACGCCAAAAGGCGCATTTGACTGCAAGTATTGTGGTTAATGTAAGCATGATTCCTTGCAGTTTTTTACCAGAAAAAAGGGGAAAAACCCTATTAGTAACCAAAGAGTACTTATATGGCTGGCGCCACACTATACCACACGCCCTCCCACCATGACCTTGCGGGAGCCTCGGTACCGATTAAGTAAATTTTATTTTCGTTTATCTTCCGTTTCCGTTCTGATGACGTACGTGTACGTACGTGTACGTCATTGGAACTGAATCGGAAGAAAAACTGATGACGTAAACGTAGGTGTGGACGGTTGATTGGTGAGAACTCCTTGCGTGTGACGGTCGGATGTGCGACTTTGCGCTGTACGTAGCGTGTGCCATTTACCTACTTGTCTTACTGCTTTTTTATTCTTTATTTTACTTTACAGGCGTCAACCAAGCGCGTGTTGCTTAGCTCTGCACGTGCACGGGTGAGTTTGCCGACGTGCGCTCTCGCAAATCGAGCCGAGGGTCGTTAAAATCGGTACCAATTTGTGGGAAGTCAATTGTGACTGGCCTATAGATTATAGAGCAGCAAAGTGTGCGGATTGATCTCCGTCTGATCATTCTTGTATGAGATCGAGTGTTTTTCCCTCTCGCACGCGTGGGTTTCCTCGTGAATTTGATGAAAACATCTTAATATGTAGAGGAGCGCAGAGCTGGGGCGATTGTTGGTAGTGCCGGCTCACCACCCAGAAGCTGTCTTCCAGCTTGGCCTATGGTTCCTTGACGACTGTGAAATATGCAAATTGCATGAACAACGCTACATGTGTAGTAGGTTCCAGGAGACTTTGACGACGTAGTCGGAGGCACACTTATTTATTAACCACAATGTATATTACAGGCCGAGATATACAACTCTTCGAAGGGGTATCGGCCCCTTCACCCGTCTAACAGGGAGATCACACAATCTATGTCACGGCTAGCCTACTCCTAGGTCCTCCACTACAGGGCTAGGGGAGGCTAGCTGACCCAGCTCTGGTTAAGCTGGGATTACGGCACCCTGAGTCCCCAGAACGGCTCGTACAATAACATCGGCTCTGGGCTCTCGGGGCCACGCCACTGGCTTGCCCTGGTCGCTCCTTAGAAGGACAGCGATCCAGGGGAGTCCCAGGGCCTATCTAGCCGGTCTTCTTGCTTCGCTGGTTTAAGCTGAACACTGAACCCCGAGCCCTCCGGCTCACCGCCTTATATAGCAACTCCCCCACTGAGGGGTGGGGCAGTGTGGGATCCCAGCGCCGTGTTAGCCCCCCAGGCTAAACGGTGCGGACGTGGATGTAAGCACCTCTCGGCGTTCGGGCATAACCACGCCCAGTGTGTTTGTTTGCCCTCCCGTAACACCTCTACACATGTACACATACAGCGTATATCTTATACGGTGTGCTTCAAAAAAATGTGAACACTTAAGAAAATTTGCAACAATAACCACCATAAATGTGCTGCCTCCGAGCTCTGGAGACCACCTGGAGAAGATTCCAGGCGCGTGTTGACAACGATGGCGAAACAAATGGAGACTTTTTGACTTTTTGAAGCTATTAACATTACAATTGTTACCATGTTACAGTGTACTATTATTATTTTTATCCGTTCTTTTTCCATTAAAGACGATAGTACCATGAAAGTTTCAACATTTTTTGAAGCACCCTGTACATTATTATCGGACTCGACTCTGCCATAGTAATGTGGAGTTTTCACAACTTTCACATCGTCATCATCCACATTATCACCACCATCATCATCAGTACCACCACCAACATCATCACCATCATTATCACCATCACGCGCATCACCATCACCACCACCAAGTGCAGCTCTCCTGTGTGCTCGGCGTAATGTCCGACGTTTCGCTCCATGTACTGGTAGGGAGCATCTTCAGGATCTCCGCAGCACGTGGATCGAACCGTCGGATAACGGCGCTGAACGATGACGACGCGGCACGAGCCGTGAACCACCCCGCATGGCAGAGCGCTGCGTGAATGTGTGTGGTGTGTGTGGTTGGTGTGATGTGTGTGCGGTGTGTGTGGTGTGTGTGGTGTGTGCGGTATGTGTGGTGTGTGTGAGGGGTGTGTGGTGTCGGTGGGGAGTGGGAGGGGTGTGTGTGTGGTGTGTGTGAGGGGTGTGGTGTGTGTGTGGTGTGTGTGCGTGACGTGTGTGTGCGTGCCGTATGTGCGCGTGCCGTGTGTGTGCGCGTGCCGTGTGTGCGTGCCGTGTGTGTGCGTGCCGTGTGTGTGCGTGCCTTGTGTGTGCGTGCCGTGTGTGTGTGCCGTGTGTGTGCGTGCCGTGTGTGTGCCTTGTGTGTGTGTGTCGTGTGTGTGTGTGTCGTGTGTGAGCGTGCCGTGTGTGAGCGTGCCGTGTGCGTGCCTTGTGTGTGTGTGCCCTGTGTGCGTGCCCTGTGTGCGTGCCGTGTGTGTGCGCGCCGTGTGTGTGCGCGCCGTGTGTGAGCGTGCCGTGTGTGTGCGTGCCGTGTGTGTGCGCGCCGTGTGTGTGCGCGCCGTGTGTGTGCGCGCCGTGTGTGAGCGTGCCGTGTGTGAGCGTGCCGTGTGTGTGCGTGCCGTGTGTGTGCGTGCCGTGTGTGTGCCGTGTGCGTGCCGTGTGTGAGCGTGCCGTGTGTGTGCGTGCCGTGTGTGAGCGTGCCGTGTGTGTGTGCCCTGTGTGTGTGTGCCGTGTGCCGTCCCCTGGCTCTCCGCCCCTCTCCGTGGGTTCCGCGACTCGGGTCGCGTCTCCTGTTGCTGCTGCTGCAGCACGGAGCATTGAGCGCGCGTGCGTGATTCGAATTAAAAGATGCATTTTTCCTCGGATTAATGCCGGATTCACTCGCTCCCGTGTGACCCCGTGTCTCCCCCCCCTCCCTACCTCTCTCCCTCCCTCATTTCCTCCCTCCCTCCCTCCCTCACTCCTTCCCTCTCTTTTTTTTACGATCAGAGGAAACAAGAAGATGCTCGGTGTAGTCGGCACTTTGCTTCGTTCATCATTTCGTTTTTTGTTTTTTTTATCAATGCTTTGCTTTATGTCCCCCCCCCCCGTGTCTTCATCCCTCCCCTCCCCGTGCACCCCCGTCTCTCATCCATGATGTCACCTGAATCCCTCTTGGATGGGGTTGGAGTTTGGGGGGGTCTATGTTTAGTTCCACGAGGCGAGAGAGAAGACAGGGAGGAGGAGGAGGTGGCGGGGGTGGTTGGATGTTGTAATCCTCGTTGCATCACGCTTTCACGCTCTGAATTGGGATCACACACTCGGGAAGCACCGAGCATCGCCACCCCCTCCCTCCTGCGAAAACTCGGCAGGGCCCTCCTGAATCAGAGTCGCGAGACTCAGTGAGACCTCCCCGGGTTAACAAGCGGAATAGTACACAGCAACACACAAATGCGAAACGAGTCTCGTGGGGCACAAAGACCCCCCGTGTGGCCATGAACAAACTTTTGGGGTAAATGCTTGTGAGCCAGCATCTATGAAGTCATTTGAGGCTGAGTCGACCTAGGAGCGGCCCGGGACCGGTTCAGATAATCGTCACTTGTGGTGGTGGCCGCGAGCGGGAATCGAACTGGGATCACGCGCTAACCGCCGCACCACCGCTCCCCACGTCGTGCACACACACAAAGACAAAGATCCCCTGTATAGCCTTCGCAGACTGTTGGGGCAAGTGCTATTAGCGAGTAGCACCTATGAAGGCACACACACCCACACACACACAAAGTTACACGCAAATGCACGCGATGCATTGAGCAGGAAAGACATACAAATCAGAGATATCACATTGACGTAATCGTTTTTTTTATTTAACACATTTAAAGAGGGAGGGTCATTGCTCGAAACGTCGCCCATGAAATATTTATTTTATTTTAAGGCCACGATGATGTTAAATCTTAACACGATGATGTTGTTGACGAATGTGTTGCGTGTTGTTGTCGTTGTTGACTGCTTGTGCACCACTGCCAACGCAGCAGCAGCAGCAGCATCACGAAATAATGTGTTTAATGTCCGTGTTTTGTTGCTGGCCACGTGCTCACAAAACCGATGTTGTGTCGTACACCTGCTCTCTTTCGTTCGCCCTACAACTGTATTCCTCCGACCGTGTCGGGTGGCGGAGGGCGTACGACACACATTGGCAATTTTTTTTGGAATGTTTTACTTGCGCGGCGCTTTGAGCTAGAAAGTAAAAATTTTGTCGCGGACAATTTTCAAGGAAATTAGTTGGGAGGAGGCGTTTGGACCGGACCCAGCGTGAAGACGGCGGAATGAGGACCGATAGGCGAGACAATGAGTCAGTCTACTCAACGACCTCGCCTCGTACACAGGAGGTCGTGGGTCCGATCCCGACCCTGATGCCTGCTGCTGCATATTTGAAGGTTGCGTGTCTCTCTCTCATCATCACCATCACGGTGGCTAGGAGATGTTAACGACGTCGCCTGGTCTACACTACGTCGTGGGTTCGATCTCGACCCTGATGCCTGCTGCTGTATATTTGAAGGTTGCGTGTCTCTCTCTCATCATCACCATCACGGTGGCTAGGAGATGTTAACGACCTCGCCTGGTCTACACTACGTCGTGGGTTCGATACCGACCCTGATGCCTGCTGCTGTATATTTGAAGGTTGCGTGTCTCTCTCTCATCATCACCATCACGGTGGCTAGGAGATGTTAACGACCTCGCCTGGTCTACACTACGTCGTGGGTTCGATACCGACCCTGATGCCTGCTGCTGTATATTTGGAGTTTGCGTGTGTCTCTCTCTCTTTCTCATCATCACCATCACGGTGGCTAGGAGATGTTAACTACCTTGCCTGCTATACAGGAGGTGGTGGGTTCGATCCCGACCCTGATGCCTGCTGCTGTATATTTTGAGTCTGCGTGTCTCTCTCTTCCCGTGGTCGAGTGGATTTTTCTCCGGGTCCTCTGGTTTTTCCCTCCACATTTAGAATCGACATCGCCACGCGTTTAGAGTATTTGGCTGCTGTACATTTCCAAGCCATGAAGATGATGATGAGCCACAATGTTGAGCTATCATTGATGATAGCCGGGTCGCTTCTGAAACAGAGCTATATAGCAGCTCAGTGGGCCTTATCATGGAAACAAATTAAATAGTAAAATACGCAGTAGTTGTGAAATAGTCAGAGGAGGCAAAGTACGTCCCCACGGAGATGGAACCGTGAGATCGCTCCGTACGCACGATCGCAAGAGGTGGTAGCGGCACGGGGATGCCTTCATCCAGCAGTGGATTGACCATGGCCGCTGACGACGATGGCGGTGATTATGATGAATAGATGATAAGAATCATGATGTTCGCCAAATGATGATTCCTCTGTGTTCTAGAGTGGTGCGTCGAGCTCATGGAGAAGCGGTGGTGCAGTGGCGACGAACCCGGCGACCCGAGTTCGATTCCCGCTCACGGTCACCAACACCGGTGAACCGGTCCTGGTCCTCTCCTAGGTAGACTCAGCCTCAAATGAGTAACTGGTGCGGTGTGTACAGGCGTGGTGCTGGCCACCCACCCCCTCGTGTGCCGTGCCGGCCTTCATAGGTGCTCGCGAACAGCACTTTCCCCAACAGTTCGTTAAAGGTTACACGGGATATCTTTATCTTTATACGTATGTGTGTAAACATGAGTTTGGTATACTGTGTACTATATGTGTATTTGTGTATATTTTAGTGTGTCTGTGTGTGTATTTATATGTGCACGTATGTCACTATATATATGTGTGTGGCTGTGCTTGTATGTATACATCGTGTGTGTGTGTGTATGTGGATGTCTATTTGTGTGTACACTGTATATATAAATATATATGTACATAGTTTAGTGCGCTGTTTATATTTGATTTTGTGTGTTGGTATATTACGTGTAGGTGTATACGTTTCGTTTGTTGGTGCGTACACACGTTTTTTACACGTGTTTTGCTATTTTGTGTATCATTATGTATGCGGGTTTAATTTTTTATTGAAACGAAAATACTAATTAAGTTAACGCGTAGTTTGTTACCACAGACAATATTACGATTCCTTCAAACAACCACCGTGGCCTTGAAAGTACAAAAATATATAATAGGCGACGTTTCGTGGCAAAAATAAATGCAAAAAGTCCATTAGAGACCGTGCGGCTGATGGGATTCGTAAATAATGATTTTACTTATCAATGCAGAGAGACAGATAACGGGAAGTAAGCGACATATTGCGCACTTATTTTAAGATATAACAAATTATTTGGCGAAGCTGCTACACGAGCACAATTCGCCAATAATATTAATAACAACGACGCGACCTTAAAAAGTGGAAAAATATAATCGGCGACGTTTCGGACAAATGGCCCTTTTAAGGATACAAATGAAGAAGGGTGATTATATGCAGAAGGACCATTGTCCGAAACGTCGCCCGCTTACATGTTGTTTATTTAAAGGCCGCACTCCGGTGTTGTTCATCACGTGGGCCTTCCTCTTTGTGAGCGCTGCGTTCGGCCTCAAACTCCATCATCTTCAACAGCTCATTTGGTAGAGCCGATGACTGTAGTGATACACAAACACGTTTCGTCAATAATGATAACAACGTGGCCTTTCAAAAGAGAAAAAATATAATCGGCGACATTTCGGGCAAATATCCCTTCAAATGACGTAAATGCAGAAGGGCTATCAACGTGTGAAGAAGGCCCATTGTCCGAAACGTCGCCCCGCTGCGTGTTGTTTATATAAAAGCCACACCGGGGGAGCCTTCCCCTTTGTGAGCGCTGAGTTCGGCCCACTGCTCCATCACCTTCGATAGCTCAGTTGGTAGAGCGGAGGACTGTAGATGAACGCGCTTGGCTGACATCCTTAGGTCGCTGGTTCGACTCCGGCTCGAAGGACGATTATTTTTTTAATATTTTTTTTTCTGAATACTGACATAAACTTGTTGACTGTAATGGATAACTGTTCATAAAGGCTTAAATGTCAGATTTTTTTTTTATCATCATTGGTTTAAGCGAGCCTGGCTTTGCTGATGAGACGCCGAATATATGCAATATATATGCAATGGAAAACGACGGCGTGTGTCACACCCGGCCGCCTTTGTCTCCCCAAGTGCCGACGTTTTTTACACGTCGCTGCAAGGTTAAGGCTGAGTCGACTTAGGGGTAGGCCCGGGACAGGTCAGTACACCGACTGGGCGCGAAATGAGAGTTGGTGAGTTGATGAGGCACTGAATGTCGAAGCCGGACCACAGTGTTTCCTTGCGTTGAACCGCACGGCTGATGAGATGTGTCAAATATATATTAGTAAAAAAATAATAATTATGTTTTGGAGAGACAGATATGGGGAAGGATATCATCTGCTTGCTTGTTTTGTTATCAATACTAAAACTTCTCCACCTCGCTCCGTGCGTTCACCAATGGAATCCTGTACCCCATTCAAATACTTATACTGGTAGGAACCTCCTGGTTACACCAGCCCACAGGGGATTGTTGTGTCCGTCCGTCCGTCGTGCATCCAAAAATGGGAGGGGTGGGGCTGGGTGGAGAGGGGAGGGTGGGGAAGGGATGGGTGGGGAGGGTGGGGCTGGGTGGGGCTGGGTGGGAGGGGTGGGGCTGGGTGGGGAGGGGCTGGTCACCCTGTGGTGCCCTTTTAAAACTCAACGTTTAACCTACTCACGCCGGCTTGTGCCCGCCCCTCACAGTCGGGCATATTTGCGGAATACACCACGCCGCCGTTGACCCTGCAGGCCATTGACCGAGCAACCCAACGTTCCGACCAGCTCGCTCCGCAGCAGGAATGTGTTTAAACTCGTGTCACGCTGCACACGCCGGATGATCGTTAAACACGCCCCACCCCCCCACACACACAGTGACGCGGTAAGCAATTAGCGCGCGCGCGTGTGTGTGCACGCGATGCGCGTTCATTGCATAGCGCGTCACGTGGGGAACGTGTTCAACAATCATCGGGCGCGGGCGGCGCGCGACGATTGTAATTTGCGCGTGAATTGGAGTAAAGTGGTAAAGGCGGAAAGACGGAGCGTAGTTGAGTCGACAGACCTGGAGTCTGGGGAAGATGTCTATGTGTGTGTGTGTCTGTGTGTGTGTCTCTGTGTGTGTGTGTGTCTCTGTGTGTGTCTGTGTGTGTGTCTGTGTGTGTGTCTGTGACTCTGGGGAGCGGTAGTGTAGCGGTTAGCGCGCTGCGCTATAAACCTGGCGACCCGGGTTCGATTCCCGCTCACGGACAACACCAGTGACGATTATTTGAACCGGTCCCGGGCCTCCCCTAGGTCGACTCAGACTTAAATGAGTACCTGGTGCGGTGTGTCGTAAACATCGCCACTGGGGAGACAAAGGCGGTCGGGCGTGGTGCTGGCCACCCACCCCCTCATTCGTGTACCGTTCCGGCCTTCATAGGTGCTCGCTAACAGCACTTGCCCCTACAGTCTGTTAAGCCTATACTGGGGATCTTTTATCTTTGTGTATGTTGAACTCTTTCGACCCTTCGAATCGGAGGTGCGGGGGAAGGACAACAAACTAAACACAAAAATACGTTCTAAAGAAATAAGTTTGTCAATCTGGATGATGATGATGATGACGATTTTAAAGTGTGCAGCTCCAACGGCTTCCTAATATCGGATGGAAGAGCGTTCCAGACGGCCGCAGAAGCGCATCTGAACAGCGCGCGTTGCAGTGAACATCCTTGCTGGGTCGTATTATATCATGATAATTCGCAACGATCAATCTTACGAATTATGTAACAAATTATCTTACTAATTATATTACGAATGGTATTACGAATTATTTTATGAATTATGTTACGAATTATATTACGAATGGTATTACGAATTATTTTACGAATTATGTTACGAATTATATTACGAATTATATTACTATTTATGTTACTTGTTATATTACGAATTATATTACTGTTACTTCTTATATTAAAAATTATGTAACGAATGATGTTACGAATTATATTTAGAATTGCATTACGAACTATATTACGAATTATATAACGAATTATATAAAGAATTATGTTACGAATTATATTAGGAATTACATTGCGAATTATATAACGAATAATATTACGAATTATATTGCGAATTATATTACTTCTTATATTACGAATTATATTGAGACTTATATTACGAATTATACTACGAATTATGTTACGAATTTTTTTTATTACTCGCAATATTTTATTTTACACAATGTACTTATATATATAATAAAAATGCAATTGTTGTCATTTTGCGTAAAATATAAATGCCAGCTTTTATAGTTAATTATTCTTTATAATCGTTACCATCCCTGTCTCAATCCCCTGCTGGGCGAAGGGGGTTGCTTGACCATACTTCACCACTCTGGTCACTGGGTTGGTGACGTGTGTGGAGGAGGGGGGGTGGAGGAGAGAGGGGTGGAGGGGAGGGGGGTGGGGGAGAGGGGGGGTGGGGGAGAGGGGGGGGGTGGAGGAGAGGGGGGGGGGGTCGTTGAATCGAACTGAGTTTGCCCGGTTCGCAACGCAGTGCGCTAACCACTGCGCCACCGCTCCATAGTTGAGTGTGGACGCGTGAGATTTCACCCGGCAGCAGTGGTCGTGGTCTATCCACTGCTGGACGAATTCCTCCTTCTCCTCTCCTTGCCCGCCCCTACTGGACATGACGGTTTCGCTCGTCGGATTCCTCCGGTGTGAGTACAAATTATCATCCAGATTCTCTCTCCACGCGTTATCTTCCTTTCGATGCGCGCAAAAACTCCCCAACTCCCCAGCCACCTCGCGGTTCCGCACGCACGCCCATTGACGATCCCCGCGGCTCCGTCTCTCTCCGCGGTGGTTGCCGGTGGCACCGTCTCCCGAGCGCCTTCCCGGCCTTCGGCTGCCGTTCCTTCACCGGCCTCGCCCTCACGGCGCGCGGCCCGACCACAAAGGCCACTCGCTTCACTCACTCACTTACCTACCCCCCCCCCCTCGATATCTCTCTCGATCTCTCTCTCGATATCTCTCTAATCCACATCTCCCCCTCCCCCCGCTCTCTCTCTCGTCCTCCACCGAACGCAACGCTCCTTTGCGCACTCTCCATCACACCCCCTTGTGTTCCGTCGCCTCTGCCGCTCTACGTACGGGCGGGGGGGGGGGTCTCGTTCTCCCAGAACACCCGCGTGATGACGCCCATTGGGGACAACGCCATGAGTGCGTGTTGATTGCGAGCGAGCGGACGGAACTACGAGCAGCAATAAGCCGCTTGTGCTGCTGCCTCGGCGTAGAGCGTCTTCATCACACGAGGCGCCGGGATGCTGCTGGATGCTTCGAGAAAGCTACCCCCCCACCCCACCCCACCCACGCGCCTCGGCCTTTCTCCAGAACGGGCCGTGCATATCTCTGATCCGCGCGGATCGTACCGTGCCGTGATGCGCGCCGATTGAAAGAAGACAAAAAAACTCCCTTGGGCACGCGCGTTCACGTGGTAGCTGCTGTACGCTCCATTTTCGGTGATCAAATTGAGGTTTTAAAAAAATGTATTTAACAAAAATAAACTCCTCTATCCTCTTCCCGAGTTCCCCTCTTCATCTTATCTTTTTATCCCTCCCCCCCTCCATCCCCCAGTTGTGTGTTTTTTTTTTTACAATTTTATTTAAATGTTTTTTTTACTTCTCTGTATCGCTATTCACACCTCCGGTTAGCACGATTGGCTACGTACGGTGCGAAAGAAGTTCAACGTACATTTCTACAGGCAGGAAACTGCCAAACAACAGGAAGTGGCTCTTCTTCTGAACAGAAGTTCAACGCGAAATATGTTTTTTATCTTTTATTTTTTATTTTATTTACCTACGTGACTTTACCGAAAGAACCAAGAGTATGGATCCTTGCAGTCACGACAACTTCCAATATAGACGTTCAACATCCATGCTCAGCTATTGAATCGTATCGTTTTGCGTGTATATATGTATGTATGCTCAAAGCACTTGCACCAATAGTTTGTTCATAAGGCTATACGGGGACCTTTATCTTTGTATATATGCAAGCATGTATCCCGATTTTGATTCCTGTTCACGACCAACATCGATGAAGAATATCGAAACCGAATCTGGGCCCATCCTAGGTCGACTCGGCCTTAAATGAATACCTAGTAAGGTAAACATTGCCACTAGGGGAGACAAAGGCGGTCGGGCGTGGTGCCGGCCACCCCACCCCCTCTTATGTGCCGTTCCAGCCTTCCACTTGCCCCAACAGTCTTTCAAGGCTATTCGGGAGATTTTTATCTTTGTGTTCAAGGGTGCTCGCTAACAGCACTCGCCCCAATATATGTCAAGGCTACACGGGAGAACTTTTGTCTTTGTGTATATGTGGATTATCTGAACCTGCCCTAGACTGCCCCTAGGTTGCGTGATCCTCAAATGAGTACCTGGTGCGGTGTGTAAATATCGCCACTGGGGAGACAAAGGCGGCCGGGCGTGGTACTGGCCACCCCACTCCCTCGTGTGCCGTGCCGTGCCGGCCTTCATAGGTGCTCACTAACAGCACTTTGCCCCAAGTCTGTTTAAGGCTATACGGGGGATCTTTGTGTTTCGCGTGTATTCCTACGATGTCGGCGTTGTGTCCTCCGCATGTCAATCGATGCTTGTACCTCCTGAACTTTAACTGCGTCGATATTGAAAGTTGAGTTCAACTCGGACCCCCATAGCGTCAAGACGGGGTTCTTAGCGATCACAGCAACTGGCAGTCAACCAGCATTGATTCAAGCAAAGCCTGGCTCTGCCGATGATACAATTGTATCGTTGTTAACCGGTCCGGAGTGGTTTGATTTTGCTCGTCTTGAATCGATGCAATTTTAAATGACACGCTCCCAAAAACGATGCCGTGCGGCTGATGGGATGCGTGAGAAATAATTAAATACATTTACGTTTTTTTTTAGATAAAACAGACTTCAGAAGGCAAACATGAGTCTGCTTATTTATTTTGATGTATTTTTTTAAATTCAGAGTAAATTAGCATACACTATATTATTTATGTTGTGGCTATGCTGCGTTGGCAGTGGTGCACACAAACACTATGAAGAAGGGGCATTGCCCGAAACGTCGCCTGTTGTATACTAGTCCCTTTTAAGGCCACACAGTTGTATATTAGGCTATACTGGGGAACTTTGTTTTTGTTTTGTGTATGCATACACAGTATATGTATGCATATAATGTGCGTATGTGTATAAGACGCATACAAAAATAATGTTATTTATGTGTGTGTACATACATCTATGTGTGTGTGCGTGTGTATATATGTGTGTGTATATATATGTGTGTTGTTGTGTGTATGTATTATACGTGTGTGTGGGTGCGTTTAAACAGCTTGCCTGTACGCATATTTACGAATTTTTTGGCGCGTGTAACTGCGTGCATGTCACGTGTCTTCGCGTGCTCGCTTAACAGCCCTTGCCCCAACAGTCTGCAAAGGCTATACACGTGGTGGGAGTCTTTGTCTTTGTATGTGTTACGCGTGCCCGAGGTTACGAGATTTACGTGTATATAGCGCAATGGGCAAACCATCGTGCCACCGCTCCTCACCACTACGGTATAAATGTGTAGCGTTTGCAAATGACAGCATAAAGCATAAACATTTGCACGCGGTTAATCATCTTGTGTACACAAAGCAACACAATTTGTATGCCTATTGAACTTCTTTCACACCGTACGTAGCCCATCGTGCTCATCGGAGGTTCGGGGGGGGGAGGAAAAAACGATGGGTCTCTGTGTGGTGAGTCTATAGGTATCTGTGTCATGAGTCTATGGGACTCTGTGTGATGAGTCTGTGGGTCTCTGTGTGGTGAGTCTATGGGTCTCCGTGTGGTGAGTCTATGGGTCTCTGTGTGGTGAGTCTATGGGTCTTTGTGTGGTGAGTCTATGGGTCTCTGTGTGGTGAGTCTATGGGTCTCTGTGTGGTGAGTCTATGGGTCTTTGTGTGGTGAGTCTATGGGTCTCTGTGTGGTGAGTCTATGGATCTCTGTGTGATGAGTCTATGGATCTCTGTGTGGTTAGTCTATGGGTCTCTGTGTGGTGAGTCTATGGGTCTCTGTGTGGTGAGTCTATGGGTCTATGTGTGGTGAGTCTATGGGTCTCCGTGTGAGTCTATGTTGAAAAAAATCAGTTCTAAAGAAATTAGTCTTCAAGAGAATAATTTGTGTATGGTGAGTATCATCATCATCATAAAACCCACACCATCGCAAGCCCCTGTCTATGCACTGCACGCGTGTACACTATAATTCTAGACACGCACGGTATATCTTACCACTATTAAAAACACAATCATCTATGCCCTCGAGTTGACTGGCTGGCTGGCTGCTGGCTGGCCTCCTTCCCTACCACCCAGACGATAGCTCTGTTGTCAGTAGCGGCTGCTCTGGTCCCCGTTGCCACCGTAGCTAGCTGGGTAACTGGCTACACCAGATTTTCTTTTGCCGCGTAACAAATGAACATTGCGTTGAGTTCAAACGGCGGACGACGTTCGCACGACGTAGAAGAATAATAACGATAGATTGTGACCGTGAAGAGATTGGAGGAATGCATGCAGAAAGACTGACCACGGTTGATTTTTTTTAAAATCGTTCACACTTTTTCAATTAGTGATTCCATTATGAATGTCATTGTTTCCCCAATAATATCCCTTAAATCCTATGGAGAATATAAAACAATCTCACAATACATAATATATTGGCGTTTGATTATTACGTGGGGAAAAAAAACGTATTTTAGTGCTTCGAATGCAGCAGGAGGACAGTGAGAGGAGCATCAATTCGATGCCAGCTGCCGATTATTTTCCGTCGCATAGCAACGGATTCTCTACTAATTTACAAATTAAGAACGTATTTTATTTTACACCGTTACATAGTCAACGCCGCGTTTTAATGCGCGGCGCTGGTGCGCTATACGTAAGATTGCATTCTAATCCGGACTTACTCTATTCCGTTTTGGCCTGATGGAGCATCAGCTCCATCTCTATGGAGAAGAGATTGAGCTCATGCGGTACGGGAGGATGTGGAGCTGAGTGGACTTGCCGATGACCGGTACCAGCGGTGTCAAGATCGGCCTCAGTGGAAGAGGAGGAGGAGGCTCGTGAAGGACGCTTCTTGCTACTGGGCGGTTGGAGGCAGTCGCCCTCCAACAACAGCGGAGGGCAGAGGAGCGACGCTCAAAACAACGAGAGGAGCGCCGGGCGGTTAAAACGCAGAAAAGTTGCCAAAGTGTGGAGCACAATTGATGCATCTTGCCGGTCATCTCAGTCGCTCAACCCATGGCACATGGGACCGTCCCGTGACCTCTGCCAGCAGCGAGCCTTCGACACTTCACGTGACCTCTAGATGCACCTAGCCTGGCACAAGCACCGTGGTGACGTCACCGCCACTTCGCGACGAACAGCGATTCTGGTTGTTGTTGTTGTGTCTCTGCGTGTGCGTGTGTGTGCTCCAGTGTGGTTGCCCCAACAGCCTCGGTAGGCTATACGGGGGAACTTTGTATTTGTATGCGCGTGTACGTGTCTGTGCGTGTCTATAGGCCTCTGTGTGCACGTATATATGTGTGTGTGTATATATCGATGTATGTATGTACGTACATCCGTGTGTGCGTATGTCAGTGAGCGAGTACATCTGTATGCGTGTGTATATTACTGTGCGTGTATCTTTGCCTTCGGGTATACTCGGGGAGCGGTGGTGTAGTGGTTAGCGCGCTGCGCTACGAACCCGGCCTTCATAGGTGCTCGTTAACAGCACTTGCCCCTACAGTCTGCTAAAGGCTACACGGGGGATCTTTGTCTTTGTTGCATAAATATTTTCAATTGTATGTTTTCGTTTTTTCAAATGTACATTTTAACATGCCTTTTAACGTATATTATATCAGGCACTAATATTATACGCAACACGTATGGGATGGCGACTGCCTTGACCCACGCAGCAGTGGATGAAGACCGCGCCCGCTGCTGCCATTGACAGACTGACCGGCTGAGCGAGGAGCCGCGTTGTTCTCGACGGGGCTACAGAGCCGACAGTCAAGTTTCAAGTTTAATTCATTAAGTATAGAGCCATGTGAGCCATTCGGCTCTTGATTCGGGTGCAACCGCAACAAACAAAAAAACAAAAACATGAACAAGAAAACATCTTAAAGTGAATATGTGCCGTCTCTCTCTCTCTCTGTGTGTCTCTCAGCGAATATGAAAAAAATAAAACTCGTCGATAAACCCGTGTGTGTCTGCGTGAGTTCATTGGGCTCCCGTTGAGTGTGACCATACAGCCGATAGAGAGCCGGGGGGGGAGGGGAGGGGGGGGTAGGGAGGAGCTGCGCTTGACCGCAAATCGCAGGCGAAGGGGTTGACGGTCAAACGCGAGCCGCTTTGAGCGCGGAGACGGCCCTCGTGCGGCGGTGGATTGATAGAGGAGGTGTAACTTCTAGATTTGAAGCTTTCGTGACTGCAAGGATTCATATTCTTAGGTTTTTTTCGGTAAAGTCACGTAGGTAAAAAAATTAAAATTAATAAAAGTAAAAAAAAAATCACGACGTTTCGGAGGCAACACAAGCTTCCGTCTTCAGGTGGAACAGTCACAGAACGATAGCTGATACAGCTATCGTTATAGCTGATACAGCTATATCGATAGCTGATACAGCTATCGTGCTGCTATCGTTATAGCTGATACAGCTATATCGATAGCTGATACAGCTATCGTGCTGTGACCGTTCCACCTAAAGACGGAAGCTTGTGTTGCCTCCGAAACGTCGTGATTTATTTTTTCTTTTTATTTTACTTTTATTAATTTTAATTGTTTTACCTACGTGACTTTACCGAAAAAAACCTAAGAATATGAGGTGTAACTTCATCATCAGGACTACAACGGATTATTTGTTGTTGTTGATGGTGGTGGTGGTGCGTTGGTATTGGGTGCACAAGCATCGTCAACAATAGCAACCACAGCAACATACAACTGAACACATTCGTAAATGATAATGTGGCATTAAACAATAAATGTATATTACAGGCGACGTTTCGAGCAATGGCCCTTCTTCGAAGCACACAGAGAGGCCAGATAAATGATCCTAACCCCTACGTTTCTACCTCTGTGGCCTCTCCTCTCTGCGTGCTATGATCAAGGGCCTTTACCCGAAACGTCGCCTATTGTGCATGTTTGTTTATTAGTTTTAAGGCCTCAACTCAGCGTTCTGTGATAATTGCATCGTTATCGACAATTCATCACGAGCCAGAGAGTCGCAGGCGACTTCCGATCGAAACGGGAAGCGAGATTGGTTTTCAATTCACACCCAATAATGATTTGTCGATGTTTAAAACATGATGCAACGTCACTAGCCATATATATCCACAGGTTAAGAATATTCCTAATAATAACAACATATTTGACGTAGTTAATAAAAAAGCGGTGGCCAAAATACAAAGAGCGTTTAATTAGTATTAACATATCATTCCTTTCTAGCGAACGCGATCGCATGGACACATCTAGGGGCGTGTGACTTTTAATCGGTGATGCACTAAGATCCTGAAGATTCTTCATCTATTTCGTGTGCGTTCTAGATTTGAAGTTTTCGTGACTGCAAGGATTTATACCCTTTGGTTTTTTCGGTAAAGTCACGTAGGTAAAAAAAATTGATAAATGAAAAAAAAACTAAATTAAATCACGACGTTTCGGAGGCAACACAAGCTTCCGTCTTGGTGTGTGTTGTGTGATGTGTGTTTACGTCAGACGATGAACGGCACTTTCGTGATTAAGACCAACCCGTGTGCCATGAAGAAGGCCCATTGCCCGAAACGTCGCATGTTAATTATATATATATATTTTTAATTGTAAGATCACGCGGTGCTGTTGACGGGTTGCGTTGTCCATCACAGTGATGAGGAGGTTCAGCAGCAATCCATTTTAATTGAACAATTATAATAGGGTGTAATAATATAATAAATTATTATAATAGTACACAATACTACCAATATTATAATAGTATCAACTATATTACAATAATATTATATTACCGATATTACGTTATATTCTCGATATTTATTCTATATTTTGTAATAATGTAGTAAATTATTAAAAGTCAGCAATTACATAATTATGTATTATAAAAGAATAAACGTTTCTATAATATTACAAAATAATATATTACATTATATATTATCGATATATATTCTATATATTGCAATAATATACATAAAAAAATAGTCAGCAATTACATAATTATATATTAAAACAGAATAACTATACTATTACAAAACAATATATTAAATTGTATATTATCGATATCTATTCTATTAAATATATATTGATAAAACAGTCGTTACCTTCACTATGAGACCTCCTTTACCAGTGGCAAAATATAGTAGTAGGTTTTTACCCTTTCAATTGGTACAAAAACTGGTACAACACCAATGGAGACTAGGCTCTAAGAAAAGCTGTCTCGGGTGTGGACCAATCAACTTCAAGGACAGTGCATATCGTTATCACTATCAGAGTTGCTTCTTTTTGTTTGCATTTTGACTGCTTGTGTTGTGGTTATTGCAAACATGACCTTTGTATAAAGGTGTCAGTTTTTGTACCAGTTGAAAGGGTAAAAACCTACTACTATAGTCGATACCTTCATTTAGGGAGCGATCGAAGGAAAGAGCCCAGAGAGGAATGGGAGACGAGAAAGACCTGGTTCGGGACTCGTCAAAAAGTGGACTGGAGTCCCACCAATCCGAGCCGCTGCTACGAATGCGGCACAATCACTAAGGATTCATAAACTCCAGTCCGAGCGGACCCACAACCACCACACTCCGTCTTTCCGCGTTTACCAATTTACCCCCCCCCTCCCCCCGGTTCGGATAGAAATGAACTCGCTCTCGCGCAGAACGACTTAGAATATAATAAGCATTTGAGGCTTAAAATTGGTAACGCGGTAATGTATCGGTGAGCGCGCTGCGCTATTAACCCGGTGAATCGAGTTCGATTCCCGTTCACGGCCAACACCAAGGGACGCTCATCTGAATCGGTTCTGGGCCTCCCCTAGGTCGACTCGGCTTCGAATGAGTGCCTGTTGCCGATGTGTAAACATCGACACTGGGGAGACAAAGGCGGTCGGGCGTGGTGCTGGCCACCCACCCCCCTCGTGTGTCGTTCCGGCCTTCATAGGTTCTACTCGCTAACCGCACTTGCCCCAACAGTCTTTTGAGGCTACACGGGGGATCTTTGTCTGTGTTGTATTGTAGCAATCCAGCACGATAATGATGAGTTCGTATGAACTGGTAATGTGAGTCTGGATAATCGCCCGAGGAAGCTGTTTGTAATCACCAGGGAAACGTCGTAAACTCGAAATTATAAATGTTGTGGGTTTACTCTCCAACACACCGGTGTGCTGAAAGTCCATAACGGTTACGTTTCTTTAAGTGACAAACCTTACTAATTGGCTGTGTGTCGGGTGGTGGTGGGTTTAACGACCCATAATTTACGAGGTCTAACCACACAAAAAAAACTT
The DNA here is from genome assembly GCF_964198595.1 of Lampetra fluviatilis. Classification (NCBI taxonomy): domain Eukaryota; kingdom Metazoa; phylum Chordata; class Hyperoartia; order Petromyzontiformes; family Petromyzontidae; genus Lampetra; species Lampetra fluviatilis. The sequence continues at coordinate 6,071,881 of NC_136327.1, read as the reverse complement.
GATTATAGAGTGCATTGTTTGTGACAATTATATTTAAACGTACCATTCATTGTTTTTATTTTGATTGTTACAAGCCGTCTGCGATCATTGATAGGATACATAATACACATACACACAGAGACAACATGCGTTATTAGTATTACTACTACTACTACCCATGTATAAGTTTATAGACTGTTGGGGCAAGTGCTGTTAAAGCCACCTTTGCCTCCTCAACGAAACCAGGTACTCGTTTAAGGCCGAATCTACCCAAGAGAGATCGTGGACGGGAATAGAACTCGGGAGCCGAGGGTGAGTGGCGGAAGAGGTGGAGGATTGAGTTGTGGGATCAAAGCGGACTCTGAGAGAGGGGCACCTCCTTGGAGGAGACGGAATTTGGTTCCAATGAGAGCGAGAGCTGACACACGCGCACACATACACACAAAGACAAAGATCCCCCGTATAGCCTTTTAACAGAGTGTTGAAGCAAGTGCTGCTGCTCGCTTACAGCAGCACTTGCCGGCACGGTACACGATGACCAGCACCGCGCCCGGCCGCCTTTGTCTCCCCAGTGTTGACGTGTTCACACCGCACCAGGTACTGATTTTAATGCCGAGTCTACCTAGGGGAGGCCCAGATGCGGTTCAAGATATTCGTCACCGGCCATGGCTGTGAGCTCGGGTTCGTATCGCTAACCACTACACCATCGTTCCCCACGCGTACACACGCGTACACACATACAAAGACGTCCATAAACATGCACACACACACACCGTACACACGTATACACACGTATACGAACAGCACGCGAACACACACAGAACCCCCGTATAGCCTTAACAGACTATGAAGGCCGGAACGGTACACGAGGGGGTGGGTGGGCAGGACCACGCCCGACCGCCTTTGTCTCCCCCACACCGCACCAGGTACTCATTTCGAAGCTGAGTCGACCTAGGAGAGGCCCATGACCGGTTCAGATAACCGGTGTTGGCCGTGAGCGGGAATCGAACCCGGCGCAGCGCGCTAACCGCTACACCACCGCTCCCTACAAACGCGTGTGTACACACACGTTCACAAATATCCCACACAGGCACAGACACATACGGACATGTACAGACGCAAACAAAGGCAATGATACACCGTAAAGCCTTTAAAATACAACTGGGGCAAGTGCTGCGAAAGCAGACACGGCACACCACACACACACGCGCTCACACACACAGACACACAGATCCACACACACACGCGTACTCACACACACACAGACACACACACGCGCTCACACACACATAGACCCACACACACACGCGCGCTCACACACACACACATACACACACGCGCGCGCGTGCGCACATCGCTCACGAACCTCACATTGACAATGACGTTCACAATAGCAGTGCAGAGGAACCGAGGATGAATGCTTACAACCGACAAACAAACACCAACAAGCACACGCTGCTCAACTAGCGGAACCAACTAACGACACACCTATAAGATAAACCAACTGGTATCGCTAAACATAACCCCTCGCTACGACAGCCGACACCGCTCGTAACATCGCGCAAGACACTCGCTCACGCTGTACCGAACAATGCGACACGTTTTTGTCTTCTTGGTTCTTTCGGTAAAGTCACGTAGAAGGGAAATAATAAAATAATAAAACATAATCAAATAATTCTCACGACGTTTCGGAGGCAACACAAGCTTCCGTCTTCAGGTGGATCTTGATACAGCTATCGTGCTGTGACGGTTCCACCTGAAGACGGAAGCTTGTGTTGCCTCCGAAACGTCGTGAGAATTGTATTTTAATGTTTTATTTTTATTATTTTATTATTTCCCTTCTACGTGACTTTACCGAAAGAACCAAGAATATGAATCCCTGCAGTCACGAAAGCTTTAAATCGACACGTTTTGTTCTTCAAATATGCGCGCCGTGAAACAGGGCCGTTGTCCGAAACGTCGCCCAGTGTGTTTGTGTATTAAGGCCACACACACACACACTGTTATTATTGACGAATGCTGTTGTGTGTGTTGTTGTTGTTGTTGACTATGATTGTGCACCGCTGCCAACGCCGCAGCAGCAGAATCACCATCATCACCGCCAAAGGCAAATGTCCCCCGTGTGGCCTCAACAGACTGTTGGGGCGAGTGCTGTAAGCGGAGTAGCACCTATAAATGCTGGCATTGGCAACACTAGGGGGTTGGTGGCCGGCACCACGCCCGGCCACCTTTGTGTCCCTAATGGCGATGCTTACACACCGCACCAGGTACTCAATTGAGTCGACCTAGGGGAGGCTCCACACCGGTACAGATAATCGTCACTGGTGTTCACAATGAGCAGGAATCTAACTCGGGTCGCTGGGTTTGTAGAGCCGTGCGCTAACCGCTACACCACCACCGAACACCACCGCCATCAGCACGATTCTGTCTCAAAACTATAGATTCTACTCCGATGCGCATTGCCCGTCCGCGCCGCCGTACGCCGCGCGCGAGCGAGCGACACGCGGATTCATTTCATCCGGAGCTGTCCGGGGCAGAGCTCCGGAAATATTCCCACCACCACCACCACCACCACCGGGTGCCTAGGCGGGTAGAGGTGTCATAGGCGACACAAAAAAATGTTCCATGATGAATGAAGCGATCACGTCTCCTCCCACTCGTCACGGTGACACTCACTCGCTCTCTCTCTCTCTCTCTGGCTGTTTCGAAAGCGGCTTGCGGGCTCGCGGATGAGCGCCTCTGCGCGCGAAGCTACCGTCGTGTTCAAGATGCGGTAGTAGCCCTGGCCAATTTTGGTTGTTTTGTGTTTTTGTTGTTTTGTTGTTTTGTGCGTGTGGCGATCAACCACCCGCCCGCGCGAGAAACTCGCCGTCGTTACAAAGCAGATCGACGTTGACCTTGGGACGCGCTGCGGATGAGACGAGGCAAATTCGCCTCGCGTTGGGAACCGCTCGAGTGGGAAACGTTCCTTTCGCTCCGTGCGTGGCGAGTGCAATGGGGAGACAAAGGCGGCCGGGCGTGATGCTGGCCATCTCCCCTCCCTTCCCCGTTAGCGGTAGTGTAGTGGTGAGCGCGCTGCGTTACGAACCCGGCGATTCGAGTCCGATTTCTTGCTCATTATTTGAACCGGTTATCTGAACCGGTTCTGGGCATCCCATAGGTCGACTCGGCCACAAATGAACTCCTGGTGCGTAAACATCGCCACTGGGGAGACAAAGGCGGCCGGGCGTGGCTGCTAGCCACACCACCCCCCGCCCCCCCCCCCCTCGTGTGCCATTGATGCTGCTACTCGCTAACAGCCTGTTCTGGCTATACGGGGGGATCATTGTCACGCATGAATGTACGTGGTTTAGACATGTATGTAACAATTGTACTTTTAAACCTAAGTAACATTGTACATATTTAGTGTGATTTATCGTATGTGCTTGCTATGTATCAGGTATGCACCACATTTATATGTGGTGCATGTCGTATGTGTCGTTGTATATATATATATTTCTATGTGTATGTGTGTAAACGCGTACGTGTACGCCAATTGTAAAACGCATGTCGAATCAATATACGTTGATGCATATATGTGTGCACGTGTGTGTGTATAAAAATGTCCTTTATTTTCAATCGTACGCAAGCGTGCATGTATATGCTCGCTTGCAGCACTTGCCCCAAAAGTCTGTTCAAGACTACACGGGGATCTTTGCCTTTGTGCACCACTTAGACTCATATTGTGCATGTGCTTTATAATGTATTTATTTGCGAGCATAATATTACCTTCAATGTCCAAATTTATATATATACACCGTGCATTAATACATATAAAACGAGCATCAGTGGGTAGGCAAACAGCTGTTGTCTTGTGACGGATAGACTCAGCCCACCCAGCCGCCATAGGAATGTGGAATTTCCACCACCGGGCTCGGCGGGTCTGTGAACCAGACGATGGGGGCACCAAAGCCCTAACTTGTGTCTCGCTTACAAACGCGTTCACGTTACGATGCACAGGTAAAGGTGCGTCTTTTGCCTACGGCGTGACGGCCTTCATAGGTGCTGCTCGCTAACAGCACTTGCCCCGACATTACGCCAAGGCTATACTGGGGGAGGATCTTTGCCTTTGTGGATAAGATGAATATTATTATATTATTTTTATTATTATTATTCTATGTAAGGTGGCAATCACGTAGTTTAATATACACGAGGCTGAACGCTGCATTGATACTATTATTCCTATTTTTATTATTTTATTATTTTTCTATCTCCGTGACTTTACCGAAAGACCGAATAGAACCATGACTATGGTTCATGTAACTGTTACCGCTCTTTTAAAATGCACTGCCCGATGAAGGCCTGCCCCTCGTCCAACACGCGGTGGAGGTCACGGACGTTGCTTGGTCATACTTCACCACCCTGGTCGGGGCGGGTTGCCCAAAGGGGTAGAACCCGGAGCGGATCAGAGATCGCCCGCTAACCACTGCACCACCGCTCCACCCACCACGACACTCCTCTATAACCCAATGAAAATAAACACGACTGTATGGATATCTCCACACGTGCATGTGTGCGCACGTGTATTTAGCATGTGTGTACGTATTCATATCATATGCACTGTATGTATTGACGTAGGTACAGTACAGTGTGGAGGAGCGGTGGCGCAGTGGTTAGCGCGCTACGCTGAGAATCCCGGCGGCCCGAGTTCGATTCCCGCTCGCTGGACAACATCGGTGACGATTATCTCAACCGATCCCGTGTCTCCCCGAGGTCGACTCAGCCTCAAATGAGCACCTGGTGATGTGTGTAAACATGGCGTGGTTCCGGCCACACCCACCCCCTCGTGTGCCCTTCCGGCCTTCATAGGTGCTGCAACTCGCTAACATGCACTTGCCCTCACAGTCTGTTAAGAGGCTATACGGGGGACCTTTGTCTTTGTTCTTTATAGCCCCCCACCTCCGAGGAGATGGAGGGATGCGATCAGCTCGTGTCCTTACGAGGGGTGGTCTGTCATCGTTTGCAGGATTTGCGGCTCGATAAGCAAGGGTTTCATCCAGCAGTGGATTGAACTTGATGACGAAGCTGATGACGACGTGAGCACTCCGGTTACCGCACCCTCTACAAGACGCCAAGCGGCCAGCAACAAGCGGCAACACCAACACAGTCGACAGGGAGGCCAAAAAGTCAGGACGCATAATTAATTTTAACACTGGCGTTATTAAAACACTTTCATCGTTTAGGCTTTAAGTTAAACATTTTTTGTATCATCGTCGCGATTCGCATCTATTTTTCGCCTTCATGCTTTTTTGATGATATTTAACAATTGAAAGGAATGTATCTAAATACGAACGCGTTGTATTGTTTTTTTTTTACGTATTTTAAATCGACAGCTGTGATCTTTCAAAGTAAAGTTCTACGTGAATTGCAAACGATAATTCATGGCCCACTCTGTATATATAAAATCCCCCTATCTTTAAATAAATAAAAAGTCCTAAATTCATTTCAAAAGAGAATTAATTGCATGGGTGAACCTTTAAATGGATGTCTGTTTGACCATTCGTTACAATGAATATGAGAGCCCTGTGTGTCCTGACTTTTGGGCCACCCCTGCATGTATGCTCGTGTCGGCTAAAGCAGCCGTCTGTCCTCCCGCGCGTAGCGAAACGGTCACACATCGAGTCCGTACTATTGCAAGCATACAAAGTGCAAAGATTTCTGGGTTGTAATCTTTATTTTGTTGTTGGTATATATATATTGTATATATAAAAAAACAGATGCATAATGATGATAATACACACGCGCGTACGACCACCGTGCTGGAAATATATCTACACGCGCGCGCTATGGGTCTACATGCAGCATGCATAACGTGTGCGTGTGTTAATATGCGTGTGTGTGTGTGTACGAATGTGTGTGTGTGCGCGTGTCTGTATGTGCATATTTGCATGTGCGTGTACGCATGTTTGTGTGTAAAAATATGCGTATGTATGCAAATATGTGTATGCATGTTTATGCATGGATACGGCTGTGTTTCTGTGTTTACGATTGTGTATTTGCACGCAATTGTTGTTTGTGTGTATGCTGCGTATTTATGCATGTATGCATCGGTGTGTACAAGTACACATAAGTGTGTGTGCGTGTGTAAATACGCGATAGTGTAGCGGTTAGTGCGCTGCGCTACGAATCTGGCCACCCGGGTTCGATTCCCGCTCACGGCCAACAACACCCAGTGACGATTATCTGAACCGGTTATGGGCCTCCCCTAGGTAGACTCGGCCTCAAATGAGTACTTGGTGCGATGTGTTAAAACATCCGTCACTAGGGAGACAAAGGCGGCCGGGCGTGGTGCTGGCCCACCCACCCCCTCGTGTTCCGTGCCGACCTTCATCGGTGCTCGCTAACAGCACTTGCCCCGACAGTCTGTTAAGGCTTTACGGGAAATATTTGAGTACATTAGTGTGTGTTCATGCATGTGTATGTTCATGCATGTGTATGTTCATGCACGTATGCATGTACGCATCCGTGCGCTCATGAGTGTACGAGTGTGTGTATGTGCGTGCGTGTACGAGTGTGTGTGTGTGCGTGTGTGCGTTGGTGTTAATACATACGGAGTTGTTCAGGCGCCGGTTGTAAGATCATCCATCAGACAAATGATGTCTCCCCGGTCTTCTCCCTGAACTTGATGTTGCATCGACATCTGTCTAAGTCCTGTCCTTTGTCTGTGTGTTGTGTATCTATCTCTGTGTCTTTGTCTTGGTGTGCGTATACATGCATGTGTGTGTCCATGCATGTGTGTTTTAATATATGGATGTGTGTGTGTGTGTGTGAACGCGTGTCTATTTGTATGCATGCACGTGTGTGTGCATGTATGCACGTGTTTGTTTGTGTGGTCATGTGTGTTTTTTTTATATGTATGTGTGGTCATGTGTGTTTTTATATGTATGTATGTGTGCATGTGTGTGTTCAACCTAGAAAATTTACCGGAGTATTAACCAAATGTGAAGAGAATAAATACGAACACAATAATGGCATTGTATGACAGACAGTTATTCTGCATTATAGAAGCCGAACGATATACCAACTTAATAAACTAAACATCCTTTAACCTACAACCGCAGACCTGCTTCGTCAGCCGAAACATATCCATTCATCTCAGCGACCATTAAGAACTTGGGCGCATATTGTGCGATTAACGCAAATCAGTCGCGCAGCATGTGTAGTGCCGTGCGGCGTGTTGTGTATATATATACGTGTGCGTGTATGCTGCTGTTGTTGTGAGTGTACAACATACACTACAGCTGGCTACAGCCTCCCCCACGCGAGCACAGACGCTACCTCGACACATTTGACTTTCCAACTCGCTGTACACGGAACACAAGCGGGTCCATGGCATATACCCTCGGAATCGGGGGCAGTAAATACTTACCCCACGTATCTGATTGGGGGGGGGGGCGGAGAGGGGACTATACCCCCCCCTGACCCCTCCTCCCATCAACTAAAAAAAAATCCCGGAGAAAATACTAATAACTATTTTTTTTTATTTCACCAATGTATTCTCTGCTGGCCGATTGCCGCTATTAATTGTGGCGAGTGATGAGCGTCTGCGTTGTTGTTGTTATTGTTGTTGTTATTAGAATGATAACTGCATAAGCAACCCAGCTCTGAGAGAGAGAGAGAGACAGACACACACACGGATCGAACCGGTAGAACAGCAGACACCACTTACACTCTCGGGCCCCCATGCAACGCTTCGATAACAAATCCATCGTTGGGGAGGGAAGCTTCCATCACGATCTTTCTCAGCTTTTTGAGAACCGATGGGGGATGATGATGGGGGAGGGGGGGGAGAGAACAAAAAATGTCGGAGTAAAAAACTAAAACAACAGGGAGAAGAGGTAGTGGAGGAGGAGGGCGTGATGGTGGCGATGGTTGTTGTTGATAATGATGATGAGAATGAATGGTGGATTGGTTATGGAGGGGAGTGGAGACTTGGGGAAAGAGACGGCCAGCCTCACTCGCGCACCGCTGTTGCTACTACTGCTACTGCTGCTGTTGCTACTGCTGCTGCTACTGCTGCTGCTGTTGCGACTGCTGCGGTTGCTGCTGCTACTGTTGCTACTCCTGCTGCTGCTGTTGCTACTGCTGTTGCTACTGCTGCTGTTGCTACTGCTGCTGCGACTGCTGTTGCTACTGCTGCTGCTGCTACTGCTGCTGCTGCTACTGCTGTTGCGACTGCTGTTGCTACTGCTGCTGCTGCTACTGCTGCTGCTGCTACTGCTGTTGCGACTGCTGTTGCTACTGCTGCTGCTACTGCTGCTGCTGGTGGTGATGTTGCTGGGACGTTCGCCTAATCGAGGCTGTGCGAGTCTCGCTTCACGTGTCTCGCATGCAGAGAGAGAGAGAAGGGGGGTTTCTCTCTCTCTCCCTCTCATACCCCCTCCTTGTTAATTTTTGCTCATTAACATTGAACCCAGGCACGCCGGAGTTGGGGGGGGGGAGACGGGGAGGGAGACGGGGAGGAGGGCGGTGGAGGGGTAGTGGCGAGGCAGGGGGTGGTGGTGGTGGTAGCTGGCTGAGATGTCTCTCCCGCGGGGGGAGACGGAGAGAGAGCGAGCGAGCGAGACAGAGAGAGGAGGGGGGGTGGTGGTTGGAGGTTTTGGGAGACGGAGAGAGACAGAAGGGGAGGGAGGGAAGGGGAGGGAGGGAAGGGGAGGGAGGGAGGGGGAGGAAGGGGGAGGGAGAAAAAGCCAAACGAGAGAAAATGCGGCGCTATTATTATAACAACATGTATATCGCTATAACCGCACGTGGTAATTATAACAACGACGACGAGAATGAATCTCGCGACATCGTTGCCGGGAGGGTGCTGACACTGCAGGCGATGGGCCGGCTCCATCGCTGAGAGCTCGGGGAGATTCGCCGTTCCTCCGTCGCACGCCGTCCTGGCTACAGCACCACCCGTGCCACTCCACTGCTGGATGATGACACCGTAGTTTGTCTCGTCGCGTGAGTTGTTTGACCGCGCTTCGACCGCCGTTCCGCTGCTCGGCGAGACTTTCCTTGGTCGATTTAAACAAAACAAACGCAAACATTTCGGAGGCCGGCATTGGCTCAGGCGTGCGTGTTGGCCCCAGGGTTCATGTCGCAGCGCGCTCACCAGCTGCGACGGCCGTTCCCGCGAGCGGCGATGCCGCGGTGGCAGATCCACGCGCCCGCCTGCGGATCGCGTCTGGAACGCCGAAGACAAAACCGTGAGACCGCCACCCACCCCCACGGTCACCACCCCCCACGGCCGCCACCACAACCACCGCCACCACGTTCACCACCACCACCGCCACCACCCCCACCGCCACCGCCGCCGCCACCGCCACCACCACCACCACCACCCCCACCACCGCCACCGCCGCCGCCACCGCCGCCACCACCGCCGCCACCACCGCCGCCACCACCGCCGCCACCACCGCCACCACCACCGCCACCACCACCCCCACCACCACCGCCACCCCCACCACCACCGCCACCGCCACCACCGCCACCACCGCCACCACCACCACCGCCACCACCGCCACCACCACCACCACCGCCACCACCACCCGTGCCGTGAAGGTCCAAATACGCGCGCCTCCAGACGGCTGTGGCACAAACGGCAACCCCCCCCCCCTTCACTGCCAGAGCCGTTACACATAGCCCAGCATAGCCCAGCATAGCCCAGTGTAGCCATCATAGCCCAACATAGCCCGGTGTAGCCAACATAGCCCAGTGTAGCCCAGTATAGCCCAGTGTAGCCCAGCATAGCCCAGCGTAGCCAAGCTTAGCCCAGTGTAGTCAGCATAGCCCAGTGTAGCCCAGTATAGCCCAGCATAGCCCAGTGTAGCCCAGTGTAGCCCAGTATAGCCCAGCGTAGCCCAGCATATCCCATCATAGCCCAGCACAGCCCAGTGTAGCCCAGCGTAGCCCAGTGTAGCCCAGCATAGCCCAGTGTAGCCCAGTATAGCCCAGTGTAGCCCAGTATAGCCCAGTGTAGTCCAGCATATCCCATCATAGCCCAGCACAGCCCAGTGTAGCCCAGCATATCCCATCATAGCCCAGCATAGCCCAGTGTAGCCCAGCATAGCCCAATGTAGCCCAGTATAGCCCAGTGTAGTCCAGCATAGCCCAGCATAGCCAGCATGGCCCAGCATAGCCCAGCATAGCCCAGCATAGCCCAGTGTAGTCATCATAGCCCATCATAGCCCAGTGTAGTAAGAATAGCCAGAATAGACAGCCCCGCACCACAGTCACTCACGCAGCAGCCTCCCTGTCTCACTGTCACGCTCACAGGGAGCCCCCCCCCCCCGCTGCCCCTCTCACCCCCCCTCTTCCAAAGCCCCCCCTCCCACCACTCTTTCTACCCCCACCACCACCACCCGTGGCCCCGCGCGCCGCATGAATAGCAGAGGGTGGTGATGTTGGCGTTCACGATAGGAGGGACGCCATTGGTCAACGCAGCTTCGACCAATCCCACAGACCCCCCCCCGTCCCTTTTCATCATCAAGATCCACCCCCCCTCCCTCCACCCCTCCCTCCCTCCACCTCCCTCTCCTCCTCCCCCTCCCTTCTCCGTTCCCTCTCTGGCTCTGTGTGTATCCCTCTCCCACAGACAGCCTTTAACCCCAGACACCCCCTACCCCCCCCCCTACTCCACCCCCTCTTCTTCCCACCCCCCTCTCCCTCCCACCCCCCTCTCCCTCCCTCCCCCCTCTCCCTCCCTCCCTCCCGGACAGCCACAATGGGGAGGAGGACTGGGCCACTCTCATATTCCATGCGACGCACGGACGGACGGACGGAGGGAAGAGCGCCGTCACTTGTCGCGCCAGAGCCTGGCCGAGGCCACGAGCGAACACAATGGGAAGTGAAACCCCTCCACGGATCTTTCCCATGCACCCCGTGCCCTGCCACCCGTGTCACCACCAAAGACAAAGATCCCCCGTATAGCCTTTAACCCACTGTTCGGGGAAGGGGGAGGGCAAGTGCTGTTATAGCGAGTAGCACCTAATTAAGGTTCCTCTGCACGGCACACAAGCGGGTTGGGGAGTGGACAACACCACGCACGGCCGCCTTTGTCTTTTACGCACGAACATCAGGTTACTCATTTGAGGCTGAGTCTACCTAGGCGAGGCCCGGAACGGGTTCAGATAATCGTCACTGGCGTTCGTGGTCCTCTATCCCACAACGACCACTGCCAATACTCGTCACATCACAATTAACTCCTCATCCACTACCACCAATACCAACCACTACCACATTAACCATCACCACCACATCATTAGCACCATCACGACACCCCCTTCCCAAACAGCCACCACCACCACCACCACTCTCTAACCCGAACCAAACTCAATACCACCACCACCTCGATCACCAACGCTATCCACCACCACCATAACCACCACTTCTCTACAATTCACTGCCACAACCACCACCATGTCCCCTCCTGCCCATCCACGTGCTCACGGCCACCATCATCACAATTACACCACTCCCGATCACAACCACCACCACCACTACCACCACCTATCTCAATCACCACCACCACTACCACCACCTACCTCAATCACCACCACCACTACCACCACCTATCTCAATCACCACCACCACTACCACCACCTATCTCAATCACCACCACTCCCGATCACTACCACCACCTACCTCAATCACCACCACTACCACCACCACCTCAATCACCACCACCACTACCACCACCTATCTCAATCACCACCACCACTACCACCACCACCTATCTCACTACCGCCACTCCCGATCACAACCACCACTACCACCACCTATCTCAATCACCACCACCACCACCGATTTTATTCACCACCACTGCCACCACTCCCTATCACAACCACCACTACCACCACCAGCACTCCAAAGCACAACCAAACAAAGACAAAGATCCCCCGTATAGCCTTAACAGACTGTTGGGGCAAGTGCAGTTAGTAAGTAGCACCTATGAAGGCCGGAACGGCACACAAGTGGGTGGGCGGCCAGCACCACGCCCGGCCGCCTTTGTCTCACCAGTGACGATGTTGACACACCGCACCAGGTACTCATTTGAGGCTGAGCCGACCTATCCATACACCCACATCCCATATCAACACACACCGATAGACACTCGCGAATCATGAATACTGACTAAGTTTAGCACGATTAGAGATAATATGCCTTACAAACATATATATATTATCTTTCCGGAAGCTTATTTTTTTTGACAGGTCTATTTTGTGATTGAGCCTGTGTTTGTTGAATTAAAATAAAACTGACCAAGAAAATCAAGAAATTATCAATGACACACTACACATTCACATCCATCCTACTCAAACCCACACACAGACAAAGATGCCCCGTGTAACCCCCCACGGACTGTTCGGCAAAGTGCTGTTAGCGAGCAACTCCTATTGAGGTCGGCCCGCGCGTACTCGGGGTTTGTGTGGGCAGAACCACGCCCGGACGCCTTTGTCTCCCCAACCCACACCGGGTAATCATTTGAGGCCGAGTTGACCTAGTGGAGGCCCGAGACCGGTTCAGATATCCGCCCGCCACTGATGTTGGCCCGTGACCGGGAATGGTGCGCTAACTGCTGCGCTACTACACCCCGCAGACAAAGATCCCCCGTATAGCCTTCAGAGACTGTTGGAGCAAGTGCTGTTCGCGGGCAAACACACACACACACACAGTACACACTCACATGCGCACAGACACACACACAGCACACGTCTCCCCGAACTAAATCACCTTCTCTCTCACACACACGCACGCCCATACACACACACGCACACACCCCCACACACACACGCATGCACAATCACCACCACACACTCGCCTCCCACCTCCCTCCCTCTCTCTAGCCGCCTCCCCACCCGTCTGATCCCCCAACCCCACTCACCCGCCCTACCCTAAAGCAGCGCCCCCCCCCCCCAACAGAAGAAATTACCATCCCCTACCCCCCCTCTCGATCTCTCCCAAACCCCTACCCCCTCCCTCCCGCATCCCCATCGCTCCCTCCCGCCCCTCTCCGATTCTCATCCTCACCAACTATTGCATCTCTAGCGTAGTTAGCGCGTAATGCCAGCCGCACTCCCCTCCCTCTCTCCTCCCTCTCCCCTTCACTCTCTTCCCTGTCGCTCTCCCACGACCTCCCCCCCCACCACCACCACGTGGGAGTCGGGGGGGGTCTGGGGGGGGGGCGACTCTCTCTCTCTCTCTCCGAGGCCGGCCGCATTCGCTCTTCCCGCTGGGCTCGCCGAATGTTTTGCTGGCCCCCGGATTCCCGCCTCCGAGGCCGCAACAAAAGAGTCGACGACGGGGGGGGGGGGGCTGTTCCCTTGCTCCTGCTGCTCCTGCTGCCGCAAGCCGCTGTAGTCTCTAACGTCGCCGCGCCTTGAGTTTCAGGGCACGTATGTGTGGGGTGGTGTGGGGTTAGCCGGGGGGGGGTGGTGGTGGTGGGTGTGAGAGTGGTGTGAGAGTGGCGTGAGAGTGGTGAGAGAGAGAGAGAGAGGGGGGGAGAGAGAGAGAGCGCGGGGCGAGTTTGGTCGAGCAGATTGAGTTTGGTGAGTTGGTGCAGCGAACGGGTGAGTGAGCGGTTGTCTGGATGTTACCGCTCATGTATATTCTCTCTGTCTCTCTCGTTCGTTCGTTCATCTCCTCTGTCCTGCTCGCATCTCTCGCGCTCCCAAAGAAGAATAAGAAGGAACGAACACAACCCTGGGATGACTCACGGGGTGGAGTGAGTGGGGGGGACATCTGATGGCACCCCTTGGTTGGAACATGCTGGAGGAGGGGGGGTGCTGAGCGATGTTGGGAGCGGTTCACGGAGAAGAAGGGCAGCCGCAGCATGAAGGGAAGGACGAGGAGGAGGAGGAGGTGGGAGGAGGAGGAGGATGATGATGTGCAGGAGGAGACCGCGTGGCGAGAGAACACGGGGAGAGCGGCAAAGTGGAGAGGTTGGGAACGCGGTCGCGACCACATGAGCGAAGCGTCCTGAAAGCTCCTGATTACATTCCATTAATTGTTGCTGCTGCTACTGCTGCCTTGCTGATGAAATGTCAGAATGCCGAGTGATGGTGGAGACGCGGCCAAGCATGCTGCGTGAAGAGACGACGGTGGCGCGATGTTGACGATGATGCCGGTGATGGTGAATATGGTGATGGTGATGATGATGGTGGTGCTGGCGATGAAGAAGACGCGATGCCGTTGGCGATGCTGCTGACTACTACTGCTGCTGATGGTGATTCGCCGCAGCTGATGGTGCTGATGACTATGTTGAAACACCTTCGATGATGATGATGATGATGGTAGTGTCGGAGTCAATGAATGCGCTACATAAGAGTGGAATGTCATCTGAAGAGAAATCAGCGGCAAGGAGATGCGGCTAATCTCGCCATGATCATCATAACCATTATTGCTACTTTCTGCTTATTTTTGTTATAATTTTATGTTAGCACGCATTTTTGTTGTTGTTAAAGGGAACAAGCATATATTTTTTTATTGTTTGATTTCTTACAACCTTTCTGTTATCAACTTCATCACAATACATCGGCACCGTGGTGCCGGTGGTGATCATCATTATCATCATGGTACGAGTTGCTACACAAGTATTGGAAGTCAACTCGTGCGGCCGAGATACGAGAATGGATGATTGTCCAGTGGTGCCTGTGGAGATGCGCCCGAAAGTTTCGCAAGACGTCTCAAGATATCGTACGACCCTAACGCAGAGAGATTGGATTTATTAATTCGTCGAGGAGGAAGGAAAGACGTCTCCGCTTTGCTGCCCACAGTTCGCATTCTCTCCACCGCATCAACTCTCACTCCGTCTCCTGGCACACAGTAAGTGTGCGGGTCGCACAACATCCACACACACACGCACACATCATTCACACACGTGCACACACATCATACACACACATCATACACACACACACCCACACATGCACACACACACCCACACATGCACACACATCATACACACACACACATCATACACACACACATCCACACACGCACCCACACGTGCACACACATCATCCACACACATCCACACACACACGTCCACACACATCCCACACACGTGCACACACATCCCACACACGCACACATCCACACACACACCCACACGTGCACACACATCATACACACTCGCATCCACACACACATCCACGTGCACACACACATCCACACGTGCACACACACATCCACACGCGCGCACACACATCCACACACGCACACACAGTCACAATCGCACACTCACACATGCACACACATGCACACACCAACAAACACATTCACACATGCACACACCAACAAACAAATTCACACACGCACACACACACACATCCACACACGCACACACATCCACATACACACACATCCACACAGTCACAATCGCACACTCACACATGCACACACTAACAAAGATCCCCCATATAGCCTTAACAGACTGTAGGGGCAAGTGCTGTTAGCGAGCACCTTTCACACACGCACATCTACTTTGTACGCGAGTACATACAAAATATAAAGGTCCCCCCCTACCGTATAGCCTCTCTTATTCTACAGACAAGTGCTGTTCGCGAGCACCTACCTACGTACAAAGACAAAGATCCCCGTGTATATAGCCTCAACAGACTGTTGGGGCAAGTGCTGTTAGCGAGCACCTACACACAAACGTGCACATACATGTGCAGACATACATCCACACACGTACACACACACGCACGAACGCGTGTACACACAGATAAATACAAAGATCCCCCGTATAGCCTGAACAGACTGTCGGGGCAAGTGCTGTGAGCTAGTTCCTATGAAACCCAGCACGGCACACGATGGGGTGGGTGGCCGGAATCACGCCCGGCCGCCTTTGTCTCCCTAGTGGCGATTTTCACACATCGCGCCAGGTTAGTCATTTGAGGCTGGGTCGACCTAGCGGAGTCCCGGTACCGGTTCAGATAATCGTCACCGTTGTTGGTGGCCGTGAGCGGGAATCGAACTCGGGTCACCGGGTTCGTAGCGCAGCGCGCTAACCGCTGCACCACCGCTCCCTACAGTCGACCTACAAACACACACACACGCGTGTGCATACACACCCATGCACACACGCTCACATATACACACTGCGTGACATAATGATGGCATCGTAATGATCGTACACGTGGACAAACACAGCCCCCTATTGTGTCAACCCACTGCTGGATGAGTGCCTTCCTACATCGGCGGAGGTTCCTTGACCAAACGTAACCGCGTTGAAATGATGATTGTCGGTGCTGTGTGTGTGTTGCCGGCCTTCATAGGTGCACGCTAACAGCACTTGCCCCCCACAATCTGCCCAGGCTATACGGGGGACCTTTGTCTTTGTGCGTGTGTATATATCTCTCCCTATAACATTGTTGAATGCCAGCACGGAGATAATAGTTGGCGTGGCCTAGACAACGCACGGCCACCTTTGTCTCCCCAGTACTGATACCATTTGCCGCACGCGCCACGTGTTTCCGGCTTCGAGTCGCCGCGCTCTCGAGAACAACGGCACTTGCCCCAGCAATTCCGTTCGTTGAAGGCTACACGGGACCCCTTTGGCTTTGTTGTTGTTATGTATACATGATATTACTTCGGAGGGCAATGTGGTTGTGGTGGATAGGGCTTACAATCATCATCATTGCAATGCCCTTGGCTTACGGCAGAAAAGCATCGCCGTGTCTCGAAACTCGTGGACAATAGGGTCATGCTGACACATTGGGATGTGAGTGAGTGGTTGGAATGACCCTTCACCTGAGTTCGACTCCCGGTCACAGACGAGACAGGGAAAAAAACCCCACATCTTAACCTTGAAATCTTCGATTGAAGCGATGAGTGTATAAAAAATAAAAACATCAGCATGAGATTATAAAAAAAATATATAAAAACATCAGCCTGTGTGGATATTGGAAGGGAGTATGTAATGTCTGCCTATCTATTTAGTATTGTTCATTGATATAATAATGGTTGAAATCCCTGTTATTCACAGTGTACTTACGGAGTGTTTGTGTGTGTGCGTGTGTATAGTCTCAGCTCAGTATGTGTAAATATACACTGCATAGACGTGTGTTCGTGTGTGCGCATGTACGTGTTCTTGCATTACATGTGTACCCACATGTGTGTACTTATATATACATGCATGCATGTGCTATGTGTTGTGTTTGTATATGTGTATGTATGTATGCCTATGCTGAGCCGCAATGATGCTAGCTAACTGCACTTGCCCCGAATGCCTGGAAGGGCTACACGGGTGTCTTTTGTCTTTGCATGTGCAGGCTTTGTGTATGCAAGTATAAGTACAGTACGTAATGCGTGTACAGTACGTGTGCATGCTTGTATGTACAGCAGCCTATGTGCACTATATCACAGAGGATATGTGTGTACGTACGTGTGCACATATATGTACGTATTTTGTATGCATGTGTTTATGCTGGGATGTATCAATGGGCATGCACAACAACAGTTATTTTAATGGTCTAAACTATAAGCCTGCTGTTGCACCGTACACGCACACGCCTCTGTGTGTTTGCACGTGTCTTTGTGTATATGCACGTATACACACACACGAGGCGAATTCTGTATAGCATGTGTGTACAGCAAAGGTCTGTGTATATGGGGAGCGGTGGTGGAGCGGTTAGCGCCACGCTGCGTTACGAACCCGGCCACCCGAGTTCGATTCCCGCTCACGGCCACCCAACACCGGTGATGATTATCTGAACCGGTCCTGGGCCTCCCCTAGGTCGACTCAGCCTCAAACGAGTACCTGGTGCGGTGTGTAAACATCGCCACTGGGGAGACAAAGGCGGCCGGTCGTGGTGTTGCCCAGCCACCCTTCTCGTGTGCCGTGCCGGCCTTCATAGGTGCTCCTCGCTCACAGCACTTGCCCCAAAAGTCTGTTGAGGCTATATGGAGATCTTTGTCTTTGTCATGTAACAACCTTATGCTATACACACAGCCATGTGCATTGCCTCCAGCGTGTGTAATAAAGTCGGCTGTATACTCACCTCACGCTAACATATACTAAACATTAAGGCCTCATTTATATAACTGTACACGCATTTGCATTATATAACAGCCCTATCCTGGTATCCAACTTGCGTCAGCAGCTACAGCGGAGAGTTGTACAGCATAGTCAAAACTACACGTCATACAACCTCGTTCACATGCAATATTTAACACGATTACTAATCATTATCATAGTGATGATGATGATCGTGATGATGATGATGACATCGTCGGTTCGTGTGTGTGTCGTGTGTGTGTGGTGGTGGTGGGGAGCGGTGGCGCAGTGGTTGACGCACAGCGCTACGATCTCGGCCATCTTTTGAGTTCGATCCCCCTGCCGAGAGGAATATTTCCAGTGTCGACTGATCTTTAAAACCAGTCCGGTCCCCCCCCCCCCCCCATTTAGGTCTACTCAACCTTAACTCAGTACCCAAGGTGCGCTCTATATAGATCGATCTTCAAAACAAACACACGCACACAAAAATCAGCAGTGGGAAGACAAAGGCGGTCGTGAGTGCGCGGTCCTGTCCACGCCACTCGGGGCGTTGGTCATTTAATAGGTGCTCGCTAACAGCGCTTGCTACGAGGCTTTATGCACCTAGGGCCTATAGATTGGGTCTTTGTTATTGCAATAAGTACAACGTGAGAATTACTGGGCTAGAATAGGAGGGGGTGGTGGTATTAAGATCCTGAATATTGTGAGTCTGCGTGAACGATATTCAATAGCTGGCTAGTTTATTATTATAAGTGAACACTGTACGCGTGTGCGTGTCTGTGTGTCTGTGTGCGATCATCAATCAGTCGTGGGGGAGACAAAGACGGAAGGGGCATGGATTGTCTGAGCCACAGTCACTCCACGTGCTCAGTGTGCCGGCCCTTAATAGATGTTCGCGAACAGCTCTTGACCCACCGTGTGTTATGGGCTATGCCATGGGAGGGGAGATGTATCTGTGTGCGTGTGTGTGCTGTACAGAACATTATTTTATATTTGATAATTATCAATAAGAGGGAGAAAAATGCGATACCGTCGTTTCGGCCGACGAACCTTTTTCAGGAAGAATGTATAAACGTTGTTTTTTTATGTACAGCGACAGATTAGCTTAATGGTATTTATATGTGTAACGTTTAATTACTGCGTAGTTTGTGTTGTGATGTTGCTGAATTGAATGCTGTAGTATATATAAGCTATATACACTGTACAGGCCTAATATTCCCATGCACAAGAGTGTCACAATCGATATAGTTTGACGGTTTCTACCGGTGGTGTAGACAGCATCTATGTTACTGACTACATTGTATTCATCTCTCACGCACCTTTTGTGCGAATACAAAATATAGAGCGACTTTCTATCGGTTGAAACTAAATAATCTAAAATGTATAATTTTGCTTGGAAATGATATTTCACAAATGCATATTAATTGTTTCGAAACAACGTAATTAATAATGTAATAACTTAACACGTAGATTATGGATGTATGCTGCATTTGATGTTGCAGTCAAACCAATTAATTCATAGGTTTATCAATAATTTAAATGTGTGTGTTGGTCCGTGTGTACACGGAGATACAGGATACAAAATCACTTGCTGTGTGCATCATAATTAAACATTTTACGGGGTTTATTTTTTTATCAGCTCTGATATTATCCCCGACAAAATTCTCACAATGTGTGATGAACATTTTTACCTGTAAACGTTGCGTAAGGGCAAAATTTACATTACAACGACCGTATGGACGACGATTAACCCCAACATTTCACTTTGGTCCCATTATAAAACGTGACATTTACCCCCCAAGCACAAAGATATAATTTCACATTTGTATAATGTATGCGTGGATCTGCAATGAGCCCTTGACATTTATCGCCAGTGAGTTTAGGGGGTGGTGATTCTTGGGCAGCGGTAGCCTGGTAGTTGACGCACTACGCTCGAACACCCAACAAGCCGAGTCCTGGGCCTCCCCTAGGTCGACTCAGCCTTTATTTGTTTGTTTGAGTGTGGGAACTTGACTACTGGCGAGACAAAGGCGGCCGGGCACGGTGTTGGCACGTCAACACTTCCTCGTGTGTGCCGTTCCAGCCTTCTTAATAGGTGCTCGCTAACAGCACTTCTCCTGGCAGCTGTTAGAATGATTTACGGGGCGTTGTGGTGGATAATTAACGTAAGTGATTAGGATAACATCGAAACGACGGAAGCGATTCTCAGAATAAACAGCGTTCGAGATCACTCCAGTCGAGCCAACACGTAGGCCTAAAAGTTAGGCTTATTGTAAAAAAAAAGTTATTCCCGTAATTTTTTCCACATTGGGGGGGGGTTGGGGGCGGTTGCGATTCATCACCACCACCATCATCGTCGTCGTCGTTATCGTCACCGTCACAATCATCATCATCATCATCGTTGAACGATCAGGCGCAAAGGGAAGAAGTTGACGAGTGAATGGGGATCGACGCGCGGGCAAGGCTGCCGCTGCTTCGAGCCAAACCGTCCGTCGCCAACGCTGAGATCGCCCTTCGCTCAGCACGTGACCCGCTCGTATTTCACACGGCGGTGATTGGTCCAGAAAATGTGTTTTGTGTAGAATATCCACGCTGCGATGATTACCGTTCTATTTTCTCATTAATAGCGTCATCATCAGCAGCATCGTCGTCATGAGTACGACGTTTGATCGCCGTTCGCTCAGCACGTGACCCGCTCGTATTTCACACGGCGGTGATTGGTCCAGAAAATGTGTTTGTGTAGAATATCCACGCTGCGATGATTACCGTTCTATTTTCTCATTAATAGCGTCATCATCAGCAGCATCGTCGTCATGAGTACGACGTTTGATCGCCGTTCGCTCAGCACGTGACCCGCTCGTATTTCACACGGTGGTGATTGGTCCAGAAAATGTGTAATATCCGCCGGTGACGATTCATCCGAACCGGTCCCTGGCCTCCCCCTAGGTCGACTCGGCCTCAAACGAGTACCCGGTGTTGTAAAACAATCGCCACTGGGGAGACAAAGGCGGCCGGGCGTGGTGCTGACCACATTCCCTTCCGTGTGCCGTGCCGGCCTTCTTCATCGGTGCTACTTCGTTAACGGCACTTGCCCCAACAGTCTGTTAAAGGCTACACGGGGGATCTTTGTCTTTGTGTGTACAGTGCGTGGAACTCAGTGAACTGCCGCTAAGAAATTCAACAGTGATATTTAACGTTCTTAAAAGAATTAACCTTTACATTATTCAAG
The DNA here is from genome assembly GCF_964198595.1 of Lampetra fluviatilis. Classification (NCBI taxonomy): domain Eukaryota; kingdom Metazoa; phylum Chordata; class Hyperoartia; order Petromyzontiformes; family Petromyzontidae; genus Lampetra; species Lampetra fluviatilis. The sequence continues at coordinate 6,050,645 of NC_136327.1, read as the reverse complement.
TTATATTACAAACGTGCTCGGGTAACCACGCCCCCCACCCCGTACTTCTTGACTATGAAATTCAAACGTCCCGCGTCGTATTTAACGAAACGAGCGATCTAGCCGCAATAGAATAAAATATAAAATCATAGCGCTGATTAACAGATTGTAATATTTTCGTGTTTTATATAGTAATTCACTTGTGACAGGAACGTGGTTTCAGGTGAATACTGTACATCGGACGAATAAACACAGACTCTTGCAATTATTCAAATCGGGAAGCAATTTGCAAAATGTAATTTAATTGAAACAAGCTTTCGTCGCATCAGAGTTTCACAGAAACAAAGAAGTTTAACCATCGTCAAACGCACGTCCAAGCGTACGCCATGTAGTTGTAATGTTTTGCAGCGTCTAATTATCAGAGCAAACTTGCTCTCATAGCAATTAACAAATAAATGGAATAAAACTCAACACGTTTCTCAATCAACTGCCCGAGAACACGTGCCATGATTATGGGCCATCTCCCGAAACGTCGCCTATTATATATTTTTTTCTTTTAAGGCCACACACACAAGTTTTTTGGTGGTGATGTTATTATTATTGACGATTGCCTTGAGTGTGGTTGTTTTTGACTGTGCACCACTACCAACGCAAGCAGCAGCAAGACGATTTTGAGTTTTGAGAATATCACTCCTGCGCCGTGCCGGGAATCAAACTCAGGTGCGCCTCGCTCGTAGCGAAGTGCGCTAACCGCTGCGCCACTACTCATCTCGATCTCGATCTCGCACGCATCGACATAAATCTTGCGGCGGGAATCAGAGACCCCCCCCCCCCCCCAAAAAAAAACCCCCGAAATCACAGAAATTTCTACCAATTCATTTGCACGCGGTTTTTGCTAATCGCAATCGGTTGCGTTTTTTTTAAATTCTGGAGGGAATAGGAGTGGAGGGGGGCAAAATGGGCAGTCCGCTCCCCTCCCCCTAGTTACTTAATTAATTAATTGCGTTGACGTCACGCACTTTACCCACGGTTGAACGTAATCAGACACAATCCAACAATCAGACCCTCCAACAATCAGGCAATCAAACTATCAGACAGGCAAACACTCCAACGATCAGACTCTCCAATCAGGCAATCAAACAATCAGACAAACAATCCAACAATCAGACTCTTCAACAATCAGACAATCAAGCAATCAGACAATCACACGATCAAATTATTAAACAATGAACCGCACGTGTGAAAGGGAACGTCAGCTGATTCGAGTCGCTTTCTGCATCTTGCGATCTCGGCCATCACGATCATCACCATCTTCATCATCATCACCATCGTCACCACCATCATCGCCCTGGTCGTTCGATCTATCTCGAACGCTTCTTGCCACACGTTGGCATCGTGTTCCCTCCTTCATCCTCCTCCTCCACCATTCTTCCGTCCTCATCTCTCCTCGTCTTCCACGGCGCTTGCTTCCGTAGCATTTCCACCTCACGTCCCCCTCTCCCGCTCGGTCTGTGTCCTCCTCCGTTGAGGCTGTGGGTCTCTTGACTTCGCAGGGCACCGTGAGAGATGGGGCGAAGGCTTTTGGAGCAGTGGATTAAACAAAGATTTGTAATTCTATTATTTTGGCATACAATGTGTTCGCGTGTTGTAATATGTAATATTAATACTTCGTATATTTAATACATACATCGTATGTGGTTACAATGCCATTGAGGACTTTCTCTCTCTTTGAGTCGTGCTCTTTCTGCAATGCCATGTCGATGATCTTTGCCTTAGTTTCATTTTAGCTCTGTCCGCGATGTTTTACTCGACAACATCGCACGAGATGATCTTCCCAGTTTCAATCCACAACCGTTTCAATTGTCTCCACTTAATTCGATGTCTCTTGTATGATCGTACGTTGAACTTCTTTCACACCGTACGTAGCCAACCGCGCTAAGGGCAACAAACTAACACAGGAAGCAGTTATAACAAAAAAAGAGTTAATGTTGCTGCACTCCATATTATTTCGATTCGGACCATATATATTAATTGTCTTGAGCTTACATGTCCAAGAGCTCCAACTTGGCTTTCATTTAGGACTACAAACGTATCTAATACAGGTCGGCAATTGTGATTTTAATGATATTGTTCGAGAAGGGATAGATGGAATAATTCAATGTTAGCTCCGTAACAGTGGAAAATACGCCTAAATGTAATGCAGGTCTGTAAGGGCTGGCTTTTTTATTACGGTACGTATTGCTTCCACTAGAAATAACCGAAAATCGGTGTACAGTATTCGAGGTTTGGCTCGCCTCTAAAATAGGCACAGTTCAGAGGCTGATTGTTGACCTCACTCAACAATATATCTCGCGGCAAGGAGTTGAGGCTAAAGTTTGGTCAACTCCCCTCTCGAGTCTCCACGCCCCGAATTTTGCGACCCCCCTCACCCATCGCCCTCCCTCCCCATCGGTAAAATCGGCGCGCCTCGAGGAGTGCGACGCTAAAGCCCATAAAGAGCGAAACAATATACTGTATAACTCTACCGGCGAAAAAACCCCCCCCAAACTAAATGGTTAATTTTCATTGGGGGGTATAATTTCCGTCGTCACTCGAGGGTAAATGAGACTGTGGTAGGAACGGAATAAACTAAACTTTTTAATTTTATTTTAGCAGGTAAGGCCCAATGAGCTGTGTGACTCTTTCTCAGAAGCGACTGGGCTATCACGAATGATAGGTCAACGGAAGTGGCCGATCATCATCACCATCATCACGTGGACATTTATATCAACAGCCAAATAGTCTAAACGCGTGATGTTGATTCTAAATGTGGAGGGGGGGGGAAAAAACGGAGGACCCGCAGAAAAATCCACGCGACCACGGGGAGAGAGACACGCAAACTCTAAATATACAGCAGCAGGCGTCAGGGTCTGAATAGAACCAACGACCTCCTGCATACCAGGCGAGGCAGTCAACATCTCGAATAGATAGATGGAGAGAAGTCCACGAACTGTAAATAGAAATATTCATCCTGCTCTCTTACATTGTTTCTGAAATAGGCAAATTGCCTGAAACGTCAAATATATTTGGTTTCACCTGTTTTACAAAACAAATTTTCACAGTATTTTCTGTAGTGTCTACACGTACGTGTGTGTTGCGTGATACGTGTGTGATGTGTTTACAAAGCAGTGTTGTCTCAGATTTGGGTATCTCGTGATTGCTGATACATTAACATATTTGCTTTATTTTTTATATGATATAAATAATTCCTTACTAAATATACACATAACGAGGCACGTTTGAAAGCTATGCTCGTATATTTTTTTGGGTTGTGGAGTAGTGTGGTGGCGGTGGTTAGCGCATTTATGAACCGGGCAACCAAAGTTTAATTCCAGACCACGGCTGAACCAACCTTAAGGGCCTCCCCCAAACCAATATCAACCCACACTTGACCAGCGTGGTGAAGTATGGTCTAACAACCCCCCCCCCCCCTTCATGACATCCAGCAGTATAGATTGCCAAAGAGACTGTACAATAATTACTTTAACTATGTTGTACAATATAATTAGTCGAGTTCTCTATCTATGATGATGAAGATGAATGTTTCATGATGCCGTTTGTAAATTGAACGATAATAAGCCTCGAAAGCGTGTTCCACTTGGGGTGGGTTTTCATCAGCATTGCGTGGCCGGTTACACCATGAATTCTACGCAGTACAGACCCTGTTCGACTTTATATATATATACACATCTGTACGTAAACAGTATCAAATTGTGTGCACTCGATTTGTGGTGCGCGTTGTGAGTTGCGTGGCACGCGGAACATCACAACGTAAGAGTTTTCAATTTCGATTTAAAGCTTTCGTGACTGCGGGGATTCATATTCTTGGTTCTTTCGGTAAAGTCACGTAGAAGGGAAATAATAAAATAATAAAAATAAAACATAATAAAATAATTCTCACGACGTTTCGGCCACAACGCAAGCAGCCGTCCTCAGGTGAAGAACCTGACGACGTTTCGGCCACAACGCAAGCAGCCGTCCTCAGGTGAAGAACCTGAGGACGGCTGCTTGCGTTGTGGCCGAAACGTCGTGAGAATTATTTTGTCATGTTTTATTTTTATTATTTTATTATTTCCCTTCTACGTGACTTTACCGAAAGAACCAAGAAGAGGAGGTTTCAATTTGTGTAACCGTGTGGCGAGATGGCGAAGGGGGACCGGGATTGAGTCTCGATTGCAAAAAGAGGTGATTGACCCCTGGGGGTATTCGTCTGACAGTAGGGGGCGATTATTGTTGCTGCTCTCCGTGTGTGAACACACACATGTGGGGAGCGGTGGCGTAGTGGTGAGCACGCTGCGCTACGAATCCCGCTCACGGCCGATACCACGTGACGATTTTTTAAACCGGGCCTTGGGCCTACCCCTAGGTAGACTCGGACTCAAATGAGTACCTGGTGAGGTGTGTAAGCATCGCCACTAGGGGGGTGGGGAGACAAAGACGGTCGAGCGTGGTGCTGTTCCACCCTCCCCTTCGTGTAGCGTTCCGGCCTTCATAGGGTGCTACTTTTTAGCGGCCCTTGCCCCAACAGTCTGTTAAGGCTACATTGTACGGGGCGAGGAGGCGGCTTTTAAAACGTGGGATTGCACACCGCAGGAATAACCAGGGCGGGCCGCTGAAAAGAAATTAAAAGACGGAAACCGCGAACCATTCTGTGATCTCGTTGCTAGCTACCAACCCATCGTGCACTAGGCCACCAACACACCATCACCCGTCAGAGCATCACCGAGTCTCGAGAGAGAGAGTCGAGAGAAAGGCCTGAGCCACATTGGATTGCATGGGCCAATTCAAGTGCTTGTAAGAATAATGGTGACGACGGTGTAGACACACTTTAAGCAAGTGCTTAAAATAAAATAAATGCCACTAAATTCAATCGACAGTTAGCCGACACGGTTACGGGCGGGGTCGTTGACCATACTTCACCGCGCTGGTCCAGTGCCGGTTTGGTTTGGGGGGAAAAGGTGAAGATTTTGATGGAGAAGGGAGCGCGGGGAGGCATTACTGGTGCAGCTATCACTCGACACTGATGTTATCCGTGACCTGGATTCGAACTCGGGTGGCCAGGTAAATGGTGTGCTCTAATCTGAAGTGCCTGTAATTAATTATCGTTTGTTTGTGCCGTACGCCAGAGTAAAATCTGCAACGTAAATTGAACGCACATGTAACACGTGGGTAAAGACCCGGGTTAGTGAATAACTGACTCACTAGCTTGTGCGATTCTAGTTAGATGCTCTAGAAGGGGTTGGAAATATGCGAGTGGTTTACGGATATTCTGCCGCGGTTCCATAAAGGCGAGACATCCGAGCGGAGTGATGTAAAATTATAACGAAGGATTAGACTGCAGAGCGCGTTATCTTCATTATAATGATACGTTCCATTCCATAGGGGGGCTAGACGGTTACTTTATTTTAGCAAACTATAATCATGCTCTAGAAGGGAACGAGAGCCGATATTTGGTTCACACATTCGAGTCTATATTCTTACAACAACATACAAAATAAACAATATTCACATTCGAGACCCGTTATGATTGAAGAGGCGGAGAGACCTTTACAAACAAGTTTTAACGTTTAAAACATGTTCCTCAAGTTTGCATTCATGCTTTTCGACGGCCGCTTATCCCAGTCGGCGATTATCATGATTATTTTCTCGTAATTAAAAGTTTACTTTGGGGTGTTTATCGAACGAGTGTGACGATGGAGTCTTTAGAAAGCAATCAATGCCCCCCCCTCCTCCCCCCGATGTTGATTCTTTTCGTGTCTCATCGAAGCGGTGACACACACACACAACAACAACTCACGAAGGGCGCCATTTCTGGGTGGCACCGTGTGTAACCGCGTGCATTAACACCTTGAACTTTGAGTACAACCGCTGTAAAATTATTAAATATCGTGACCGTCCGAGTCACAGAAGTCAAAGTTCATATCATGATTTGGGGGTAGCGGGAGGGGGTGCGTGGCTGGGTAGGGGGGGGGGAGTTGACTCAACCCATCATCGCCGAAGGGCCGCTAAACTCGTAATACGTTGCTAGAAAGTCGTCAGCGGTTTGTCCTGTACTGGACACGACTGGCTCCCGTCGTGCCAACGTGGAATTCCCGCCCAGCGAGTTGCGTAGCATCGCCGGCAAAAGCTCGTTCCCGTTGCTCGTTTGAGATTGATGATCTATCCACCGCTGGATGAAGAAGACTTTTTGTTTGTTACCCGTCGAACGATCCAGTTGTTTTCCTCCACGCGAGCCGCTTCCCGTCTCCTCCATCCGCGGGGTTGGAGGCGTTCTCTCGGGTTCGGGTTTTTAGTTTTTTCGCTCCATTCTTTGGCTGCCGATCCGTGCTTGCTCTCGACCAGCCGTCACCAATCACCACCCCACCCTGCCGTGACTTGGCCCTGAGCACCCTCAAGTCCACTCACCGATGGTCCTCAGCTCTGCGGTATCTCTCTCTCTCTCTCTCCATAAGCCTTGTGGGGATTTGACGATGTAATAATTTTACGTTTATGCCGTACGCCAGAGTGATATCTGCAACGCAAATTGAACGTGCATTTAGCGCGTAGTTAAAGTCGCCGGTTAGTGAATAACTAACTCAGTTTAACACGTAGGCTTTCGCGAACAATATTATTCATAATCAACGTTTTGGGTTTAGATCGCGTTATTTATAAATGTGTCGTAACCCTCCACCACCCGACACGGCCAATCAGCAAAAAAGTGTCACGTTGACAAAAGACAAATAGTTCACTGCTTTAGCCCACCGGTGTGTTAAAGCGTGAAACCACAACATTTACAATTTGAGTAGCACGACGTTTCGCTGGTAATTGCATCCAGCATCATCGGGCAATTCGCCAGAATGGTGAGGCTCTGCTGTGTCTCCCGTTCTTATATAGAGCAGCAGCAGGGTGACGTCATCATTAACTCATTAATTAACTAACTCGCTGACGCATGCGATTCCAGTTACCGTAGATGCTCTAGAACGGGTTGGAACTATGGGAGTGCAGATTGTGGATATTATCTTTTGATTCTCATAAAGGCGAGATATCCGAGCCGGAGCGATGTAAAATTATCACGACGTTCTAGAAGGGTTCGAATGCTGAGCGAGTAATGTTCATGATCTTTATGATGATGATGCGTTCCTTTCCTAAGCCACGTGTCCCCCCCCCCCTCGTAAGAGAACGGTGATCACACTGCTATCAAATGTCGATGTATCGGCACGGGGCTGGTGTGACGTTGTCTGCGGCATGTACACGCGCGCGCGCATGCGTGTGTGTGTGTGTCCTTAATGCTTACATAAAGCACGTGTTGTTGTATAGTTGTGTCTTTTATATATATACGCGCTCCGAACATCGGGGCGACCTGAGTTAGATTCCCGCACACGGCCGCCAACACCGGTGGCGATTATCTCTGAACCGGTTTCTGGGCCTATACCGAGATCCACTCGGCCTCAAATGAGTGACCTGGTTCGATGTGTAAACATCGCAACTCGGGAGACAAAGGCGGCCGGCTGTGGTTACTGCCCCAACGCCGTTCCGACCCTTCATAGGCGCTCGCTAACAGCACTTGCCCCAGCCGTCTGTGTAGGCTACACGGGGGATCTTTGCCTTTTGTGTTTAACTGAGACTGAACGAGTGATAGCCTTTCTTATTTGCGATCGTTGTTACATAAACAATATTTTATTTTTTCTCTCTTATAACTCGTTTATTGAAGAATAACTAGGGGTGCAAAACCTTTTATCTCACAAACACGACGCCTGGATGTGCTCTTGAAACCCACTGGCACACGTGACATGTGTGTCTATCCGTGTGTGTGTGTGTGTACGTGTATATAAACATCGCCGCTAGGGGAGACAAAGGCGGCCGGGCGTGGTGCTGGCCACCCCACCCCCCCCTCGTGTGCCGTGATGGCCTTCATAGGCGCTCGCTAACAGCACTTGCCCCAACAGTCTGTTATTTAGGCTATAAGGGGGATCTTTGTCTTTGTTCAAGCATATCCGTGTGTCTTCGTGACTCTACGTCTGCCCTTGTGTCTGTGTACACGAGTGTCTGTGCGTGTGGAAACGTCTTTGCGTGTTTACGCGTGCGGGTCCGTGCATGCGCGTGGGGCAAGTGCTGTTAAAAGGCTACACGGGGGATCTTTGCCTTTGTTAACCTTCATAGGCGCTCGCCAACAGCACTTGCCCTCGACAGTTTGTTAAAGCTATACGGGGGATCTTTGTCTTTTGTTGTTGTTGTTTGAGTCGACACGTCTAAAAACACGTGTCCGTGTGTGTGTGTGTACGCCTATGCGCGTGTGTCTCACGCGTTAATAGGTGCTCGCTAATCGCACCTGCCCCCAATGTAGCGTGTAAGGCTGCACGGGAAGAATCTTTGCGTGTTGACGGCCTCGTTGCGATGAGACGTCGAGACATTATCGAACACGAGACACGGGACACGTCAAAAAGATCTCGCACACACAAAGACAAAGCCCCACCTCCCCCCGGTATAGCCTGCAGTTGGGAGCCAAGTGCTGTTAGCAAGCGCCTATCGAAAGGGCCGTCACAGCGCACGTGGAGGGATGGTGCGCCGGCCATCACGTACACTCGACCGCCTTTGTCTCTCCAGCGCTGACGTTTGCAAACCGCGCCAGGGCCACTCGCTGATTGCACGTGGACTCGATCTCTGGCGGGATCCCCCCGAAACCGGTTCTGACGTCACCGACCGCCCCGATGTTAGCCGTGAGCGGGTGTCGAACCTGTGTCCGTGGTGTTGTACAGAGAGCGGTGCCATGCACCAGAGCTGCTGTCGAATAATTTACATCACTTGAGCCCGTGCCCCCCCCCCCACACACGCACACACGCACACACGCGCACACACGCACGCACACACGCACGCACGCACACACACACGCGCGCGTCTCCCCAAAACCCAAGAAGTCCACCCTCATGTGTCCATGAGAAACCCATCCAACCCCCCCATCTTTAATCTATTAAAGTATTCCAACCTGGATAATCCCGTGGAGGTGCGCGTCCCTGGCGGATGTCCTTTGTGGGGAGCGAGGCGGTCTCAGCGGTCAGCGCTCTACGCCGCGCTACGAACCCGGGACCACCCGGGTTCGATTCCCGCTCACGGATCAACACCGGTGACGATTCATCGGAAACGGTCCTGGGCCTCCGCTTAGGATGGACCCAGCCTCAAATGTGGGGTGCGCAAAACATCGCCACCACGGCCGGGCGTGGTGCTGGCCACCCCCCACACACCCCCACCCCCCTCGTGTGCCGTGCCGGCCTTCATAGGTGATCGCTAACAGCACTTGCCCCTACAGTTTGTTGAAGGTTACACGGGGGGGGGGGGGGTCGTTGGTGTCCTTTGACACGTACACCCTGCCGCCTTTGTCTCACCAGAGCTAATGCTTTACACGACGCATCGAGGCACAGATGATCAACAGCACACACACAAGGCCTTAAAACCCCCGTGGTGTTGATACTCATCATCATCGACAGCAAGCACGAGCACCAGCCTTCATTCGCAATGACGTCGCAGCAGCGCTCGTGCCAGGCTAGGTGCGCTTTGAACTTGCAGACACAAAGGCGATGATCCCCCGTATAGCCTGAACAGATTCGTTCGAGCAAATGGTGTTAGCGAGCACCTATCAAGGTCGACACGGCACAAGATGGGGTTGGTTATCCAGCACCACGCCGGACCATGCAGACACCACACACAGACAAACAGAAAGACAGACACACACACAGACAGATGATCCCCCATATAGCCTTAACAGAATGTTGGAGCAAGTGGTGTTAGCGAGCACCTATGAAGGCCGACACGGTACACGATGGGAATGGTTATCCAGCACCACGCCGGACCATGCAGACACCACACACACAGACAAACAGAAAGACAGACTCCACAAACAGAAAGACAGACACACACACAGACAAACAGAAAGACAGACACGCACACAGACAAACAGAAGGACAGACACGCACACAGACAAACAGAAAGACAGACACGCACACAGACAAACAGAAAGACAGACACGCACACAGACAAACAGAAAGACAGACACGCACACAGACAAACAGAAAGACATACACGCACACAGACAAACAGAAAGACAGACACGCACACAGACAAACAGAAAGACAGACACGCACACAGACAAACAGAAAGACAAACACACACAGACAAACAGAAAGACAGACACGCACACATACAAACAGAAAGACAGACACGCACAAAGACAAACAGAAAGATAGACACGCACACAGACAGACAGAAAGACAGACACGCACACAGACAAACAGACACGCACACAGACAGACAATCGCACTCGTACACCTCCCTCCCTCTAAGTCATCCAGTCACCACAAGGATCCATCCGTCTCTCCATCATTCGCCCACTCTCCTCCCTCCTCCTCCTCCTTGCCCCCCCCCATCCGCCTCCTCCTCCTCCTCTCCCCCCTCCCTCGCTCTCATTTGAACTTGATGTTTGTGCCGGATTTGCATGGCGGACGGAGGATCTCGCGTCGGGCCAGGCCAGGCGAGGTCGGGACTGGTCGTTTTGCGCGCTACCATCATGTTCAACGTTACACTTAAAGAGTACGGATATCGCTACTGCTGCTGCTACTACTGTTGCTGCTGCTACTGCTAATATCGCTGCATATTCCCTTGCAGGCTTAGCGCTCGGAACGGCTAAATGCTTGCCGCTATTATCGTAGTGGAGACGGGGGGGATGGTTATTTATTTAATTGCACGTACGTGCGATCATGTGCTGACGAACGCGTGCGCGTCGGACTATTGTGTGGCCATGTGCGCATGCACTGTGTGTGTGCGCGCGCGCGCGCGTGTGTGTTGTGTGTGTGCGCGTGTGCATGTGTACACGCGCGCGCGTATACACACACACACATAACGCACGCGTAATTAGGTGATAATACTGTCCGCATATTTGTGCAGTGAGACACAAACATGCCGTAATGATGATACCGACGAGGATGATGATGATGCCGATGATGATTTGCCGCTATTGCTGCTGCTGTGGTTGATGATGGTGCCGCCGCCGATGATGATGATGGTGCCGATGATGATGATGGTGCCGATGTAAATATTCCGGCCTGGTCAACAACCACTCAGCGAGGAATTGAGAGCGCATTCTGTGGTGATGAGTGTTTTTTGTTATAATATATTCGAGGCCTCGATCCTCACAGATGCCAAAAGCCCCCCACCCCTTCACCCCCCACCCTTCACCCCCCACCCCTCCCCCCACCCCTAAGCCCCCCCCCCCCCCCGAGAGGCGGTAAGTATGAACATCATCAGCTGTTGTGTGCGCGGATCCCATCCCGTGGGTGTGCCGCTGTTATTCGCGCGCCGTGGCGGTGTGTGTTTGTGTTGGTGGGGGTGTTGGTGGTTGTGGTGGTGGTGTTGGTGGTGGTGGGGTTGTTGGTGGTGGTGTTGGTTGTTGTGGTGTTGGTGGTGGTGTTGGTGGTGGTTGTGGGGTTGGTGGTGTTGGTGGTTGTGGTGTTGGTGGTTGTGGTGTTGGAGGTTGTGGTGTTGGAGGTTGTGGTGTTGGAGGTTGTGGTGGTGTTGGTGGTGGTGTTGTTGGTGGTGTTGGTGGTTGTGGTGTTGGTGGTGGTTGTGGTGGTGGTGTTGGTGGTTGTGGTGTTGGTGTTGTTGGTGGTTGTGGTGTTGGTGTTGTTGGTGGTGGTGGTGTTGGTGTTGTTGGTGGTGGTGGTGTTGGTGGTGTTGTTGGTGGTGGTGGTGTTGGTGGTGTTGGTGTTGTTGGTGGTGGTGTTGGTGGTGTAGGTGGTGTTGGTGGTGTTGGTGGTGTAGGTGGTGTAGGTGATGGTGGTGGCGTTAGTGTTGTTGGTGGTATAGTTGGTGGTGGTGGTTGTGGTGGTGTTGGTGATGTTGGTGGTGTTGGTGATGTTGGTGGTGTTGGTGATGTTGGTGGTGGTGGATGTGGTGGTGGTGTTGGTAGTGGTTGTGGTGGTGTTGTTGGTGGTGGTGTTGGCCGTGTAGGTGGTGGTGGTGGTGTAGGTGGTGGTGGTGTAGGTGATGGTGGTGGCGTTGGTGTTGTGGTGGTGTGTTGGTGGTGGTTGTGGTATTGGTTGTGGTAGTGTTGGTGGTGTTGGTGGTGTTGGTGGTGGTGGCTATAGAGATGTTGATGATGGAGCTGCTGCTCCGTGCCGAGTCGTGTAAGGTGGTGGTGGTGGTGGTGCGTTGTTGTTGTTGCTGCTTTGTTTGTCTGGGTGCTATAAGATGATGTACAACGTGATGGAAGTGAACGGAGTAATGCGATGTTGTGCTGCGTTGGTTATGCGTGATACAGTGTGGTTCTGGGTGCTAAACTGTGTGTCCTTGGTGGTACAGAGCGCTACACCGAGACGGGGATGAGTGTACTGTGCGTACTACACCATGTGCTTGCTGGGTGGTGCAATGCTGGTTGGCATTGGTTGGTCCTGGGTGGCGAGGTGGTGTCCAGGTTGCTGTGTAGAGTGGCACAATGTTCTTCCTGCTACGTGTTGTGATCTCCACTGGGCGGCACGATGTTGGCACGGTTGGCTGCGTACGGTGCGAAAGAAGTTCAACATACAGACACGACCTCGTCTCAAAGGTCTTTCCAATGTGGCCCAGGACGGTGGTTGTTTATCGGGCAGTACAACAATGCTGTTCTGGGTGACGTTGGCTGGTGCATGTGGTGCTGTAATGTTGTTCTGGGTGCTATGGGTTGGTTGGTCCAAATGGCAGCGTTGTTGTTGTTACCTGCGTGTTCTGTATGCCGATTGTCACAAGGCGTGTGCCTTGCTAGGCGCTGTGTGTAGTTCAGCCTACGTAACGACGACGTCTCTGCGTGTCCTGTTGCGGGGTCTGGGTTGACCTCTCTGGGCGCTGTGTACGAGTTGCTGACTGCGGTGTTCTCTATGGGCCCTGTGGTTTTACGATATTTGTGTTGCACCATGCTACGCCGAGTGCTCTGTATGACGCAAGGCCTTAATTATAATATATTGGGGGGGGGGAGACACATCCCCCCCCCCCCCCAATATTCAAATATGCTCAATGTCCCCCCCACCAATATATTGCTATAATTTTTTTTAAAAAGTCATAATAATTGCTATGCTATGTAACTAAAAACAACAATTTGCTAAGCCTTCGCCACAATATCTGGACTTGTCTTCATATAAATCAATGCATAGATTGATGTTTATATGATTATGGTTGTACTTTAGTAATCGCTAATCTCAATCATTACATACAATGAAACAAGAAATGGTAAAAAAAATTAAAAACAGAGCAATGTAATACAATACACTATTAGACATTATTGTAAAAAAATAAATTAAAAGTCCACCCACGTGTTGGTGAATTTTTCAATATTTTAGGCAGGAAATTAGTTTTCAAATTTAAATATTTCCCTGGGTTGGGACCCCCAGACCCCCTGGAATATTTGGTCCCCCCCAATGTTGACTCCATGGCTACGGCCTTGGTATGACGGATCATGCCCCTTGCTAGGCGCTGTGTGTACTTGACTCTACGTACTGTACTCTGATTCTGTTTTTGTACACTGGGGGTGATATGGTGGTTATTATACCTTGCTAGGTGCTGTGTATAAGTGTCTGGTGATGTATTGTGAGCGTTGCTAGGCACTGTGCATTGTGCTCTGTTGTGTATGGTGTTATGTAGGGTCTTGTGTGTTTCTGAATTTAGTTTCTCTGTACTTTATTCCGTATGCTGAGTGTCGTGTGTTATGGGCACTGTGCCTTGCTGGATGCTGAGCATTCATTGTAATGTGTAAGATGCTCTGCCTTGTTGGTCACGTGTCTTTCTGAACAGTTCTAGATTTGAGGTTTTCGTGACTGCAAGGATCCATACTCTTTGGTTCTTTCGGTAAAGTCACGTAGGTAACAAATAAAAATAAACATAAAAAATTGAAATAAATGAGTTTTATTTATTTATTTATTCCATTCTTTTTCATTTTTATTTTTTACCTACGTGACTTTACCGAGAGATCCAAAGAGTATTTCTGAATAGTGTTGTCCCTGTGTGTTCTGTATGCAGCAGGGTGTTACGTGTTACGGTCACTCTGAACTGTGCTAGGTACTGTGCACAATACTGGGCATTTTGTGTAACCGGCCCTGTGTAATTTCTGTATGCTGTGTATGCTGTGCTCATGTGGCAGGCGTGCCTTTGGGTCTGTAGAGTGCGGTCTACGAATGACACGACGTGCGGCGAACCGGTATAGACGTGCGCGACGTTGTTGATGTTGTTGTTGTTGCTGTTGTGTGTCGTTGCGTGTTCTCTATTGTGTTGTGTTCTCTAAGTGTCCTGTTTTGTTGTGGCTCTTGTACTTTGCGAGGTGCTGCGTACAAATCACGTGACTTCCGTGAGTGCCCGCCCCTCCCACTCTGAGCACCTCCCCTCGCCCCGCCCCCTATGAGAACACACACAGCTGCGTGCAGCAGCGTCGAGACCCTGAGGCAGGCTCTCCTTACTCCCTCTCCTCGTCTCCACTGGCACTGTGCTACCGTTCCTCCACTCCTTCTTTAAACTCTTCCTCCCATTCCCCACTTCTTCCCCCCTCTTCCGTTCCTTTCTCGTTCATTACATCCTCCGTGGCTCGACTCTCCTCCCCGTGGTGGTGTCGCCACGGGCTCCAACAGCGGTTTGCGAGCGAGTCCAAACACATTCCTGCTGCGGAGGGAGCTGGTAGGAACGTTGGGTTGCTTTGTCAATGGCCAGGGTCAACGGCGGCGTGGTGTATTCCGCAAATATTGCCTGACTGTGAGAGCGGGCACAAGCCGGCGTGAGTAGGTTAAACGTTGAGTTTTATAAGGGCACCACGGGGTGACCAGCCCCTCCTCTCCCCACCCAGCCCCTCGCCACCCTCCCCACCCAGCCCCACCCTCCCCACCCAGCCCCTCCCTGCACGACGGACGGACGGACACAATAATCCCCTGTGGGCTGGTGTAACCAAGAGGTTCCTACCACTATAAGCACTGAGGTGTCATGTGCCTTGCTAAGCGCTGTGTAATAACCACAACGTGGGTGGTATGAAACTCTTTCATAATACCTTGTGGGTGTATGTGTGATTCTGAACGCTGTGTAAACTACGTATTGTGTACGTAGACAATTGCGTCACGGGCATTGTGCCTTGCTAGGCGCTGTATGTGATGCTCGCTGTGTGCCGCTGCGCTTCCGTGTGCTGCTTACGCCGATTTCGTGTCCGTTGTAAAACATTTTGCGTGTGCTCCAGTGTGCTATGGAGAAGGGTCGTTGCCCGAAACGTCGCCCAGTTATGTTTACGTTGTAAGGCGGTGTTATTGTCGGTTGTGTTGATATAGTTCTTGATGAGAATATGTGTTCAGTACACTTACCACCTGTGCCTTGCCAGGTGCCGTGTGTTCATTCACTCGCCGCGGTTATATATGGGATACGCACGGTATTGTGCCTCTGTGTGTCTTGTCACGGCTATTGGGGCCTTGCTAGGCGCTGTGCCCCCGCTGTGACGTCGCCCTGTGGTTTACGGCCTGCAAGATGTAGGGGGGATCTTTAACTTTCACTCTGAGTGGAGCGGAATCGTCAGAATCTGTATTTACGCTGGAGGAATCCGAAGAGCTGTAAAGCTCTTCATCACAGATCTCCAGTAGGGGCGGGTCAGAACGTGACAGCAGCAAACAGTAAAAAAAATACGAGAGTGCAAAGTATAGGAAAGATAAATAAATTATTTTTAAAAAATACAAATAAAACTGAACTAGATATATATTTTTTATCTTATCAAGTAAACCCCACTGACAGACCTGTTCTCCACCTGAGGACGGCTGCTTGTGTTGTGGCCGAAACGTCGTGAGAATTAATTTATTATGTTTTATTTTTATTATTTTATTACTTCCCTTCTACGTGACTTTACCGAAAGAACCAAGAAGATGAATCCCTGCAGTCACGAAAGCTTTAAATCGAAATTTTATTATGTTTTGTTTTTATTATTTTATTACTTCCCTTCTACGTGACTTTACCGAAAGAACCAAGAAGATGAATCCCTGCAGTCACGAAAGCTTTACATCGAAATCCCACTGATGTATTAACTTCTTTTTCAGAAGCAACCTGGCCATCACAAACGATAGCTCAACAAAGTAGATTATCGCGTGAAAATTAATAGCAGCAAAATAATCTACATACACGTTTCTAAATGTGTCGTAGTATTGCTACAGTTCACACCGCAGGAATAACCAGGGCAGCCGCTGGATTCGAACCGTGAATCTTGGGAAAAAGCTCGCAAATGCGCTACCGCTAGGCCCCGCAGCCTTGCTGAGTGCTGTGTTATTATTGGTACCGCTGTATTGTTGCTTCTATGTCGCGGTGTGTTCTATATCCTCAAGAGTTGTCCTGTGGTTTGCTGTGCCTTGCTAGGCGCTATGTTCAGTTAAGTCAACGTATTGCTGTGTTTCTGTGCATCCTGCAACCTGTGTAATCTGTTGTGGATACTGTGTCTTGCTTGGGTGCTGTGTCTAGCACTGGATGCTTTGTGTGGTCTTGTTTATTTGGTATGCTGTGTATTATACCTAATGGTGTAACTATGCCTTGCTAGGTGCTATGTATCTTGCTAAATTATTAATGTCTTTGCATTTTTACGTTACTGTGTGTTCTGTATACCGATTGATGGGTTATGGCTGCTATCCCTTGCTGGGTGCTGTGTATGCATACATTGATGTATTCCTGTGTTCACGTGTGGTCTGTATTCTGGATAGTGTGCCTTGCTAGATGATGTGCATATTTAAATCGATGTATTTCTGTGTTCACGTGAGCTCTGTCCACGGAGTGATGGGTTGTGTGTTACAAGCCTTGCTAGGCGCTCTACCCACGTGAGCTCTGTCCACGGAGTGATGGGCTGTGTGTTACAAGCCTTGCTAGACGCTCTACCCACGTGTGCTCTGTCCACGGAGTGATGGGTTGTGTGTTACAAGCCTTGCTAGGCGCTCTACCCACGTGAGCTCTGTCCACGGAGTGATGGGCTGTGTGTTACAAGCCTTGCTAGACGCTCTACCCACGTGAGCTCTGTCCACGGAGTGATGGGTTGTGTGTTACAAGCCTTGCTAGGCGCTCTACCCACGTGAGCTCTGTACACGGAGTGATGGGCTGTGTGTTACATGCCTTGCTAGACGCTCTACCCACGTGAGCTCTGTCCACGGAGTGATGGGTTGTGTGTTACATGCCTTGCTAGACGCTCTACCCACGTGAGCTCTGTCCACGGAGTGATGGGCTGTGTGTTACATGCCTTGCTAGGCACTGTATCCACGTGTGCTCTGTACACTGAGTGATGTTGTTGTGTGTTACATGCCTTGCTAAGTGCTCTATCCACGTGTGCTCTGTACACTGAGTGATGTTGTTGTGTGTTACATGCCTTGCTAGGCGCTGTGCATGGTAATACGCGGTGTCTATGCGTCAGAAGGTCACGTGTCCTCTCTACACAGTGCATTTCTGGCCCATGCAGGATCTGAGTGCTTTGCTTGGCACCGTGCAGAGTCTGGGTCCTGTGCCTTCCTGGGTGTCTTGTATTACTGTGATTGGCGCCGTTTGTTGCAGGGTGTTGTGCGTTTTGCAGGTGTCCCTTTTATTTACGCCAATGGGCCCTAGTGGGCGCTGTGTATGTTGGGGTATTCGCATTGTTTGCCTTGCTCGACGCTGTGTGTGGATGAGGATTGTGTTCCGGTGTTGTTGTGATCGTGCCAGAGGTGTGGACTCGAGTCATGTGACTTGGACTCGAGTCAGACTCGAGTCATGAATTTGATGACTTGCGACTCGACTTGGACTTGCATAACAATGACTTTGTCCCACCTCTGGATCGTGCCCCCTGCAGTGTCGAGCTACTGGTGTGGATACGTTCTGCTGTGGTTGTTTACTGGGGTGTCCGGATCCTGGGGGTGGCTACGTAGTGGCGAGGCTTGGTCTTGGTGTGTCTGGCTACCGATGTGGCCGATGCACCAATGTGACTTGGTCATTGTGTGTCTGGATAATGCAGTGACTAAATCCTGGTGTGGCTATGCACTGGTTTTAACATATAATAAAGTATTAATTGGACGATGATAAAATATAATAGGCTTTAAAATATTGAATGCGCATTAATTAATTTATTATTAATCAAAATGCGTTCACTGTATCTTATCGGTTTTACTTTTACGGTACGCGTTTCTGCAACGACTTGGTTGTGTGTCGGTGTGGAACACTAATTGGTAATAAAATGTTTCATTAATCGATTCGACAACTCACACCACCCCCCCTCGTCTCTCGCCTTCGGGGGCTGTCCGGATCCGCGCTATCCAGAATGGGGCGGGAGCGGTGGCGCAGCGGTTAGCGCAGCGTGCTGTCGTCCCGAACCATCCCTGCGGGGGTATCTATGCGAGTTCGATTCCTCGATCGCGACCGACGGCACGCGTGTCTGAACCGGTCTACGATCTGGGACCCCCCCCGCCCCCCCGCTAATCAATGCAAAATCGTAATACTGTATACTTGATCGAGCATAGGTATTGAAACAATCAATGATACGCATCGACGCGAGGGCTCACGGGTAAAATAGAAACACCCACGTGACCCCCGCCGCCACGTGGCAGCACGTGGTGACGCGGTCACTCACGCCTCGCGATGCGGAGCATTCATTGCGTGCGAAAATCGTCGCGCGCTGTTTTTCTAAACACGCTTCGGTGTTGGCGGACGTCTCTTCGTGTATTTAAACCTTCGACGCTGGACACGGTGACACAAGGTCCACGCGTTCGTCAATGACGCCGTGGCCCTGAGCACGAACAAGAGCAACAAAATATACACAATCGGTGACGTTTCGAGCAATGGACCACCCCCCTTTTCGTGGCACATGAGCACGCTGAGATACTGCGTTCAACACGCAAGTCTTTGTGTGTACAGCACAATATGCTGTCATTGTTATTGTGGCGCTGTTTAAACGTACATCCTGAAATATATTGCGTGATATTCTGACGCTACATTTAACCCAGCCATCCTTAGGCCTGTATCGGGATATTATTTCATTGCTACACTGTATTGATCAAACAGGCGAGATCACACACAAGAGGCTGCTATGGCAATGTCAAACACACAGCCTTCATTAAGCAAGGCTGACTATAGCTTCCATAGCGTGCTGTCATTTAGAGATTATACACAGCAGGCTGCTATTACACTGTCAAACACACAGCCTTCATTAAGCAGGGCTATATACAGCTTCCATAGCGTGCTGTCATTTAGAGATTATACACAGCAGGCTGCTATTACACTGTCAAACACACAGCCTTCATTAAGCAGGGCTGACTATAGTTCCATAGCGTGCTGTCATTTTGAGATTATATACAGCAAGCTGTTATGATGCTGCCAAACACAGCCTTCATTACGAAGGGCTGTATACAGCTTCCACGTAGCGTGTTGCCGTATAGAGATCATAGACAGCAGGCTGATATTACGCTGTCAATCGCCCACCCATCATTACACAAGGCTGTAACATAGCCTCCACACAGCGTGCTCTCATGCAGAGACCCAAACAGCAGGTTGTTATGTTATCAAACACATCCCTTATGACGCAAGGCTGCCTATAGCTTCCACATAGCCTGCTGTCTTATAGACATCATGCACAGCAGGCTGCAATGACGCTGTCAAACACAGCCTTCGTTACGCAAGGTGGCTGGCTGTAGCTTCCACATAGCCTGCTGTCATATAGACATCATACACAGCAAGCTGTTATGATGCTGTCAAACACAGCCTTCGTTACGCAAGGTGGCTGGCTGTAGCTTCCACATAGCCTGCTGTCATATAGACATCATACACAGCAAGCTGTTATGATGCTGTCAAACACAGCCTTCGTTACGCAGGGCTGGCTGTAGCTTCCACATAGCCTGCTGTCACATAGAGATCATGCACAGCAGGCTGCAATGACGCTATCAAACACAGCCTTCATTATGCAAGGTGGCTGGCTGTAGCTTCCACATAGCAAGCGCTCATGCATATGCATGAGCCGGCATAGATCACGTGACGCTGGGCGTAATGAGCCCACGTCAGAGGCCACGTGCAGGCTTGGTGCGACGACGCACGTGGCCACGTGTTCGTGTCTGCTGAAAAAGCAATGAACACTGGGGAGACAAAGGCGGCCGGTCGCGCTGGTGTTGACCACTGACCCTCTCGTGCCGGCCTTCATAGGTGCTCGCAGCACAGCACTTGACCCTACAGTCTGTTGGAGGCTATATGGGGAAACTTTGTCTTTGCGTCAGTGCATATACAGCCGGTGGTGGCGGGTCTCTTTGTGTTGTGTGAAACGTGCTGGGAGCGGTGGCGCAGCGGTTAGCGCACTGCGCTACGACCCCCCCTCCCCACACCGAGTTCGAATCCTGCTCACGACCAACAACAACGTCGAACCATAATGAACGGGTCCTCGGCAATCATCTAGATCCACTCAGCCTTGAATGAGTACAACAGCAGTTGCGGGGGGGGGGAGGGGGTGTGTGTGGGAGACAAAGGCGGTCAGGCGTAGTTCTTTCCACCTTACCAGCTCCTTTGTGTGCCATGCCGGTCTCGGTAGGTTCTGGCAAACGACGGTCGATTGTGAAAGGTTACGCGGTCGGCTGTTGGTGTCACTGCGAGCAATTGTGACGGGCGGGATGCCGCGTGTGTGCTGCGTGTACACGCGAGCCCACGCGTCTATTTTTAGGTCTGCGATGTGGTGTAAATCGTACCATTAATTGTCCAACCGTGTATCGGTTGGCTCTTATCTGCGTAATGAACAAATCCATACGGGATTGTGCTGGGACGTTGTACCATGCACGGCTCCGTGGCGTGATTAGTATGCACGATAGAAGCGGTACTGTACGTGCCCTGGCCGAGTGTGCGACTCGTTGACGGTGATTGTTGACCGATATAATAATGGGAGCCGATTTTGCCCGATCATATATATATAGCACACGATCATACAAAGTGCCTAAACATTTACTAAAGGCCCATATTTATTTAACCGAAATATTTAACCGAAACAACGTGTCAATATCCGTATTGACATGCTCCTGCAACAACAACAACAAAACTCGGCACGTTCGTCGATAATAGCCACTGCGCGTTGCCTCGACAGAGAAACAAACGTGCGACGTTTCGGGCAATGGACCCTATAAACGCTGTGATGATGGGCGCACCATCGCCGCAGGGAGGTGGGTGGGGGTAGGTCTCGTCGCACGCGTTGTGTGCAGCGCAAACTGCTCCCACACAACGCCGGTGCGGAACGCCTCTGCCTGAAGTTGACGTCGTCTTCCATGAACGTGTCTCCGTCCGTTCATCACGAAGGGGCCGTCGTGTTCGGTGGCCGGCGTTGTCGTTGTTGCGGCGGCGGCGGCGGCTTTTGTCGCTGCGCTACCTTTGCGATCGTGGACAAGCGCCGTCGAGCATAGAGGCGCGCGCGAGAAGCATTTTAAACGTTTCACGACACAGCCTCCTGCAGTGGGGTCAACACGGCGATGTTTGAGAGATTGTTGGCCGTGTCGAGAGACCGAAATTCGTGCAAATTTTGGATGTCGCGCCGGTGGCCGTGGCCGTGATGGGTAGCAGTAGCAGCAGGGCCGCTTTTCGAACATGCGATCCGCCGTTCTTGGGATGGCCAAAAGGCTTCAAACGCATGAGGTTTTTTGGGAGGGTTAGATCACGTAAATATATTAACGTGTCGTTAAAACCGGCCACCACCCGACACACAGCCAACACGTAAACAGAACGTGGCCAATTCGTCACTCGTACGAATCGGCACGTTCTGTTAACGTGACAACCCCTTACTAGTTGGTGGTGGCGTGTTTTAACGACACATATTAACGTGATATAACCCAAAAAAAATATTGTGGATATTGCTCGCGAAAGCCTACGCGTTAAACTGACTTCAAATGCGTTGGAAGTCAAACCGGGCCTGGGGCCTACTTAGGACAGGCTCCGAATGCGTGTTGTGTGCACGTGTGAGATAGGCACATTTTAAAGTCTACGTGTAATGTTGCCATACCTTAAATTTTATAGTGTGTTTAATCATTGAGCATTGTCAGTATGCATCAGTTTTTTTTATATATACCAGGTGAGGGTCACCCAGGTATTTATATTTGCATGGGAGGTGTCAGTGGAAATGCGAATGGTAAATGACGAACTGAATGGATTATATGGACTAGGATAGAGACTAGCAATTGTAACTAGTATTGTCACTTGATTATTTACTAACAACCTATTGCTCAACCTTTCACAACATACCCACCGTGATTATATTCTTAAACTGTAATTTCGTAATTCAAGTTTAATGCATAGTAGCTGCAGTGACGGTACATTACAATTAATTACATTTTACATTTTATCAACATATTAGGTAATGACCCATCTACAAAGCACGCACACACAAGTGTTTGAATGTGCTTTGAAAAAGGACCAAGCCCGAAACGTTAGCTATAATCTATTTGTTTCTCTTTCAAGGTCACAGTGACGATAGCGTTGAGGTGTTTTTGATGTCTTTCATTTTACTTTGGGCACCAGTGCCAATGCAGCATTGGCAATGATTTGTTAAATATCCGAGGCAATGTATGCAATGTGTTGTAGGTTTGTTCTATAAGCCAAGACTCTGGAGTATATATTGTTAGTATATTTGATTCAAGTCCTATGTGTTACCAATTACGACACGTTTTTTTTAAATTATAATGTAGAATTATTTTATCCATCTTTGAGGTTACATACTTATAATCTTAAATTCAAGACTCACCATACAAGCGATGGTATGATACGTAATGATTATATTTAATGCTACTTGGAGCAATGGTAGAAGTTATATTGATTGTTCATGATATGTGTGTTGGGGGTGTGTATAACATGAATTCATTTACACTTTACACGTGATATGATACAGCAAATACATTAGTGTAAACTATTAATTAAAAAAACATCACATCCCTAAGTCAATCCAATGCTGGACATAGTCCTCAGAGAAACCTTGATCGTGGGGAGGGTCTGTTTAACCATACTTCACCACGCTGGTCAGTGGGGGGGGGAATGGCTGTGGAGATTGTGGTGGGGGGTGGGGGGTAGGGGAACTGGAGGATGACGCGCAGAACCGGTTCAGATATTCCTCGCCAGCCCTGCTAACCGGTTCAATGGTGCTAACCGTTGCGCCACCGCTCAACCGTCCACGGTGGCGCGGAACGCCAATAGCTGTCGTGTACACACCACGCACTTTTTATATGGATTAAATTCTCTGAAGTGAATACGTAGACTTAATATTATAAAGTGTTTCGTTTGTTCATTAACTTAAGCCCTTGGAACACAAGGCCGCGTGTGTGATATTTGTGAGTGACTTCGATCAGCACATATGTATAACCGCGCATACATACACACACACACGCACCAGAAAATACAATAAACAACACTTCCAATAAATTTTGATTTAAAGCTTTCGTGACTGCAGGGATTCATATTCTTGGTTCTTTCGGTAAAGTCACGTAGAAGGGAAATAATAAAATAATAAAAAATATTAAACAATAAAATTCTCACGACGTTTCGACTGCAACTCAAGCAATCATCATCAGGTGTGAAATCCACAGCAAGAACATTTTATTATTTTATTGTTTCCCTTCTACGTGACTTTACCTAAAGAACCAAGAATATGAACACTTCCAATACTTTATATCGCACGCCCACAGCTCCGTGTTTATATAATACATCTACGCTAAGCTGTGGGTGGAGCGGTGGCGCAGTGGTTAGCGCACTGCGCTGTCGAACCCGCCGACCTGAATTCGATTCCCCTTGTCCAATACGCAGGGCTGGCTGTAGCTTCCACACAGCGTGCTGTCGTGTAGAGTTCATACACAGCATGTATGTAGAACTTCTTTTGTACCGTATGTAGCCAACCGTGCTATGACGCTGTCAAACACGGCACCCTTCCTTGCCTAGGGCTGGCTATAACCTCCCCCCTAGGTCGACTCAACCTTAAATGACTACCTTGTACGGTGGTGTAAACGTCAGCATGGGGGATACAAAGGCGGTCGGACGTTGTTCTCACCACAACAGCCTTCTCGAGGTGCGCGCGTGCTCGCAGCAGCACTTGCCCGAGCAGTGTATAGAGGCTACACGGGTGACCTTTGTCTTTGTACCACGTAGCGGCTCTCATTTACCTGGACGTCTTCCCGCTTTCTCACGGCCGTATCGTCGCACTCCGCTGCGAGGCGAATTACTCGGTTCACGGATGATGATGGGGGGGGGTGGGGGGGGGGGTCAAACAATGTTGTTTTGTTATCTTACGAACAACATTTATTTGTTGTTCGTAAGATAACAAAACAACATGTTTCACCCCCCCTCCCCATCATCATCCGTGATGTTGTTGTCTCTGCCTCTACCGTTGGAGCCGATCAAACATCCGGTGGTCATTGCAGTGCGTTCAGGCGTAGTATCCACTCGACGTTTGACTCGTTTCTTCACCTGCCTGGCCCTTCTGGAATCATCACAAGAATGCACAAGCAACCCCCAAGAACTATCGTCTAACATGTGCACGAATTATTGTATCGTTGTATGTAGGCGAGTGAGGTTGTGGGTGGCTGAGCGAGCGGCGATGTAGCGCTACGAACCCGGCGACCCGAGTTCGATTCCCGCTCACGGCCAAACCACCGGTGACGATTATCTGAGCCGGTCCCGTGCCCCTCCCCTAAGTCGACTCGGCCTCAAAATGAGTACCTGGTGCGGTGTGTAAACATCGTCTCGAGGGAGACAAAGGCGGTCGTTGTTTGTGGTTGTTGGCCACGCTCAACCCCCTCGTGTGCCGTGCCGGCTTTCGTAGGTGCTCGCTAACAGCACTTGCCCCTACAGTCTGTCAAGGCTGTACGGGGGATCTTTGTCTTTGGTGTGAGTGCCTTGTAGATATGTGTAGGTGAGTGTGTAGGTGAGTGCGTTGTAGGTGAGTGTGTAGGTGAGTGTGCAGGTGAGTGGGTTATAGGTGAGTGCGGTGCAGGTGAGTGTGTAGGTGAGTGGGTTGCAGGTGAGTGTGCAGGTGTGTTGTAGGTGAGTGTTATAGGTGAGCGCGGTGTAGGTGAGTGTACAGGTGGGTGTGTTGTAGGTGTGTTGTAGGTGAGTGAGTGTGTAGGTGAGTGTGCAGGTGAGTGTGCAGGTGTGTTGTAGGTGAGTGTACAGGTGAGTGGGTTGTAGATGAGTGTGCTGGTGAGTGTGGTGTAGGTGAGTGTGCAGGTGAATGTGCAGGTGTGTTGCAGGTGAGTGGGTTGTAGGTGAGTGCAGGTGAGTGGGTTGTAGATGAGTGTGCTGGTGAGTGTGGTGTAGGTGAGTGTGCAGGTGAGTGTGCAGGTGTGTTGTAGGTGAGTGCATTGTAGGTGAGTGTACTGGTGTGTTGTAGGTGAGTGTGTAGGTGAGTGTGTAGGTGAGTGTACAGGTGAGTGTACAGGTGTGTTGTAGGTGCGTTATCGGCGAGTGCGCTCACCTCCACACCACCCCCTCTCTGGGTTTGTCCCACATACTTCACAGACGCTCGCTCATGAATTATCACCACTTGCCCAAACAGTCTTGTGCAGGCTACACGGGGGATCTTTGTCTGTGCCACTGCACTACGTCAATATTGCTAAAGATAGACTTTGCCAATTTAAATGTGGACTGTATATTCCGTGTGTGGTACTGTATACCATATGCGATGCACTGTACGAATAGTCTACGTAATACTGTGCGAATAACACGGCAAATTGGGGATGGTCTCTACAATAATTTAAACATTGCAATTGAAATAGTAATTAATCATAGGGTAATGTATACTTCTTTATCAATACAATGCTGCATTGGTGCAGCTCCCCCCCCCCCTCTCAGCCCGTCCCCCAAGCTTTTGACCATACTTCACCACCCTGGTCTTTGCGACTTGGTGAATGCCACTGATGGTGGCCGTGTCCGGGATTCGATTCGAGGTCGCGGAAGCCCGCGATCACCTCCACGACGCCACCACCTCCGACCACGGAATCTCTCGGTTCGATGAATCGTCGATCATTATTTTCGTCGATGTTAATAACTTCGGGGTCTAGCGCTGAGCCGATTTGCACGCGCGCAAGATGTCTTTGTACGACTCGCAAAGCGTGCAATTGTATTGCACGCGTCGTGAGCTTGGCGATCGAAATTAATCGTGGGTTATTGCTCGAGACATCGTGACGCGCCCTCATCTTCATCCGATAACTTTGGTATAGAAAGTAGAGTTGCGTGCGGGGGAGGGCGGTAGTGGGACCTAGTGTATACGCCAAAGTGATGATTGGTTGTTATCGCATAATTTAGTAGAAATGTATGGTTTCATCATTTTACACTGGCAGTTATATATAAACTTTCTATGTATATATTGAAGACAATTCGTGATTATATGTTTAATCGTAATCGTTGTAGACGTGATTATTACCGAGTTTAATATATAATGCGAGTAACTCGAATGCGTACAACTAAGAAATGTAACATTCATCGATTAATATTCATTAATTTCGATTTCCAAGGCTCGGATCACGCGTGCAATAATCGATCATGGATGTATTCCTGCAAATTATATAAACCACGTTTTTTAACTCCCATTATTTATTTTCTATATAATTTACTTTTCATCAGCCAGCCAATAAGAGATGGTTACTGTATTATTGTATTCATAACAAAATATACAAACAACAAAACAATTGTAAACAAACCAAAAATTATCATAAATCATGTTTCGAATGTCCGTGGTGTATTAATCGTTAACTGTGCGTCCCATTGCTAATTTTATATTTTTTAAAGGCTTTTCATTTATTATTTTGTCTTATTTTAAACATCGGTTTATTCTAAATATTTAATTAACGTGTCGCTGTATCTTTTTCACAGGTGTGTGTGTATTTATATATATATACACACAGGCACAATGGTATTTTATATTGATCTGTCAAAATGTGTCACTGGGGAGACAAAGGCGACCCGGTGTGGTGTTGACCACCGACTCCCTCGTGTGCCGTGCCGGCCTTAATAGGTGCTCGCTAACAGCACTTGCCCCCAACAGTCTGTTAAGGCCGTACGGGGTGGTGGTAACGTTTGTCTGTTGGTGGACGGTAGAGAAATCTTTCTTAAATCCGGTTTGCTCATTGCAAACGGGATTCGTTAGCCTCTCGACTTTTCATTGTTCTGATTTCGCGATGTATCTTTTGTGAATGGTGTTACAGAGCCCCCCCTATGGCATGGCGAATCGGGGCGACCGTCCCGGGCCCTGAGTTGTTTTTTTGGGGGGGGGGTGGTTAGTTCCGGGCCCCACACCCCCTCCTATAGACCACCCTGGCTGTCCATGTACACTAGACATGTGTGTGCGTGTGATCAGAGATGCTACAATGCCCGGAGGTGGTGGATAAGAGCCCGGCTGATGATAGCGATGGTTCACAACTCTTGATTCTCTCTCTCTAATCATTTACTCGAAACGTTCGCGAACGGAACCGTTGCTGACGAGACGAGGGGGTTAGAGGTGGGGGGGGGGCGGTCCTAGCGAGACGATTAATGTAACAATTGCTAATCGATTATTGAATCGAACGACAGCTGCCCGAGGAATGTACACGTGTTTGTACTGCGTGTCGTGTACACGATCTGTGGCGCTGTGAATACATTTTGCGGGTGTTGGGTTTGAGTCTCGAACAGGGCGAATTGACTTTGGCTTCCAAGCTACGCCCGTCCATCCTATAAATATCCTATTACTAGAACCCTATATAGGGTTATAGGAATATAGGATAAACATATAACGGTACAATAACAATAATATTAGCTATGGGACAGGTTTTTTTTAATGTCATCCAATATTGTATTTTTATTTTACAGATAGGTAGGTTTAGCTTGTACAGGGCAGGCGTGCTTTGGCACTCTAGTTGTAGTGCCTTACGCCGACCGAGGATAATTTGACGGCTTGTTTAAGACAGCGGATGTGATGTGGCTATTGGAGACACGTCACACGGCACTTGACGAGCGAAGTTATCTCCATGTATATAAAAGTCAAAGTTGTGAATGTGTGTGTCTGTTCAAAATGTTTAGCGTACTTCCCGACATGCAACAAACTTGAAATTTGCCATGTGGGTACTTTCCAGACTGTACACCATGCACAAAATTATAAAAATACACTTTTGGGGGGGGGGGGGCTCAATAATGCATACATTTTTTGCACGGCAAGTGAGCTGTGACGTCACATATGTCACGTGACCCGCGCACGTGGAAGCGTAACGCATTGTAGTGTAGTGGTTAGCGCGCCGCGCTACGAACCCGGCGACCCGAGTTCGATTCCCGCTCCCGGCCACCACCGGTGACGATTATTTGAACCGGTCCTGGGCCCTCCCCTAGGCCGACTCACACTCAAACGAGTAACTGGTGTGCTGTGTGTGAACATCGCCACTGGGGAGACAAAGGCGGCCGGGCGTGGTGGATCCAAGTCCCGGGCGAAGCCGGGCAGTACAGCTAGTAATTAATGAATCATTGAGACTCTGTGAGCCCTGTACCTGCATGGGTAAGCGATTGTAAATACGAATCTCATATTATTAAGTTTGACTAACGTAGGGTATAAAAAATCTTTAAAATAATTTAATGATGACAATAATATTCTCCAGTATTGTGTCCAACACACCCATCGGCTTTTATATATATATTCAATAATAACTTATATACGATGTACAATTATATATATTAAACAAATAGATTTATGGGCATATAAAAGCGATCTTCAAGTGTGCATGTATTAATGCATCAATAATATATATAGGTAATGTATTTGTATAGTTATATCGCCCGTATAACCGAGTGTTGGATCGCGGATGCCAAGGGCACTCACTCTATGTAAACTTGTATTCCGCGAATATAAAAGTATCGCCTCGAGTGGAATCACGCCGAGGTGGGGGACCCCGCATGGATTCTCCGTGGAGGGAGAAAGACAAAATTAACCCGTGAAAACAAAGTTTTTCACTATAAATCCTTTACATGCGTGGCATCGGTTTTATTTTATTATTCATTTCTATTTTTCTTGAGTAAGAGTTTCATTTTTATCACATTGGTATTTTAAATTAAATATGAAATTTTTTTTCTTCCTAAAAAGTGGAAAATTTTGGAAACAATTTTTTCACGAAAATAAATTGTCACGCACAACGAGTCTGTGTGCAAAATGTCAGCTCGATTGGATCACGGGAAGTTGGTTAAAAAAACGACCGAGAGATTTGCACGGTCGTAAGCGCGCAAGCAAGCAAGTGAACTTAATATAAAGGATTTAAAAAGAGGCCCAAAGGCATCGCAAAGTGGCAAGCGGATTTCAACGACTGCGCCCACTAATCTAGTGGAAAACTCGAGTTGGATGACTGGTTCTTTGGGTAAATTCTAGATTTGAAGCTTTCGTGACTGCAAGGATTCATACTCTTAGATTTTTTTCGCTAAAGTCACGTAGGTAAGAAATTTAATTTTAAAGTAATAATAGAAATAAAATAAAATTATAAATCACGACGTTTCGGAGGCAACACAAGCTTCCGTCTTCAGGTGGAACCGTCACAGCACGATTGCTGTATCAAGTGAAGAGAAAATCGTGCTGTGACTGTTCCACCTGAAGACGGAAGCTTGTGTTGCCTCCGAAACGTCGTGATTTATTATTTTATTTCTATTATTACTTTTATTAATTTTAATTTTATCTTTGAGTAAAGTCACGTAGAAAAGAAAAAAAATCTAATGGTAATAGAATTCGACGTTTCGCTCGCAACACAAGCAGCCATTATCGGGTAAGAATGAATGGTTAAACGCAGACACGGGGACAGCATGGGCAGACACACGTGCAGAGAGACACGCACATAGACACGTGTGTCTCACTCTGTGTATCTTTGTGTGTCTCTTTCTGCATGTGTGTCTGCCTTTGTTGCTTCCGTGTCTGTGTTCCATCATTAATTCTTACCTGATGATGGTTGCTTGTGTTGCAACCGAAACGTCGTATTCTATTATTATTTGATTATTTTATTTTCTACGTCACTTTACCGATAAAAACCAAAGAGTAATTTCTGCAGTCACAAAGCTTCGAATCTCGTCCGAGTTCGATTCCCTGCCGCGACGAACTATTTTTTTTCATTTAGGAGCGAGCGACGATTTTTTTGTGCGTCGTTTGGTTTGTTGTCCGACGTTCCGCGCCACTGTGTGATTACAGCACCGTGCGGTTACACGTGGGGGGTTGCGCGGTGGCGCAACGGTTAGCGCCATTGAACCGGTTACCCTGGGCTGGCGAGGAATATCTGAACCGGTTCACGCCCCCACCCCCCCTCCCTAACATATCCACTCCTTTTCCCGCACTGACCAGCGTGGTGAAGTATGGTCAAACGCCCCCCGCCCCCCGATAGTCGTTCAAGCAACACCAGGTCAATGGGCCTGTGTTGTACGAATATAATGTTTCATTTAAGACGTTACATTACAGATAGCTGCATATTAACTTACAGCGGAATGTGTGTACAAATACTGTGTGTTGTGAAATGTAATTGTACAATTATAATAGTGTTGACTTAAAGCTTTCGTGACTGCAGGAATTCATTTTCTTTGGGTCTCTTTCGGGAAAGTCACGTAGAGAGAACAATAAAATAATAATACAAATGAAGTGAATTAAAAATTATTCACTTTATTTTTATTATGTTATTGTGAATAAAAAAAATCACTTTCTTTTCATTTTTATTATTTTATTGTTCTCTCTACGTGACTTTCCCGAAAGACCCAAAGAATATAATATTGTTTATTAGTACAGTGCTGTATTATCATATACAGGCCTTTCGGGGTGTTCATGTAGGTAATGTAACAGCAGCGAATTGACAAGACAGGAATAACTATTCGAGTATAATGATTATAATTATACGTACGCTAACGTATTAGTTACATATAAAGGCTGTCTCAAATGTCGCATGCGTGGTCGTTCGTACACAACCCTTCACGATCCTCACCATGATCAACACACTGCTAGATGTCGGGGTGTCCGCAATCCGTCGCCGTCTCTCGCAATGCAACTGCAATCCGCACGCGATCCGATTTCATCGCTCCGTGATGAAATCGGAATAAAAGAAAAATCTGAATAAAATTTTACAAAAATATTTTATTTTATTTTCTATCTCCGTGACTTTACCGACAGAACCAAGAATATGAATTCCTGCAGTCACGAAAGTTTAAAATCGAAATTATATTTTATATTTACGCGATCTAACCCAACAAAGCCTCCCTGTATTTTTGATCTATGATATGCAGTAGTTATATGAGAGCATATCCAGTGCATTTGCGTGAGATAGAGGGCCGAGGATGAGTGGTGGGGGGAAGGAGGGGGGGTAGGCGTGACGTAAGCGCGCACGAACGTTGCGAGGAATTGCGGGTGACGTCATCACGTCGATGTGTGTCATCGCACGCATGCGAGGTTGTCCCTCCACCCACGCCAGGAGTCCAGGCAGTAAAACTTGTTTTCCTGCGCGTGTGTTATAATATCGGAAGCTTTAAACTATTTGAATATGTTTCTGAACCAAGCGAACGGCTGCCCTTGACTTTGAAGGGTCAAGGTGAGCTTCGGAGCTGATTCCTGCGTCTTTTAGTTTGTTCCCCTTCACCCCGCACCTCCGATTAGCACGGTTGGCTACGTACGGCGCGAAAGAAGTCCAACATGCACACTTCATGCGTCCGCGCAAGGGAACATTCCTCCAGGATAAGTAAAGAATCCTCGATTCTGGGTGGATTGCCTCCAAAATCGCGGCACCCCGATGACCGATGGCGACTTCATTTTTTTTCGGATGGGGAGGAGGTTTTCATCCAGCAGTGGAGATCGTTGATCTGATGGTGAATTACCAACAAACGCCGGGGACTATCATTCTAGATTGGAAGTTTTCGTGACCTGCAATGATCCACATACTCTTTGGTTCTTTCGGTAAAGTCACGTAGGTGAAAAAAAAAAAATTAAAAAAATCACGACGTTTCGGACGCAACACAACCGCAGCGGTATTAGCCGTGAGCGGAAATTAAAACTCGGGTGGGCCGAGTGCGCTAACCACTGCGCCACCGCTCCTCGTCGTACACACAAACGCGCGCGCGCGCACACAAAGACGACGCTTCTGCCGTGCAGCCTGTAGCCGTGTAGCGATGTGGGGAGCAAGTGGTGTTAGCGAGTGACTCTGCAGGCCGGAACGGCACACGAAGGGGTGGCTGGCCAGCACCACGCCCGGCCGCCTTTGTCTCCCCTAGTGGCGATGTTTCCTGCACACAACACACATTTGAGGCCGAGTCGACCTAGTGGGGAGGCCCAGGACCCGGTTCAGATAAATCGTCACTGGTGTTGTTGGTCGTGAGCGGGAATCGAACTCGGGTGGCCGGGTTCGTAGCGCAGCGTGGCGCTGACCGCGACACCACCACTGCGGCCCCAACACACACACGCGGCACACACGCACACACACAGCACACACACAGCACACACACAGCACACACACATACATACACACACACATACACACACACGCAGCACACACACACAGCACACACAGCACGCACACACGCAGCACACACACACAGCACACACACACACAGCACACACACACCGCACACACACACGCACACACACACGCAGCACAAACGCACACAGCAAGCACGCACACAGCACACACGCACACAGCACACACGCACGCAGCACACACGCACGCAGCACACACGCACGCAGCACACACGCACACAGCACACACGCACACAGCACACACGCACACAGCACACACACAGCACACACACAGCACTCACACACGCAGCGCACACGCACGCAGCACACGCACACACACACTTACGCACACACGCAGCACACACGCACGCAGCACACGCACACACACACGCACGCAGCACACGCACACACACACACACGCAGCACACACGCACACACACGCAGCACACACGCACAGAGCAAGCACGCACACATACACGCACGCAGCACACACGCGCACACACACAGCACACACAACACACACGCAGCACACACAGCACACACGCACCACACAGCACACACACACAGCACACACACACAGGACACACGCAGCACACACGCACACAGACACAAATAGAATGAGACCGGCACACGAGGGTAGTAAGACGCGATCAGCTCATCTCATGAAGACAACACACACTTTGGCCTTAAAATAAATAATACTTGAATAATAAGACGCCGTATAAATAGGGCGACGTTTCGGGCATTGATCTTTCTGCAGAGCACGTGATATGCTGACGCGGCGCAGTGGGTGTGTCAGTGTGTGTGTGTCATTGTGTGTCGGTGTGTGTGTGTCCGTCCGTGTGTCAGTGTTGCTTGTGTGTCGGTGTGTGTGTCAGTGTGTGTGTCATTGTGTGTGTCATTGTGTGTCGGTGTGTGTGTCAGTGTGTGTGTGTCATTGTGTGTCGGTGTGTGTGTCCGTCCGTGTGTCAGTGTTGCTTGTGTGTGTGTCAGTGTGTGTGTGTCATTGTGTGTCGGTGTGTGTGTGTCCGTCCGTGTGTCAGTGTTGCTTGTGTGTCTGTGTGTGTGTCAGTGTGTGTGTCATTGTGTGTGTCATTGTGTGTCGGTGTGTGCAGCCCGTGTCGGTGCAGTAGGCACTTGGACCTCGCCTTGACCCCGAACCTTAACCTTGGCTCGGAGCCGACGGATGCACGTGTGTGTCAGTGTGTGTGTGTGTCAGTGTGTGTGTGTCAGTGTGTGTGTGTCAGTGTGTGTGTGTCAGTGTGTGTCTCTGTGTGTGTGTCAGTGTGTGTGCGTCGTGGTGACGTCACCGCCACTTAGTGGCGAATGGCGGTTGTTGTTGTCAGTGTGTGTGTCAGTGTGTGTGTCAGTGTGTGTGTCTCTGTGTGTGTCTCTGTGTGTGTCAGTGTGTGTCTCAGTGTGTGTCGGTGTGTGTAGTGGTTAGCGCGCTGCGCTATGAACCTGGCGATCCGGGGTTCGATTCCCGCTCACGGCCAACACCGGTGACGATTATCTGAACCGGTCCCAGGCCTCCCCTAGGTCGACTCAGCCTCAAACGAGTGCCTGGTGCGATGTGTAAACACCGTCACTAGTGAGACAAAGGCGGCCGGACTTGGTGTTGGCCACCCACCCCCTCGTGTATCGTTCCGGCCTTCATAGGTGCTCGCTAACAGCACTTGCCCCTACAGTCTGTTAAGGCTATACGGGGGATCTTTGCCTTTTTGTCATTGTGTGTCAGTGTGTGTAGCGGTAGTGTAGTGGTTCGCGTGCTGCGCTACGAACCTGGCGTCCCGAGTTCGATTCCCGCTCACGGCCAACATCAGTGACGATTGATCTGAACCGGCTCCTGGGCTTCCCCCTAGGTCGACTCGGCCTCAAATGAGTACCTGGTGCGGTGCGTAAAAATATCGGCACTGGGGAGACAAAGGCGGCCGGGCATGGTTGGCCACTCACCCCCTCACCCCCTCACCCCCTCGTGCACCGTGCCGGCCTTCATCGGTGCTACTTGCTAACAGCACTTGCCCCTACAGATGATCAAAAGCTATACGGGGGATCTCTCTCTTCGTGTTATATGAACCCTTGTGTGTTGCCTATATATATACACAGGACATGTTTGTATATGGATGCACGTATCACCAGTCGAATTCGCCGTGACGTGCTTCCATCCTTGCGATGTCCGTCCACGATCTCACATCATCACCATCACCACATACATGACCACCACATACATTATTATCATCATCACCATCACCCACATCACCATCACCATACACATCATAACCACCATTATCCCACACATCTTTATCATCACCACCACCACATATATGATCACCATCACCCACATCACCATCATCACCACCATTACCCCACACATCATTATCCTCACCATCACCAATCATTATCATCACCATCACCCACACATCATCACCATCACCACACATTATTATCATCACCACCATATGATCATCATCACCACACATCACAACCATCACCACACACTTCATAACCATCGGAAATTACAGCCTAAACCTGTCCTGGGCCTATCCTCGTGTGTAGAGATTTAAACAACGCACAGATATGTATTCGCTTGCCCTGTGCGTAAATATATATGTAAACATATATTACATATATTTTTTATTTATATATAATTACATTAAATAGACATTAAATATAATTATATATTAAATACCATATTATAATGTAATACGAATATAGGTATATTGCAATTTAGTATGTATTACATATTTGAAATTTATTTGTAAATATATTTCGTGAAATATTAAATATATTTGTTAATATAGTAATATATAAAATATATATTTGTTAATTTTTTTTATTAATATCCATTTAATATATTTTAATATATATTTTACAAATATATGTATTAAGTATATACATTTTTGGGGCAGCGCGCTTTATTCCCTGCAGGTATTGGTTAAACGCAAGCAGCATTGTGCTCCGGTTTCACTGCAGGTCTCTTCATCGCCAGAGACATACACGATGTTGAGATCGTTTAGGGGCCGTCCATAAATGACGTCACGCGATTTTGGACGATTTTGACCCCCCCCCCCCTCGTCACACGGCGTCACAAGAAGTCAGACCCCCCCCTCAAATATGACGTCACAAAGCTCTGCCCCCCCCCCCCCCAAAAAAATATATAAAACACGCTTCAAATCGCTTTAAACTATTGTCATTGTAGTGCCTATTTAATGTGGCGCTGCACTCTGATGTTGTAGGAGAAAACATTTAGTAAAAAGTTAATTAAGTAGAACGTGTTGTCTATATTTATTTAAAGTTGCGCATTTTGATGTGACGTCATATTTCTCAACCCCCCCCTCCCCTCGTCACACATCGTCACAAATGACTGACCCCCCTCCCCCCCCCCAAGTGCGTGACATCATTTATGGACGGCCCCTTAGCTATGAGTTTGCTGCTATGAATGTCTAAATGATAGGGCCACTTTGTTAAGCTGTCCTTTGTGGTAACCGAGT
The DNA here is from genome assembly GCF_964198595.1 of Lampetra fluviatilis. Classification (NCBI taxonomy): domain Eukaryota; kingdom Metazoa; phylum Chordata; class Hyperoartia; order Petromyzontiformes; family Petromyzontidae; genus Lampetra; species Lampetra fluviatilis. The sequence goes on along the minus strand of NC_136327.1, from coordinate 6,014,705 downwards.
CGATTCACTAAAATAAGTTCATGCCTCGATGGGGCTTTGCCTGGTGGGATGGGGATGGTTTCGTGTCATGTTTGTGTGAGTTTGGGGTGATTTTTTGTTTTTTCGGTAAAGTCACGTAGGTAAAAAATGAAATTAATTGAATGCACTCATCACGGAACCTTTTTGCCAGTGTCAAAAGTATGAAAATAATAATAGGTGTTTACCATTTCTGTTAATCTGTTCGAACACCAAATAGAATTTACCTCTTGCAAGGAATCACGTCTGCATTAACCACATCCTGTACTTTTGGTGAACGTGCAAACATAACATGATCTGAATATACAAATGTATAACATTGTCTTTATAGAAGGCTGTTTCTGGTGTAGGCCAAGCAGTATCAATGACAATGCATATATTAAACGAGCGACTGGCTCAGAATCAAATGAATATTAATTTCGGCGTCTGTTCTCATAGGGGGCGGGGCAAGGGGCGGGGCTTAGAGTGGGGGTGGCTACTCACATAAGTCACGTGACTCGCGGGAGGCTTGAGCTGATTTAGAGATACGGTTTTTATGTTCCTTTTTTGCAGTATCATCGACTCGTGATGACGCTACGAGATGAGTGAATCTTGATGCCGATGCTGTGGTTTGTTGTACCAGCTGCAATTATTAGGGTCGAGATTCCATCGTGAAATCTGTAGCTTTGCTACGTCCCGTGATGCGAGCTTGTCTCGTTTGTACATCCGCGGTTTTCACGGGGTTTCATTTCAGGCCAGGTGCCTCCCCATGGCCCAGCTCCGGAAAATGATGTCGCCCTGTCTAAATTGCATTTTGTAACGCAGTATTTGCATATCATTTGCACGGAAATCAAATCTCGGTGCCTACACAAAGCCACGTGATGCACGCATCACGTCTAGTTACGGTCAAGTTCGGGTTTGATGCGTTTCATTATTTGACCGGCTGGGAACTCGAAAGAGGCCAGGGTACATCTCGCTTGGCCGAGTGGACACAAGGGGGCCGAAACAAAAATGCAAATGAGGATTAACAAAAAAAACTATTGAATCTCAACGATGGGGAATTTTAAATATCGCAAAAACACAATTCCCTGCAGCGGAAATCTTCCCTGGGTCAGATCACCTCCAGATTGACCACAGCAACAAAAATAACTGCAAAATTAAGTTGCGGAAATATTAAAGGTCAACCGGATATGTAGGTTGATTATAGTGTGTAGTAATAATGTATATTATCGTTCCAATAATCGATATTACGTGTATTGTTCGTTCTACCTCGGTTAAGAAAATTCAAACGCAGCTTACTAGAAAACGCGTGCAGGTAGGTGTGTGGCACGTGCACAGGCATACCTCTTACAGCGCTCGGGATGCGTTCTTGGTAAAAAAACAGCGCGAAACAAGGCAATTGTAACATAGTTTCAATGGAGATGCGTTACCAACAGAGCTAATTGTTTTTTACCTATGAGTGATATGAGGGCTTCATTGGGGTATCGGTAATATCCTCAATAATGGTTCTGTACACGCGATAAATGTATGAAATCATTTTATAAGTACTGTATTTATCTGGTACATATTGTGGTGAAGTATGGTCAAAGACCCCCCCCCCCATCGGACCCCCTGACCGACATGGAGTTGGGAAGTCTTTATCTATCGGTGATTGGACAGTGGGGGATGTGAACGATCAATGCTTGCAATTCGTTTAATTCAACTGCTGGATGAAGCCCCCACGTCACCCACCCCCCACCCCTTTGTCTCCCCAGTAGCGATGTTTACACACCGCACCAGGTACTCATTTGAGGCTCAGTCGACCTAGGGGAGGCCCAGGACCGGTTCAGATAATCGTCACTGGTGGTGTTGGCCGTGAGCGGGAATCGAACCCGGGCCGCCAGGTTCATAGCGCAGGGCGCTGACCGCTACACATGCACTGACACACACACACTGACACACACACAGAGACGCACACACTGACACACACACTGACACACACACTGACACACACTGACACACAGAATGACACACACACTGACACACACAATGACACACACACTGACACACACACACTGACACACACAGAGACACACACATACTGACATACACACACTGACACACACACTGACACACACACACTGACACACACACTGACACACACTGACACACACACACTTACACAAACACACTGACACACACACTGACACACAATGACACACACACTGACACACAATGACACACACACACACTGACACACACACTGACACACACACACACTGACACACACACTGACACACACTGACACACACTGACACACACACTGACACACAATGACACACACCCACTGACACACACACTGACACACACACACTGACACACACACTGACACACACACGCAGCCACACGCCACGGACTCCATCTTAGGCAGTGGCCGTGGTTGTCGTCACGAGAACGAGGCCCCCGTCACGTCTCCTGGCACAGGAGCGGTGGCGCGGTGGTTAGCCCGCTGCGTGGATGCTCCGCGGAGCGACCACGTGACGAGAGTTCGAGTTGGGATTTGCAGCCAGGGCCCAAGGGGCCGTCCATATATGACGTCACGCACCTGGGGGGGGGGTCAGACATGTATGACGATGTGTGACGAGGGGGGGGGGGTTGAGAAATGTGACGTCACATCAAAATGCGCAACTTTAAATGAATATAGACAACACGTTCTACTTAATTAAATAGACTTTTTAAATAAATGTTTTCTCCTACAACATCAGAGTGCAGCGCCACATTAAATACGCACTACAATGTCAGTAGTTTAAACGATTTGAAGCATGTTTTTTTTCATATTTGAGGGGGGTCTGACTTTTTGTGACGAAGGGGGGGGGGTCAAAAATGGTCCAAAATCGCGTGACGTCATTTATGGACGCCCCCCAAGTCGAGCGATCGAGGGCGACATCTGAAGCCCACGATCCGAACCGAATGAGAATCTTTATTCATCCTGCAGAAATACGATGAGCTGTGAAGCGTTTTTTTTGTCCCCCTCCCACACAGATGTTGAGTGCGGGGCAGGTCAGAAAGTTTCAACAATAAACAATGTAAAAATAAAAGCTAATGGGAGTGCAAAGTATATAGGATGGGCTAATAAAATTGCTAAAATAATTTAAGCCAAAAAACTAAGTTTTTATTCTACTCTGAGACCTCTTTTACCAGTGGCAAAATATAGTAGTAGGTTTTTACACCTTCTGGTGTCATCTGGTCCAACACCAATGGGGACTAGGCTCTAAAGAAAGCCGTCTCGGGTGTGGACCAATCAGCTTCAAGGACAGTGCATATTATTATCATTATCAGAGTTGCTTCTTTTTGTTTGCATTTGTGACTACTTGTGTTGTGGTTATTGCAAACATGATGCCTTGTATAAAGTTTTTATTGTCCTACCCGTGTAAGTCCTGGGCCCTTTCCTGCGCCCCCCACTTGGAATGACCAGCGGAGTGAAGTATGGCCAACCAACCACCCCCCCCCCCCACGGACCGACACTGCGTGGGGAGTCCGTGACATCCAGCAGTGGATCGAGAAAGGGTCGCAGTCGATGTCTCGTACGTGTGCCAGATTGTGCCTCTGCGTTGCACTGCAGGTACACGGACAAACGTGCGTGTGCACGTACAGCCCTCTGGCCATACTTCACCACGCCGGTTAGCACGGGTTGGTGACGTCGGCGGTTGTGGGGTGGGGTGGGATCCTAGGCGAGGGCGCATATAAGTACGGGACAACAATCGCCCTGCTTGCCCGCAACGTAGTCCCCCTCGCTTCTGGCCATGTAACTAACTATAACGAACTATTTTTTTTTATTTTACCAGGTGAGGCCCATTGAGCTTCATCGCTCTTTTTCAGACGCGAATTGTCCGCAAATGATAGCGCAACGAAGTTGCTTGTCATTCTGGAAAGCTATAGCAGCCAAAAATATTCTACTAAACGCGTAAAGTTGATTCTAAATGTGGATGGAAAAACCCGGTGGACCCGGAGAAAAATCCACGCGATCACGGAGGAGGGAGCAAGAGAGAGAGAGACCCGCAAACTACAAATATGCAGCAGCAGGCGCCAGGGTACGGATCGTACCCACGACCTCCTGTATATACCAGGCGAGGTAGTTAACATCTCCTAGCCACCGTGATGATGATGAGAGAGACGCAAACTCCAAATATGCAGCAGCAGGTGCCAGGGTACAGATCGTACCCACGACCTCCTGTACACCGGGCGAGGTAGTTAACATCTCCTAGCCACCGTGATGATGATGAGAGAGAGACACGCAAACTCCAAATATACAGCAGCAGGCGCCAGGGTCGGGATCGTACCCACGACCTCCTGTACACCAGGCGAGGTAGTTAATATCTCCTAGCCACCGTGATGATGATGAGAGACACGCAAACTCTAAATATTCATCAGCAGGCGCCAGGGTCGGGATCGTACCCACGACCTCCTGTACACCAGGCGAGGTATTTAACATCTCCTAGCCACCGTGATGATGATGAGAGAGAGAGACACACAAACTCCAAAAATACAGCAGCAGGCGCCAGGGTCGGGATCGTACCCACGACCTCCTGTATACCGGGCGAGGTATTTAACATCTCCGAGCCACCTTGTCACGTGAGTTGCTCTCAGCTGTCGAAGGGATGTCTCGAACCTCGCGTGCGTTCTAGTATCCACCTCTTTGCTCCTCTCCTTGCCTCTTCATTCCCGGCGTGCACCCCCTCCCTCCCCGACCCCCATTGCCGGAGTTTGACTTCTCTATTTGGGGGGGGGGCGGGCAGGGGTTCCCTTTGTTTTTCGCTACTAGGAATCGCGGGTGTATATCATGAATTAAATGTTAACGTTAATTGGGTGGTGGTGGTGTTCAGAGCGCGTGCCTCCTTGGGACTTGGAGCGAAGTGAAGACGATCGCTGTGGTTATGCGGGAGAGCAAGTGATGGGGGGTGGTGGTGGTGGTGATGATGATGGGGGTGATGGTGATGATGGTGATGGAGGTGATGGTGATGGAGGTGATGGTGATAAAGGTGATGGTGATGAAGGTGATGGTGTTATTGGGGGAGCGGTAGTGGAGCGAGCGGTTCGCGAGCTGCGCTACGAACCCGGCGAACCGGCGAACCGAGTTCGATTCACGCTCAACGCCAGTGACGATTATCTGAACCGGTCATGGGCCCTGCCCTAGGCCGACTCGGCCTCAAATGAGTCCCTGGTGTGGTGTGTAAACATCGCCACTGGGGAGACAAAGGCGGTCGGGCGTGGTGCTGGCCACCCACCCCCTTGTGTGCCGTGCCGGCCTTCATAGGTGCTCGCTAACAGCACTTGCCCCAACAGTATGTTCAAGCCTATACGGGGGATCTTTGTTTTTGATGATGGTGATGATGATGTGGGCAGGGGGGTGGTGTAGCGGTTAGCGCGCCACGAACCCGGCAAAACCTCGGTTCGATTCCTGACCACGGCGCGTTTGAGCGCGATATTGAATCGTAATCCCAGAATCAAAATCTCAATTTCAACCAGAGGAATCCGATGAGCTGTGAAGCGCTTTGTCCACATTTGTCCAGCCAAGATATCTGAACGGGTCTTAACCTCCCACTCCCCTCCCCCCCTCCAAACTGCACAAACTTCGCACTGACCAGCGTGGTGAAGTATGGTCAATTATAGCCCTCCACCCCCACCGAGCCATCCCACCCCGTGTCCGACACTCCGTGTGGATGCGGCTCCTAATCCAGCAGTGGATTTATACAGGCGCTGCGAGCGCGGCCTGGAAGCGTATTATGAAGTAATACATCTTAATTCTAGATTTGAAGCTTTCGTGACTGCAAGGATTCATATTCTTGGGTTTTTTCGGTTAAAGTCACGTAGGTAAAAATTTAAAATAAAAATGATTTTATTTTTTATTTATTCTTTTTTACCTACGTGACTTTACCGAAAAAACCCAAAAATATAATACATCTTACAATTACAAGTCCTTATAGAGGAAACACGTACTAATTAACTGGTTACTAATCTATTGTATAATTACAATACCCCCTCCTCCGCCTCTGATTTCTGCAGCTGATTTGGGTTCAGTTAAGACCGGAAGCAGGTGGATTGCTTCACGATTCTGGCAAATCGCCCGCTGATGCTGGTTGATGTAATCGCCAGCAAAACGTCGTACAACTCAGATTGTGAATGTTGTGGATTTACTCTCCAACACACCGGTGGGCTGAAGTGGTACACTACACTATACACTACACACTATACTATACACTACACTATACACTACACTATACACTACACTACAACACACACTGCACTATACACTACACTATACACTATACTATACACTACACTATACACTACACTACAATACACTACACGATACATTACACACTACACAATACTATACACTATACTATACACTATACTATACACTACACTGTACACTATACTATACACTATACTATACACCACTATACACTACACTATACACTACACACTATACTATACACGACACTGTACACTACACTATACACTATACTACACACGTAACGAATTTGGCGTTTTGTTTACGCGACAAATCCCTCACTAATTGGCTGTGTCGGGTGGTGGAGGGTTACGACACATACAGCGATCTAACCCAAAAACCTTTATTGTGATGAATATTGGTCGCGAAAGCCTGCGACGTGTGAAAATGGTGATAATTGTTACAATGTTAGTGGCTAATTCGGAACTCGTGCCATGTGCTCTGTTGCTTACGCAGTTCAGTGCCAACACCGCGTACCGCAATAGACTCTCATCGTGTGCGTGACAATGTCCACTCCACTGCTGGATGATTGCATCTCTCCCACGCCCTGCGGGGTCCTAGGGAAGGCGGTTGTTGAATCATCACCGCGCCGGTAGTGAAAGACGGGGTGCGTAGACGTTAGATTAGGAGGCGGGAGGTGGGGGGCATAGAGGTACAGTACAACTATTTGATGACGTTTCGGGCAATGGCCCTTCAGAGCAGAAGGGATAGAAGGTAGAGATGCTGAGTCACTGGATCAGACTTTACACACGTGGGTTCCGGAGGATATTGGAAAGTTGATCACGGGAAGAGCTTGCGATTGAATCGTTGAGAAGTCTTCTATCCGTCAATGGTGGAAATGCCACGTTCCCATGGCGGGGGCGTGTCTATTAATTAGGCAAAAACTGCTGACTTCTGCACACACACAAACACACAAACCCCACGCACACACCTACTTTATCGACCCCCCCCCCCCCCCCCGAGGGATGATTGTCTGAATCAACACCCACAACCTGGATCTGGACTTCCGGCTAAGCAGTGAGGATAAGACAAACACCTTCATAAGTCAACTTATATATCATACGAATTGTTGCGTAGTATTATATATGTACAGTAAAAAAACGAATGTACTGTTCATTCAAACAATAAAATATCGAACGTTCCTGCTCAATTATATCACGGTAAAAAAAAAAGAAACTCAACACATCTAGGAAACATAAAATATATAATGCTGTAGTCGACGTTTCGGGCAATAGCCCTTCTTCAGAGTGCATAGAAAGGCCAGGGAGAAAGAAGTTAAAATTACGGGGGCGATGCTACCGCTCTGCGTTGGCAGTGGTGCACAAGCATCGTCAACAACAACAACAATCAACACATTTGTCAACAACACTGTCGGTTCTATATGTACTGTGAAGAAGGTCCATTGCCCGAACCGTCGCCTACTTTGTACTTAACAAAACACATTTCAAGGCCACACACAGTGATGTTGAGTGCCGTTGTTATTTGTTAATCATATACTGTGCACGTCATCATCATCGTCGTCATCGTCGTCATCGTCGTCATCATCATCATCATCGTCGTCATCATCGTCATCCGTGATTAGTCCACTGCTGGATGAAGGCCTCCCCACAGAGCCACAATCCTGCAAATGACAACAAATCCACCCGTGGCAGCTCCCCCGCCTGCACACCGGCTCATTTGGTCGCTCCATCTCCCCGGGTAGCGCTACGGAGAACAAATACAAAGTTCCCCCGTATAGCCTCGAACAGACGGGCGAGGGCAAGTGCCTGTGAGCGAGTAGCACCTATGAAGGCCGGCACAGTGGCACACGAGGGGATTGGGTGGCCAGCACCACGCCCGGCCGCCTTTGTCTCCCGAGTGGCGATGTTTACACACCGCGCACCAAGTACATCCTTTTAAGGCCGAGTAGACCTAGGGGCGGAAGGAGACCCAGGACCGGCTCAGACATTCGTCACCGGTGTGCACGCCGTGAGCGGGGAATCGAATGGCCACACGGAATCAGAATACATATTTCATACCGTGGGAATCCGATGAGCTATGAAGCTCTTTACCCCCCCCCCACCCCGCTTGGCCCAGAGTTGTATTCGCGTATCGTGCGAGCCAAAGCCAGAAATTTATTGGAACCACGTGATGCCCAGAGAGGGCATCACCCCCCAAACACCGTTCACTTGTCGTGGACTTCGCCGGCTTTTTATCGGCTTAAGCGTCGCGCTCCACAGCAGGCGAATTTCTTGATTCGCTGACGGATGCTGGCGATCGCATGTGGGTGTGTACGTACGTGTGTGGGTGGGTGGGTGTACGTGTGTGTGGGTGTGTGTGCGTGTGTGTGTGTGGGTGTGCGTGTGTGTGTGGGTGGGTGTACGTGTGGGTGTGTGTACGTGTGGGTGTGGGTGTGTGTGCGTGTGTGTGGGTGTGTGTGCGTGCGTATGTGTGGGTGTGTGTGCGTGTGTGTGTGGGTGTACGTGTGCGTGTGGGTGGGTGTACGTGTGTGTGGGTGTGTGTGCGGGTGTGTGTGGGTGGGTGTACGTGTGTGTGTGGGTGGGTGTACGTGTGTGTGGGTGTGTGTGCGGGTGTGTGTGTGTGGGTGTACGTGTGTGTGTGGGTGGGTGTACGTGTGGGTTGGTGTACGTGTGGGTGGATGTGTGTGCGTGTGGGTGGGTGTGTGTGCGTACATGTGTGTGGGTGTGTGTGGGTGGGTGTACGTGTGTGTGTGGGTGGGTGTACGTGTGTGTGTGGGTGGGTGTACGTGTGTGTGTGGGTGGGTGTACGTGTGTGTGTGGGTGTACGTGTGTGTGTGGGTGGGTGTACGTGTGGGTTGGTGTACGTGTGGGTGGATGTGTGTGCGTGTGGGTGGGTGTGTGTGCGTACATGTGTGTGGGTGTGTGTGGGTGGGTGTACGTGTGTGTGTGGGTGGGTGTACGTGTGTGTGTGGGTGGGTGTACGTGTGTGTGTGGGTGGGTGTACGTGTGTGTGGGTGTACGTACGTGTGTGTGTGGTCGACTCAGCCACAGTTGAGTACCTGGTGCGGTGGGGTTAACATCGCCACTGGGGAGACAAAGGCGGCCGGGCGTGGTGCTGGCCACCCACCCCCTCGTGTACCTTTCCGGCCTTCATAGGTGCTCGCTAACAGCACTTGCCCCTACAGTCTGTTCAGGCTAAACGGGGGATCTTTGTCTTTGTGTGTGTATCGGTGTGGGGGGAGCGGTGGTGTAGTGGTTAGCGCGCTGCGCCACGAACAGCAGTGAAGTTTATCTGAACCGGTGCTGGGCCTCCCCTAGGTCAACTCAACCTTAAATATATATTTTTAATGAAGGACAATCATCCGAAACGTCACCTATTATATATGTGTGGGTATTTTGGTTCGTAGGTAAAAATTAAAATTAAATCACGACGTTTCGAACGCAGGTGGGGACCAACACAGCAAGAAATGACTGATGACGTGTTGCGTTCGAAACGTCGCGATTTAATTTAATTTATATTATTTTATTTTATACCTACGTGACTTTACCGAAAGAACTAAAGAGTGTATGTGTGTAGGTACATCTTCAGGGTGAGGTGAACCCCTCCCTCTGGTCAGGTGCGTGCGTGTACCGCAGTGGCTACCTATACCCGTTGCACCTACAGACAAAGTGCTCGACTACAGCGGCCCTTTGGGGCCGTCCATAAATGACGTCACGCATCTGGGGGGGGGGAGGGGTCAGACATTTGTGACGAGGGGGGGGGGATTTGAGAAATGTGAGGTCACATCAAAATGCGCAACTTTAAATAAATATAGAATTGTTATAACAACACTATTTGTTATAACAACACTCCTACAACATCAGAGTGCAGCGCCACATTAAATACGCACTACAATGACAATAGTTTAAAGCGATTTGAAGCATGTTTTATTTTCAAAATGGAAACATGGTTTGGGGGGGGGACAGAGCTTTGTGACGTCATTTGAGGGGGGGTCTGACTTTTTGTGACGCCGTGTGACGAGGGGGGGGGGGTCAAAAATCGTCCAAAATCGCGTGACGTCATTTATGGACGGCCCCTTTGCTCACGTCACTTGCTGGGCACGTGTAGGCCTTCCCATGCCGTGTTCGGGGTTGTTAAGCCGTACTTCACGTTGGGCCACGTCAAATAAGTTCGACTCCAGCCCCAGGGGATGCATTGCCCCAGCGTAGCGAGCGATATGAGAACCAACTCCCTGGATGTCACTCACGCAGTCACGGGGAGCATTGTGGGCTCACCGCTCCGCTCACCACCACACTCACTAATGTAAACATAGTGTAATATAAACAACACGAATATAATCGCGTTTGTTGTAATTATTATAATGATAATTGTGGTGTATATGTTTACACGTGGGTGGAGTGGTGGTGCAGTGGTTAGCGCACTGCGGTAAAAACTCGCCTTACCTAATTTACATTCATGGCCACGGTCAACATCAGTGACGATTGATAATAATAGTATTACTATTAAAATAATTATTCGCATGTATTTATATCACTACAGTAGAATGTATACGGCACATTGCTAGTGAATTGGAGCGGTGACGTATTTAATAACACGATACATCAGCAGCCGTTCCATAGTTGTCCTCTCCACTTAAAAAAACACAAAATATCACACAATACTATTGTATACATCCCATCAGCCACAACCACGGCCTTCTGGAAGTGATTGTTGTTGTTGAGGCAGCAGCAGCATTTGGGTTTTAATACAAACACAACTCTGCAACGGTTTCGGACATTTGCCGTCTCATCAGCAGTGCCACGCTTGTTCATTTTCATTTATAAGACCGCCACGTGTAAGGGGTTGCATTATAAACACGCACGATAGAAAATTCATTAACGAAGTGCATCGACATCGTCTATTGCGACGAGGAACGCGCGGGTACTTCCCCATCGATTCGCAATCGTCCCGCGGATTTTCGCAAGACGACGTCTTTTTGTTGTGCTTGTTCAATGGTTTAAATCCTTAACAACTTGTTTTTTATTTCACACTAACGGCTTCCCGGGCCTTGCAGCAGATTCCGCACAAGCATATGTCACAGATGGGACGTTTGCAACTTGGTTGAAACGTTACCTTGACACAACATTCACGTTGCCCGTTTCACGTCGTATTTTTTTTTGCTGGTTGTACACCAAACGCAAATATTGCAAACGACGTTATTTGCGAGTACTGCAGATGGCTCGCCCGTCTAAAAACAAAAGAGTATACGTACATCCATGCAATATACATGTATAGTTTGCGCTAGTAGTGATACAGTATTCGCTCGTGCACGGTGGGGGTGGTGCAACAACGTGTCACGAAAAAGGGCCATTTCCCGAAACGTCGCCTGTTTATGATAGACGGGCACGTGGTGAACTAAATCGCGATAGCACCAATCGCCCAAGAATTTGTTTAAAAATATTAATATTTTAAGACTTGTGGTGTTGCTGCTGCTGCTGCTCAAATGGAATAAATCGTACAGACGTTTCAGGCAAGCGGCCTTCTTCGGGAAGATGATACAAAGTTGGTATTATTATCATCATAACAGAACGATGTTTGCTGTTTGATATCGCGTTTTTATTTGGTAGGGTCCGACTTTTCGCGTTGTTGTCTGCTTTGATAATTGAACGTGGTAGTTTATAGAGTATTGATACTCGATGTATATTATATTAATTGCAGACAAAACGTTAAAGTTATTTAGGGTATTTATAATAATTAACAATAATTAATATTGATTTGAAAGACGACTTTCACGAACGTCTCAAGGCATGCAATACAAAGACAAAGATACCCCGTATAGCCTTTACAGACTGTTGGGGCAAGTGCTGTTAGCGAGCACCTCTGAAGGCCGCAACGGCGAGCACCACGCCCGGCCGCCTTTGTCTCCCCCAGTGTCGATGTTTACACATCGCACCAGGTACTCATTTGAGGCTGAGTCGACCTAATGGGAGGCTCGGTACCGGTTCAGATAATCGTCACCGGCGTTGGCCGTGAGCGGGAATCGAACTCAGGTCGCAAGGGTTCGTAGCGCAGCGCGCTACCCGCTACACTACAAATAGACCACGTAACACACTTAGAGACGCATGTACACACATAGAGACACACACATAGAGATTTGATACATACACACAGATGCGTACACACAGACACATACACAGAGACACGCATAGAGACACATACATACACACAAATACACACCCATGAAGATAAAGACAAAGATATACACACAGATAGATACGCACATATATAGAGATACATTCACAGACGCATACACATAGATACATACACATAGATACATACAGCCATGCATACAGAGACATGTATAAACACTATCGATTAATATAATACACAAAAACAATTATGCATTCATATTACTGTCCACAATATATTCGTAGCACATACACACGCGATAAATACGTACAGTACACCATCGTCAATACATACAATGTACATACACATCATACATACAGTATCGACAAAACGTACAAACACAAAAGACAACACGGATTTAATATAAGCACATATATACGCGCCAACAGAGTACAGAACGACACATACTTACAACACACACACACACATATATATGTACAATCTACACAATACATACTAACACAAACAAAGCTCCCCCGTATAGGCTGTCATAGACTGTTGGGGCAAGTGCTGTTAGCTGGCGCCTATTAAAGCCGGATCCGGGCACGTCCGTCTTTGTATCCCTGGCACTGATGTTAAGGCACCGCACCAGCTATTCCGTACCAGGTATGTACTGAACGCCGAATCAACCTCGCAGAAGCCCAGAACCCCTGCAAGCGCTCGTGACCGGGAATTGAACTCGGGTAGAACCGAGTTCGTTGCAGAGTGCGCTAACCGATGCGCCACCACTCTCCAGGCAATCCACGTACAAATATAGTGTATCGACACCCTATAGGCATATTATGATTAACGGTCATTCATGAAGTGCTTAAAAGATGCAGTACATAATCATACACCGATAATATGTATCGTCCACAAAAGAGGTTTTTTTTTTTGGGGTGAGATCGCGTAAATATATAAATGTGTCGTTAAACCCGCCACCACCCGACACAGCTAATTAGCAAGGTAACACACCGGTTAGTGATGTACTAGTGACGAATTGGCCACGTTCTGTTTGCGTGACAAACCTTACTAGTTTGCCGTGTCGGGTGGTGGCGGGTTTAACGACACATTTATATATTTACGCGATCTAACCCAAAACGACTCTATTCATGTATGTTGGTCGTGAAAGCTTACAACGTGTTAAAGCAATAAAGATCGTATTTACGATGCAACTATACGGTATGTACACTACGACCTTGTAATACTGTACGTACAAAAATATTAACGTGGGCATGTACTGTAGGAAACAATGACATAATATACATTTACACATCCTATAGACATTCTAGATTTGAAGCTTTCGTGACTGCAAGGAATCATATTTTTAGGTTTTTTCGGTAAAGTCACGTAGGTAAAACATCAAAATTAATGAAAATAAAATAAAATAAAAACAAAAATCACGACGTTTCGGAGGCAACACAAGTCTCCGTCATCAGGTGGGACCGTCACAGCCGAATTAGCTGCATCAAGTGAGGCAATGATTCAAGAAGTAATCCCTTATAAGCAAGTTGAAGGGGGGAGGAGAAAAAACCTAAGAATATGAATATCCTATAGACAATTATACACACTTAATACATATACCATTGCCAATATAATACTCCATCTGTACACTATAGACAATATATTTCCACTTTTTATGCATACAATATAGCCACCATTCACAATAGATGTCATGTATACACATTTCAGTATTCACATATACTCTTTAGACAATATAATACATGCAAACGTCAAACTACATACACAAACACGCACTGTATATACGTTATAGACAATATGAATACACACGATACACAACCCATAGCACACACCGTATACATAAACACGCTATAGAAATATAAGATGCACACGCTAAGCACAACACATACCGTGGACACGATATACAAACAACACATACGTGTACACACATCAGACAATTGTAACAATACATAATACAATTCACAACGTATACAAACTTTCACACGCACTAAGTTAAATTACAAAGTTACCTCTGTTGGCATAAAGATCCGTTATTGTGTGCGAGCACCACATTAAAGGTGCAACGTTTATCTATGTATATACAAGACAAAGAACCCCCGTATAGCCTTAACAGACTGTTGGGGCAAGTGCTGTTAGCGAGTAGCACCTATGAAGGCCGGAACGGTACACGAGGGGGTAGGGGGGGGCAGCACCACGCCCGGCCGCCTTTGTCTTCCCCCAGTGACGATGTTTTTACACATCGCACCAGGTTACTCATTTGATGCCGAGTCGACCTAGGGGAGGCCCAGGACCGGTTCAGATAAATCGTCACTTAGTGTTGGTAGCCGTGAGCGGGAATCGAACTCGGGTGGCCGGGTCCGTGGTTATGTGCACATGCTCAGAGCGTCTCAAGTGTCGTGTGGGTGGAGGCTTCTATCATCCAGCAGTGGATCATGGCTACTGATGATGATGCATGTATGATGATGCATTGCACGTATGATGATGCATTGCACGTGTATGTCCGTGTTGTTTCTGTAACTCGGCTGTGATCGTACACGCGATGATCGGCGCGGTAAAACAACCTTGCTCCATGTAACATCAATGGTGGTTTATGTTGTTGTTTGTTTGTTGTTGTTGTCTGCGTGCCAATGTATTCGATTTCTCACGCGAGGACGCCAGAGTTCTTGTTGTTTTAGCGCAGCTTTCCGTTTGCTATCATCGCTGTAACTTAATTGTATTTATTTCAATCTTGATTTTAAGCTTTCGTGACTGCAGGAATCCATACTCTTTGGTTCTTTCGGTAAAGCCACGTAGGTAGAACAACAATATATCACGACGTTTCGATCGCAACGCAAGAAATCGTCATCAGGTGGGACAACCACAGCCTACTTCAGCAGTTTGTTCTTGCTGTGGTTGTCCCACCCGAGGTGACGATTGCTTGTGTTGCGATCGAAACGTCGTGATCTATTATTTTTTATTTATTTTGTCAGTTCCAGTGATCACCCAAACCACCGTGTTTGCCATTTGAAATTCCGTGATACTGCATCGGCAAAGTTTCCCCGTGCACATCCAACGAGACAACCTCAACACACTCGTCACCGGCACTGCCTTAAAATAAATAGATAACGGATATTATAAGCCGGCGACGTTCTTGGCAATGGCTACAGAAGATGGGCCCTTTGCCCGAAACGTTTGACGATTGTTTTCCCTCCAAGGCAGTGTTGTTGTACCACCTTAAGAGAACTCCCCCAGCACCTGCCGCGAAACGTCGGACGTACGTACCGATTATGTCAATTGAACGCACCGAGTTGTTTTTTTAAATTGAATTGGCTGCACGTGGCCGCGGGGTCGTCCTTGCCGACCTGCCACTCGAGTTCGATTCCTGCTCGCGACCAATCTCATTAGCGATCGTTTGAAGCCGGTGCTGGGCTTCCCCTAGGTCGGCTCAGCCTTTAAGGCGCTCCCTCGCAGCACTTGCCCCAACAGCCTGTTAAAGGCTTTACGGGGGAGCTTTGCATTTTTTTTTATTTTGTCTATTAAATAATCGATTATGTATCTTTATGAGTAAAAAACACGCTTTTTTATTTTTATATGTTTACTTATATTTTGAAACATCTTTAATGTGGATAATCCCCAGCGAGATGATACATCATATCGTGTGCAAGGGTGTGACAACGGGTACCTGGTGACCACGTGCGCGTGGGCACGTGGTGTACACGTGATGAGCACGTGCGCACATACAGTGTCGTCAGACACGTCGTTAATCAACACTAATAATCGACATTAATCGATGGATCGTTACACAATGTGGGGTCGAGTGGAGGGGGGGGGGGGCGGAGCGGTGGGACAATAGTTAGCGCATTGCGCGATACGTAAACCCAGCCACCTGAGCTACCTGATTTGTACGGCTGTACAACATTAGCGTGGGAGTTACATCTGGACCGGTCTTGGAGCCTCCCTTTCACTAACCACCACGCTGGCAAGCGTGGTGAAGTATGGTCAAACAACCCATCCCATCCCCCGCGCCCCCCCCCCCCCCCCCATGGCCGACCAGTCGTGGGGTATATATAATCCAGCAGTGGATCGATGAACGGCTGTACAATGCATTATACCAGTTACAATTGTGAGTAATGGGAATACAGTACATATATAATTATTTTAAAAACATTTTATTATACCAGGTAATGCCCACTGAGCGATGCAGCCCTTTTTCAGAAGCGACCTGCCCACAAATGAAAGCTCGTTTCTAAATGTGGAAGGGAACGGAGGAAGAGAGAAGCGCAAACTCCAAATATACAGCAGCAGGCGTCAGGGTCGGGATCGGACCCACGACCTCCTGTATACCAGGCGAGGTAATCAACATCTCTACAGGGAGGGAGAGAGACACGCAAACTCCAAATATACAACAGGCGTCAGGGTCGGTATTGAAACCACGACTTCCTGTATACCAGGCGAGGTAATCAACATCTCTACAGGGAGGGAGAGAGACACGCAAACTCCAAATATACAACAGGCGTCAGGGTCGGAATCGAACCCACGACCACCTGTGTACCAGGCGAGGTAGTCAACATCTCAAGGGCTAGAGCACTGTGGCAACACGCACAGTCGAGTCTATGCAAGCAATCTACTCCGGTGGCGTCCACCCGCGGAGATGGAGCGATGAAATCGCCTTTTACGTGCCGGTGGGAGATGGATTTTAGTTTTTCTTCATCGCAAGACCTTGAGAGATGGCGACGACTTGAGGGAGACCTTCATCCAGCAGTGAATTGAACATGGCTGATGACGTGAAAGGCATCGTGATTACCCGGCGTTTTGTTTCTATCGCTGAAGCCAAGCCCGCCATAGTCCGTGTTCGGGAGGTCTCTAAAGGAGGCCGAATTCAAGCGTGACGTCATTGTGATTATCATAATTATAATTATCCATAACCCAATTTTTCGTGCGCTTATTCGAAGAGTGTGACGCTTGAGCCGATAAAAAGCCCCCCCCCCCCAGCTCTACACCCACCCCCTCCCCCAAACCGGTTTCCGAACTCGACTCGGTCTTGGGTTGATCGGGCCGTGTTTCTCGAGGAACGGAATCGCACCGCGGTAACGGAATTACACAGCGGCAAAACGGCCCGGCAAAGCGGTAACGGAGTTACACCGCGGCAAACGGAATCTGTACCGCGGTAACGGAATTACACAACGGCGAAACGGGGGGGTCGCCGCGGTAACGGAATTACGCCGCGGGGGCGCCCCGCTGACGAATTTCTTCGCGCGCGACCCTCGCTCGGGGGCCCGCGGCGGTAACGGAATTACGCCGCGTGGTGCGGAGTATTTTTTTTTACCATGGACGCGGTGAACGCGACCGAGGTTCCTTTGGAACCCGCGTCGTGAATCCACCGCCGACGAAGTGTGGAGCGATTTAATCGGTGCGCGCGTTTGAATTTGTCGCGGCGATCTTGCGTCGCGTCGGCCGCTGGTGTTGGGTTCACGACGCACGACGCACGACTTAAACCCAACGCGACTTTTGCGATGGATTATGTTGGTCGCGAAAGCCGCCTCCTGCTCCTGCTGCCGCCGCTGCTGCTGCCGCTACTTGCTACGTATTTAAGCGGAATTACTGCAGCGCCGTAACGGAATCGAATGCGGCCTTCGGATGCGCGGCCGTCACGGAATTGCCGCGATTCCTGGACCCTGCTTGGCTCACGAAGGCGGCGAGCGATATCCGGAACTGAACCGGTCCCGGATATTTTCCAGCCCCCCCCACCACCACCACCTCCCCATTGATGACCATCGCGAAGTATAATTGTCGCGATTATTACTCTATGGCCTATATCTATATATTTAAGACTCAGAACTATCGATGGATGGGTTAGGTAAGTTTGACACGTGGGCATTCGCGACAAATACTATTGGGGGATTCATATTCTTAGGTTTTTTCGGTAAAGTCACGTAGGTAAAACATTAAAATTAATAAAAGTGAAATCAAATAAAAATCACGACGTTTCGGAGGCAACACAAGCTTCCGTCTCCGACACGTCGTGATTTTTATTTTATTTTTACTTTTATTAATTTTTATGTTTTACCTACGTGTCTTTACCAAAAAAAAACTAAGAATATGAATCCTTGCAGTCACGAAAGCTTCAAATCTAGAACTATTGGGGGAGTTTTTCGCGACCAATATTGTGAAGGGGGCTCGCATCGCATCGATCCCTCGATTTAAGAACGAAACAGGAGGACGTCTCCACAAATGTGGCTGCCCCGCCTGACGACGGCGGTTGTAATTACTGGCGAAACGTCGTACTCGGATTGTAAATGTGTTGTGGGTTTACTCTCCAACACACCGATTCATAACGAATTGCTACGTTGTGCTCACGTGACAAACCTTACGAATTGGCTGTGTCGGGTGGTGGCGGGTTTAACGACACATTTCGATGATTTACCTTCAAAGAAAATATCTCGCCATGTCTTACCCCCCCCCGCCACTCCAGAAAGGGCATCTGGCATCCTTAAGGGGTACGAGGTGCCCCCCAGGTTAACAACAACTGGGGGTTCATCTTCTTGGTTCTTTCGGTAAAGTCACGTAGAAGGGAAATAATAAAATAATAAAAATCAAACATAATAAAATACAATTCTCACGACGTTTCGGCCACAACGCAAGCAGCCGCCCTCAGGTGAAGAACAGTCTGTCGGAAAGACAGCGTCTGAATGACAGCCCTGTTCTTCACCTGCTGTCTGAATGACAGCCCTGTTCTTCACCCGAGGACGGCTGCTTGCGTTGTGGCCGAAACGTCGTGAGAATTGTATTTTATTATGTTGTATTTTAATTATTTTATTATTTCCCTTCTACGTGACCTTACCGAAAGAACCAAGAAGATGAATCCCTGCAGTCACGAAAGCTTTAAATCGAAAAACAACTGGGGGGTACGGTGGAGGCGCAAGTCTGAGAGGCGACGTATAACGAGAAAGGAACTGACGATGCAGTCAGCGACGTTCAGTGTTGGGGGGGGGGGGGGCGTGGGGGGTGTGAGAGCAAATCGGGTCGCGGTATTGTTATAATAAAGCGACGACGTATTGGCGAAACGACGTACATCGGCGACGACGTATTGGCGAAGCTACGTCCATCGGGGTTATTCACAGTGTCGTAGTTGTAATAACGGCCGCGAGTGGCCTATGTCAACTCTGGAGTTGATGGTTCTAGGATTCTCGAAGGGCGAGAGAGCTGATGACAATTGCCACAAACTACATAGTGAAGTCTCTGATGATAACTGGGCAATTAGAAACAAATATATCAATTTTTTTATATGAATGTATTTATAAATTGGGAACCCAAGAAACGAGTGAGCTTGATTGGTAGGGCAGGCCCAGCCGTCATCTCGCTCACCACTCACCCCGACCCTCACCTTCAGCGGAGTGGGACCCTGAAGCCGATAAAAGCCTCGCTATACCGGTCACGACAGTCACACTATTCTCTACAGCTTAGGGGTTAAACCAATGCCATTCAATGTATATGTTTATGCAGTATACGCATACTGTATACGATACGTTAATTGCGAACGCGCACTACTACTCAACGTAGCAGCAGCAGCAGCTACATCGCCAAATAACTCGAATTAAGCATTCACACTTTACATTTCGATTTCAAGCTTTCGTGACCGCAGGGATTCATCTTCTTGGTTCTTTCGGTAAAGTCACGTAGAATGGAAATGATAAAATAATAAAAATAAAACATAATAAAATAATTCTCACGACGTTTCGGTCACAACGCAAGCAACCGTCCTCAGGTGGAGACCAGGTCCATTCAGACTCTGTCTTGGTGACAGACCTGCTCTGCACCTGAGGACGGCTGCTTGCGTTGTGGCCGAAACGTCGTGATAATTATTGTATTATGTTTTATTTTTATTATTTTATTATTTCCATTCTACGTGACTTTACCGAAAGAACCAAGAACATTCACACTTTGATGGATATGATCATCGAATATTCGGATGTACTTGCCTGTCCACCTGCTTGACAAACCACCCACTTCCCACACCTACCCAATGACAGTGAAGATTCGACGAACGGATTGAGTGCGCGAGATGAGTATCGCCGACTTTGTATGCACGTATCGATCGAAATGAACACAACTCAGAAATTTACCAATCCGCCGCAGGATCAAATCGGCCCGCGTGCAGATGTGGGTGCGGAGTGTAACAGCGAGTGGGGAGCGGTGGCGCAGCGATTAGCGCTACACTGCGCTACGAACCCGGCGACCCGGGTTCGATTCCCGCTCGCTGCCAATACCGGTGACGATTATCTGAATCGGTCATGGGCCTCCCCTAGATCGACTCGGTCGTACATGAGTACTTGGTGCGGTGTGTAGTAAACATCGCCACTGCGGAGACAAAGGCGGTCGGGCGTGGTGCTGGCCACCCACCCCCTCGTGTGCCGTTCCGGCCTTCCTAGGTGCTCACTAAACCGCACTTGTATCAACCGTCTGTTAAGGTTATATGGGGGATCTTTGTCTTTGTTTCGTAACATCGCGAGGGGATGGCGACGGCTTGGTGAGGTAATTTCATCTACGAGTCTCGATGTGCCTCTGCATCTCGATGAGTCTCTGTGTATCTCGATGTGTCTCTGTATCTCGATGAGTCTCTGTGTATCTCGATGAGTCCCTGTGTGTCTCGATGAGTCTCTGTGTATCTCGATGTGTCTCTGTGTATCTCGATGTGTCTCTGTGTATCTCGATGTGTCTCTGTATCTCGATGAGTCTCTATGAGTCTGTGTTCGTTTAGTGATGTTCGTGTTGTTGGGCTAACTGCGTTAGGATTGGGAAAAGCCTCACCCACTTTTCACCAAGTCTCTATGTATCTCGATGAGTCTCTATGTGTCTCTATGTATATCGATGAGTCTCTGAGATTCTGTGCGTCTCACTCGATGAGTCCCTTTGTTTAGTTTGTTAAGTTTGTTGAGTCAGCTGGGACAGGATTAGCCAAAACCTCGTCCGCTTTTCATCCGAGGAACTCGAGGGCGGCGGCACAGATTTAAGTGTTTTTTTTTTCTCACCTAATATTACAACGAACAATTATGTAACGTATTTAAGCATCACAATTAAGGGACAAACAACATACACTGTTGAAATCATAATAATAATAATAATAAACAAGTCTAATCTCATCAATGGTCGTCATCCAGCAGTGGGTAGACCCTGACTGGTGATGATCTCCACCTGCTCGTCCGTCTGCCTACCAACTCACCCACGCTCACCTACACCCAAGCACATTCTTGTTTGCCTTTCCACTGATGAGACGCTGCATGTCGAAACCGCTCCGGGCGTTGTGCCCGCATCTACTCATGCTACTGCGATTACGCACTCCCAGTCAGAAGAGAAGGCCGTGTGGCTGTTGGGATGTTTTAACATTTCTTTTTTATTGCTTCGTAGAGAGACGGATTTGTGAACCAGAAGAGGAGGCGTATGTATTTTAAAACATCTATTTTTATTTCATATCCATCGTTTCCGACTTACGATTTGACAATTGTCGATAATCGAGTTGTATTAATATTATTCGTAGGAGTAGTAGGAATTGGTATTGTGAGCTATCGTCTCCTTGGTTTTTTTTCGGTAAAGTCACGTAGGTAAAATTTTAAAATTAAAATTAATAAAAGTAAAATAAAAATAAAAGAAATTTTATTATTATTTTATTTTAATTTTATTTTATTTTACTTTTTTTTATTTAACTTTTATTAATTTACATTTTTTACGTACGTGACTTTACCGAAAAAACCTAAGAATATGAATCATTGCAGTCACGAAAGCGTCAAATCTAGAAGCTATCGTCTCGTTGGTATCGCATGCACGGCAATGCTCCCATCGCCCGCCTCGAATCTATATACCGCGAGCTTTTTATCATCGGCCTATTTTATTTTGCTTGCAGAGCGAGCAACGTCAATTATTCCGCACTGTTCTATTTCGTGCAAGTGCATCGTGACCCCCCTTTAACGGACGTTGTTCGACGATTAATCGATGTCTATCGCTACATCCTCGATGCCAAGTCACGGCAAATCCTGTTCGCTCGATTATTCTTTTGCATCCCAATTGCTGATAATAGCGTAACAGAAAAAACATATTTTTGTTAAACGTAATTCCACTCTGCGTCTCCCGACTGGTTTCTCCACTTATGTGCCATGGAGAAGGACCATTGCCCGAAACATCGACCTCTATATATTTTATTATTTTAAGGCCACAAATTGTTGTTGTTGTTGTTGACTCTGCTTGGGCACCACTGCCAACGCAGCAGCATCGCGGGATATTGTTTATTTTTTCCCGTTCAGCATAGCATATTCTATACTTCGATTTAAAGCTTTCGTGACTGCAGGGATTCATCTTCTTGGTTCTTTCGGTAAAGTCACGTAGAAGGGAAATAATAAAATAATACAAGTATTTTATTATGTTTTATTTTTTTATTTTTTTATTTCCCTTCTACGTGACTTTACCGAAAGAACCAAGAAGATATTCTATACTGTCAATAAATTACATACTGTATGTGATTAGCACGCGTAAAAAAACAATCCTATAATCAGTCAAATTAATTCATTATCGCGCATTTTTTTTGCAATTTGCGCCCTGCCTTTCGCCATAATCGATGACATTGGTGCCGCTTTGTGACAAATCGATAACGGTCGCGCTGGCTCAGGCTCGCCATACGAACGTGTAATTTCCACGAATTCCTGTTTGAGCGAGAAAAACGCTTTGACACGTTCAACTTAATCGTCGTGGTCAGTGCGGGGGTCCATAGAGAGTACGGTGCAATAATTGAGTCGGCTGCACTGCCTATTACCCTGTCCGCCACGTAGCTTCTTCGCAGCCGCCTATGGCATCTGTTATGCATCGTGGACACACATCCAAGAACTGGCTCTGGCTCAAAGCCTGCTTAGCTTCCAACACCTTTCGGGATCGGGCAAAGATCCACCGTATAGCCTTGAACAGACTGTTAGGGCAAGTGCTTTTAGCGGGCACCTATGAAGGCCATCATGGCACACGAGGGGTGGATGTGGCCAATACCACGCCCGACCGCCTTTGTCTCCCCAGCCGCGATGTTTTACTACACACCGCACTCAGTACTCATTTGAGGCTGAGTCGACCTCGCGGAGGCCCAAGACCGGTTCAGATGCCGGTCACTGGTTTGTTGATGGCCGTGAGCGGGAATCGAACTCGGATGGTCGGGTGGTTGGTAGCGCAGCGCGCTAACCGCTGCACCACCGCTCCCCATATAGACCCCCCCACACACACACACACGCGCAGGTAAACTAGAGCGGCACGTACACACCTGCCTGCCACGTGGGGGATTTAATGGCAGCTAAGGGGTGGATGTTCCAGCCTCGAGCTCCAATCAACATCCCCCCCTCTCCTCGCTCTCTCCTCCCTCTCCACTCCCCCGGCGCTCCCCTGCCCTCTCTTACCTCACCCTATCCTCTCCTCGCCCGTCTCCTCTCTCCCTCCCTCCCATTCCCCCGCCCTCCCCACTCACCTCCCCTCCCCACTCCCCTCTCCCTCCCCTCTCCCTCCCCTCTCCCTCCCCTCTCCCTCCCCTCTCCCTCCCCTCTCCCTCCCCTCTCCCTCCCCTCTCCCTCCCCTCTCCCTCCCCACTGCCCTCCCCACTGCCCTCCCTCCCCTCTCCCTCCCCTCTCCCTCCCCTCTCCCTCCCCTCTCCCTCCCCTCTCTCCCCTCTCCCCCTCCCTCCCCTCTCCCCGCTCCCTCCCCCCTCCCCTCTCCCCCCTCCCTCCCTCCCCTCTACCCCCTCCCTCCCTCCCCTCTACCCCCTCCCTCCCTCCCCTCTACCCCCTCCCTCCCCTCTACCCCCTCCCACCCCCTCCCTCCCCTCCCTCCCTCCCTCCCCCTCCCTCCCCTAACTCCCCTCCCTCCCCTCCCTCCCTCCCTCCCCCTCCCTCCCCTCTCTCCCCCTCCCTACCCACCTCGACGTTGCCCACGTGTCCTGCGCGCGTCCCCTTCGCTTCCGCCGAGCTAAAAATAGCGACGGGGGAAGACGACACGGGGCCCATCCACCACGCCCGCACACGTGTGGGTGGTGTGTGGGTGGTGTGTGGGTGGTGTGTGGGTGGTGTGTGGGTGGTGTGTGGGTGGTGTGTGGGTGGTGTGTGGGTGGGTGGTGTGTGGGTGTTGTGTGGGTGGTGTGTGGGTTTGGTGTGTGGGTGGTGTTGTTGGTGTGGGTGGTGTGTGGGTGGGTGGGTGGTATGTGGGTGGTGTGGGTGTTGTGTGGGTGGTGTGGGTGGTGTGTGGGTGGTGTGTGGGTGGTGTGGGTGGTGTGTGGGTGGTGTGTGGGTGGTGTTGTTGGTGTGGGTGGTGTGTGGGTGGTGTGGGGGTGGTGTGTGGGAGGTGTGTGGGTGGGTGGTGTGTGGGTGGTGTGTGGGTGGTGTGTGGGTGGTGTGTGGGTGGGTGGTGTGTGGGTGGTGTGTGGGTGGTGTGTGGGTGGTGAATGGGTGGTGTGTGGGTGGGTGGTGTGTGGGTGGGTGGTGTGTGGGTGGTGTGTGGGTGTGTGGTGTGTGGGTGGTGTGTGGGTGTTGTGTGGGTGTTGTGTGGGTGGTGAGTGGGTGGTGTGTGGGTGGGTGGTGTGTGGGTGGGTGGTGTGTGGGTGGGTGGTGTGTGGGTGGGTGGGTGGTGTGTGGGTGGGTGGTGTGTGGGTGGTGTGTGGGTGGGTGGTGTGTGGGTGGTGTGTGGGTGGTGTGTGGGTGTGTGGGTGGTGTGTGGGTGGTGTGTGGGTGGGTGGTGTGGGTGGTGTGTGGGTGGTGTGTGGGTGGTGTGTGTGTGTGGGTGGTGTGTGGGTGGGTGGTGTGTGTGGGTGGAGTGTGGGTGGTGTGTGGGTGGGTGTTGTGTGGGTGTTGTGTGGGTGGTGTGTGGGTGGTGTGTGGGTGTTGTGTGGGTGGGTGGTGTGTGGGTGGGTGGTGTGTGGGTGGTGTGTGGGTGGTGTGTGGGTGTTGTGTGGGTGGTGTGTGGGTGGTGTGGTGGGTGGTGTGGTGGGTGGTGTGGTGGGTGGTGTGTGGGTGGGTGGTGTGTGGGGTGGTGTGTGGAGTGGTGTGGGTGGTGTGTTGGTGGTGTGTGGGGTGGTGTGGGTGGTGTGTGGTGGGTGGTGTGTGGGTGGTGTGTGGGTGGTGTGTGGGTGGTGTGTGGGTGTTGTGTGGGTGGTGTGTGGGTGGTGTGTGGGTGTTGTATGGGTGGTGTG
>NC_136327.1:5828955-5988967 GCF_964198595.1 Lampetra fluviatilis | reverse complement strand
TCAACATGACCATAAATAATAGCTCAACTTAGTATCTTATCGTGTGTAAATGTATAGCAGCAGCATAATCTAAATAATCTAACAACATACACACAACAACAATATGATTATATGGATGGCATGGCATGTATAGTTTTGACTTGCACTGATAGGTATAAAATAACCCGATGTTTAGACATATATACACCGTTCATGTATTTATATTTAAAATCGAGCGGTGGCGCATTGGTTAGCGCGTCTGCGTCACTGACCCCCCCCCCCCCCTGCTCTTCCCTTTACCGACCTGCATTGCCCTGCGTGGTGAAGTATGGTCACTCATGGGCAAGAGGCCTTCATCCAGCAGTGGATTGGCAAAGTGGCTATACCCCTTAAAAATGCGTAGCCTTCATATATGTATCTCTCCCCCTCCACACGTAAAACAAAGCTGTTACACGTGCTCATCAGCCACACGGCCTTTCTGGGGGTGTATACGTTCAGCAGCACTGATTGAGCACAAAGAAAACACTCGACCGGTTTCCACATTCAGTGTATCATCAGCAGTATGTCAGGCTGGCTAGAACCATTGGTTCAGCACACACGCAGAATCTCTCGGCCGGTTTTAATGATTATGATGATAGTCAACAATTATAATTATTGTATTTCAATACGACCTCTCTATGATGATAATGGTATTCGCTGTATTAAGACCTTTATAGGATCACAAAATGAGCATGCCATGTAATGCGCTTCATGTATGGCGATGATGATAATTGCGATAATGATGATGATGATGATAATGGCGTTCTGACATGATGATGAAGTTGATGCGACTTTTGTAGGATGACGACGACGATGTACCGGAGTTGATCATTACTATTTTCGGAAGATTAGAGTGATTATGATGATGATGATGTTGCTGATGGTTGATGTTGCTGACCACGTGGTGGTGGTAGCTGGTGGCTGTAGCTGGTGGCTGTCTCGTTGAAGATCAGCGCTGTCCCCTCGAGTCAGCTCGTGCATCCATAACACACACCACACAATATACACAAAACACAATACACACACATACACAACACAATATACACAATACACACACACAACACACATATACATAATATACACAACGCACACACTACTCACATACATAATGCACAACACAAACATAAATAATATACACAGCACACAGGCACATAATACACACAATGCACACACATAATACACACACCACAAACATGCACAATATGCATAATACACACAATGCACACACATACACAATACACACATACACTACACACACCACAAACATGCATAATATACGTAATATACACAGCACACAAATAAATAATATGCACAATACACACACATAATACACACACCACAATACACGCAAATAGACACAATACACACAATACGCACATCACAAATGTACACAATACACAAAGCGCACTTACATAACATACACAATACACACACAACACGAATACAGTACATCATATACGTAATGCACACAACACACCCCGCACATAATATACACAATATACACACACAACACACATACTATACACAATATACACACACAACACACATACTATACACAATACACACACACAACACACATACTATACACAATATACACACACAACACACATACTATACACAATATACACACACAACACACATACTATACACAATACACACACACAACACACATACTATACACAATATACACACACAACACACATACTATACACAATACACACACACAACACACATACTATACACAATACACACACACAACACACATACTATACACAATATACACACACAACACACATACTATACACAATACACACACACAGCACACATACTATACACAATACACACACACACATACTATACACAATACACACACACAACACACATACTATACACAATACACACGGCACACATGCATAGTACACATAATACATACAACACGTGTAATATACATGACACACCCAAGACGTGTGCATAATATACATGACACAATACACAGAGCACGTGCGTACATAATACTGTGTTCATAATATATCATACGCAGCGTGTGCGCAAGATAGTAGGACACACCGGGGAGAGAGACACGGGGAGAGAGACACGGGGAGAGAGACACGAGACACGGGGAGAGAGACACGGGGAGAGAGACACGGGGAGAGAGACATGGGGAGAGAGACACGGGACACGGGGTGAGAGACACGGGGAGAGAGACACGGGGA
The DNA here is from genome assembly GCF_964198595.1 of Lampetra fluviatilis. NCBI lineage: Eukaryota > Metazoa > Chordata > Hyperoartia > Petromyzontiformes > Petromyzontidae > Lampetra > Lampetra fluviatilis. The sequence continues at coordinate 5,986,736 of NC_136327.1, read as the reverse complement.
GAGAGACACGGGACACGAGGAGAGAGACACAGGGAGAGAGACACGGGACACAGGGAGAGAGACACGGGGAGAGAGACACGGGGAGTGAGAGACACGGGGTGAGAGACACGGGGTGAGAGACACGGGGTGAGAGACACGGGGAGTGAGAGACACGGGGAGAGAGACACGGGGAGAGAGACACGGGGAGAGAGACACGGGGAGAGAGACACGGGGAGAGAGACACGGGGAGAGAGACACGGGGAGGGTGACACGGGACACAGGGAGAGAGAGACGGGGAGGGAGACACGGGGAGAGAGACACGGGGAGAGAGACACGGGACACAGGGAGAGAGACACGGGGAGGGAGACACGGGGAGAGAGACACGGGGAGAGAGACACGGGGAGAGAGACATGGGGAGAGAGACACGGGCCACGGGGTGAGAGACACGGGGAGAGAGACACGGGGAGAGAGACACGGGACACGGGGAGAGAGACACAGGGAGAGAGACACGGGACACAGGGAGAGAGACACGGGGAGGGAGACACGGGGAGAGAGACACGGGGAGTGAGAGACACGGGGTGAGAGACACGGGGAGAGAGACACGGGGAGAGAGACACGGGGAGAGAGACACGGGGAGAGAGACACTGGGAGAGAGACACGGGACACAGGGAGAGAGACACGGGGAGAGAGACACGGGGAGGGAGACACGGGACACAGGGAGAGAGAGACGGGGAGAGAGACACGGGGAGAGAGACACGAGGAGAGAGACACGGGGAGAGAGACACGGGACACAGGGAGAGAGACACGGGGAGGGAGACACGGGGAGAGAGACACGGGGAGAGAGACACGGGGAGGGAGACACGGGGAGGGAGACACGGGGAGGGAGACACAGGGAGGGAGACACTGAGAGAGAGACACGGGACACAGGGAGAGAGACACTGAGAGAGAGACACGGGAGACAGGGAGAGAGACACGGGGAGGGAGACACGGGGAGAAAAACACGGGGAGAGAGACACGGGGTGAGAGACACGGGGAGGGAGACACGGGGGGAGAGACACGGGGAGGGAGACACGGGGAGAAAAACACGGGGAGAGAGACACGGGGTGAGAGACACGGGGAAGGAGACACGGGGGGAGAGACACGGGGAGGGAGACACTGGGAGGGAGATTGGAAGAGACAGGGGGGGAGCGAGACGGGGTTGTCTGGGGGGGTAGGGATGTGGGTGAGGAGGGGGGGGGGGTAGACTGGGGTGGTGGCTGGAGAGGGGGTGCGTGGCAATGTTGATTGAAGGTGGGGGGGGGGTGTCTCTAATAATGGGGACGGTGCCTTCGTGCTTTAACTGGGCGTGGGGAGCGGTGGGTGTCGTGGTTAGGATAGCTCGAGGGGGTGGGGTGGGTGGTGGTGGTGTGTGCGTTCTGGTTGGAGCGGTGGCGCAGTGGTTAGCGCGCTTCGCCACGAACCCGGCTGTAAGGGTTCGACTCACCGATTATCTGAACGGGTCCTGGGACCCATCATAGGTGCTCGCTAACAGCACTTGCCCCAACATTCACTATTGGGATACGCGTGTTGTATGATCCAGTCATATTGTTTTGTGGGTGGCTAGCACCACACCCGGGCCGCCTTCGTCTCCCATAGTGGCGATGTTTGCACACCATTTGAGGCCGAGTCGACCTAGGGGGAGGCCCAGGACCGGTTCAGATAATCGCCACTGCTGTTGGTTGGCCGTGAGCGGGAATCGAACTCGGGCGTTCGTTAGCGCAGCGCAGCGCTAACCGCTGCACCACCGCTCCGCGCAAGCCGAGTCCACGTGCATCTCTCTACACACAGCGCGACGTTGTCGGCTGCCGTTGTAGCTTCGCTGCTGGTTGGCATCATCATCATCATCAGCAACAACAACAGCAGCAGCAAGCATCAGCACGTAGCCGTGGACCGCATAGCGGCGGTGCTGCTGCTGCTGATGATGATGATCGTCGCCGGCGGTGGTGGTGGTGGTGCTGCTGCTGTTGTGTGTGGGGGGTGGAGAGGAGAGAGAGGCGGGGCCCGCCCGGCCCGGCCTCGACCCCAAACAAAAGAGGCCGATCGCTGCATTTGTATCCCGCGCCGGGCGAGGCGCATGTGAACGCATGAACGGAGCCGTTCCCACGGCCGCTCCGGGCACAGACGCTCATGCAGCACCGCTCAACGGGACCTCTGTCAAGGCGTGTGTGGTGGGGGGTTGTGGTGGTGGTGGTGGTGGGGGGGGGGGTGGTGGTGGTGGCAGAGATGGGAGGCGAGGGAGAATAGAGAGGGATGAAGGGAGGGAGGTGTGGGGTGGAAAGATGGAGAGATGGACGGGCGGGCGGGCGAGCGATGGGATCAGTGGGTGGTGGTCGTGATGGTGAATATGAGATTGTCCAATAAACGTGGTCACGTTCAGTTATCGTAATATGGTTGTTATTGGTTATTGCTGTGTCAATATCTGGATGGAATTCATGGTGAATATGAAATTGTCAAATCGTGGACACATTCAAGCATATCGTTGTTGGTTAGTGCTGTTCCATTATCTGGCGGTAGTAATGGTGAATACGTAATGTGTCCAATCACAGTCAATCATTCAACGATAATATTATTGTTATGACTGCCCCTTGCTGCGTCATCGTTATCTGTTGATGCAAGGGTATCGTCCAATAGGAATTGCGTTCAATCGCAGCACCATCATCCTCGTCATCGCTGTGAGCGACGGCATTTATCTGGCGGTGTTGGTGGCACATTCTGTTGGTCGTATAATTATGTTGTGTGATGTTGATGATGGTGGTGGCTGGCAAGAATCGCATGCAATCATTATCATTGTCATCATCATTATCATTGTCATCATCACTGTCATCATTATCTGGTGGCAGATAAATACCCTGTATATTTTTTTGTAATGAATTCCAAAAGATGATGATGATGATGATTGAATGTGATTCCTCTGTAACGATGATGATGATGGTATCTGTCCGTCTCGGTGCTCATGAATGATAACGGTGGTGCGGACGTGTGCGATGTTCATTGCGGGTACAATGATTGATCGCTTTGCGTTATTGTGTTTCGTGAATGCCAGATGATAACGATGGCTGAGACACCAATCGTGATTGAGGAATCACATTTAAGCATATTGATATTCACATTATCATCTCACATGGTGGTGGTGGTGGTGCCGCCCGCTTACGGCCAACACCAGTGACGATTATCTGAACCGGGCCTGGGCCTCCCCTAGGTCGACTCAGCCTCAAGTGAGTACCTGGTTCAGTGTGTAAACATAGCACCTAGGGGTTGGTTTTGGCCACCCACCCGCTAGTGTACTGTTCCGGCCTTCGTTGCTGTTTTGCTAACAGCACTTGACCCTACAGTCATCCAGGAGATGGTTGCGTCGTATCATCCAGTGGTATTGTCTCGTGAAATGAATGTCACTTAATAATCACAACTATTGCCGAGGCACAACTGTCATCGTTATGACGCATAGCCCCCATTCTTTATAACATCGGTGGTGGTGGTGGTGATTGTGGTGATGATGACTCATGATGGTGGTGGTATAAGTGGTGGTGTTGAGGATGATGCTGATGATGATCCGAATGATCGTGGGAATATGATGGTGATGATCAGGATAGTGGTGATTGTGTGGTCGTGGTGGTGGTCACGATGTAGGTGGCAGCATCTCTGTAATGGGAATAGACGACTGCTGGGGATTATGATGCTGGTGTTACTGGTCATATTGATGATGATGATACTGGTGATGATGATGATGCTGGAGATGGTGACGCTGGTGATGCTGCTGCTGATGGTGATGCTGGTGATGTTGCTGGTGATGATGATGATGGTGATGATGCTGGTGATGATGATGATGATGCTGGTGATGCTGGTGATGATGATGCTGGTGATGCTGATGATGATGATGGTGGTAATGATGCTGCTGCTGATGGTGATGCTGGTGATGTTGCTGGTGATGATGCTGGTGATGGTGCTGGTGATGGTGGTGCTGGTGATGATGGCGGTGATGGTGGTTGGTGGTGATGAGGGGGGAGGGTTTGGGGTTAAGGGGGTGGGTGGGTGGGTGGGGGGCTCTGGTGACACCACGTGTCTCTCTCTCTCTCTCTCGGCATTGTTCCCGACTTCGCGTCGCCTATTCCTGACACTGCCCGTGAGCCAGAGCCCGGGGTTTTGTTTGGGATGGCCGAAGCGAGTGTGTCTGTGCGCGTGTCTGTGCGTGCCTGTGGGTGTGTGCGCGTGTCTGTGGGTGTGTGCGCGTGTCTGTGTCTGTGCGCGTGTCTGTGCGTGCCTGTGGGTGTGTGCGCGTCTGTGCGCGTGTCTGTGCGTGTGTCTGTGCGCGTGTCTGTGCGTGCCTGTGGGTGTGTGCGCGTGTCTGTGCGCGTGTCTGTCTCTGTGCGTGTGTCTGTGCGTGTGTCTGTGTCTGTGCGTGTGTCTGTGCGTGCCTGTGGGTGTGTGCGCGTGTCTGTGCGCGTGTCTGTCTCTGTGCGTGTGTCTCTGCGTGCCTGTGGGTGTGTGCGCGTGTCTGTGCGTGTGTCTGTGCGTGCCTGTGGGTGTGTGCGCGTGTCTGTGCGCGTGTCTGTGCGTGCCTGTGGGTGTGTGCGCGTGTCTGTGCGCGTGTCTGTGTCTGTGCGCGTGTCTGTGCGTGCCTGTGGGTGTGTGCGCGTGTCTGTGGGTGTGTGCGCGTGTCTGTGCGCGTGTCTGTGCGTGCCTGTGGGTGTGTGCGCGTCTGTGCGCGTGTCTGTGCGTGCCTGTGGGTGTGTGCGCGTGTCTGTGGGTGTGTGCGTGTGTGTGTGCGTGTGTGCGTGTGTGTGTGTGCGTGTGTGTGTGTGTGTGCGCGTGTGTGCGTGTGTGTGTGCGTGTGTGCGTGCGTGCCTGTGGGTGTGTGCGCGTCTGTGCGCGTGTCTGTGCGATCCTGTGCGTGTGTCTGTGCGTGTCTGTGGGTGTGTGCGTGTGTCTGTGCGTGTGTCTGTGCGTGTGTCTGTGCGCTTGTCTGTGCGCTTGTCTGTGCGCGTCTGTGCGCGTGTCTGTGCGTGTGTCTGCGATCCTGTGCGTGTGTCTGTGCGTGCCTGTGGGTGTGTGCGTGTGTCTGCGCGTGTGTCTGTGCGTGTGTCTGTGCGTGTGTTTTTTGTTTGTGTGTGTGTGTGTGGCTGTGTGTGCTCGCTAACAGCACTTCCCCCCTCCCAAAAGTCTGCGAAGGCTATATGGGGGATCTTTGTCGGTGTGTCTGTGCATGTGTGTGGTTGTCTTTGTTTTGTGCCTGTGCGTTTGTGTCTGTGAGCGAGAGAGTGTGCGTGTGTGTGCGTGTGTGTGCGTGTGAGAGCAGTCGTGTGGGGAGCGGCAGTCTGCTGGTTGGCGACCTGCACATCGAACCCGGCGACCCGAGTTCGATTCCCGCTCACGCCACGGCCAGTGGCGATTATCTTAACCGGTCCTAAGCCTCCCCCTGGGGTCGACTTACCCTTAAATGAGTACCCGGTGCCTTGCGAATTGAACACCACCAATGGGGAGACAAAAGCGGCCGGGCGTGGTGTTGGCCATCCACCCCCTCGTATCCTGTGCCGGCCTTCGTTGATGCTCGCTAACAGCACTTGCCCCAACAGCATGTTGAAGGCTATACGGCGGACCATTGTCTTTTGTGTTTGTTTCCCCATATTCTGCCCTCTGTGTGTGTGTGTTTCTCTGAGCCTGACTGCACCACTGGGTGGGTTCCGCAGGATTGGAAGGATTCCCCGATATGTCCTCGTGCTTGGAAGAAGGGGGGGGGGGGCGTACTCTGTGCCAGGAGCGGTCCCAGCAAGGATTATTCTGCATCGCGCACTCGCCACGCAGCACCTTGAGGGAGAGGCTTGCGTAGCCTCGATGTGGCTTCAGACCGTGGCGATCCTGCACGGAAGCCATATTCTCTGTCCGTCTGCTACAGCAGAGGAGCAGAGAATGTTACCAGGACCTACATCTGAGCTTTATTGACCTGGTCAAGGCCTATGATGCCATCAATAGGCCATTGCTCTGGGTTGTTGTTCGTGCTTTCGGAGACCCCAGACTCTCTGCTCACAATCATTAAGGACCTTCACGATGGTTGGCAGGCTCGGGTAAAGCTGCGTTGACGCGAGTCGGAGCCATTCCCTGTTCACCTTGGGGTACGACTGGGATGTCCTCTGGCACCGACATTATTTGACATCTTCTTTGACCGCATAGTTCGAGAAGCTTTCCATGGCTGTACCGGAGGAATTCCATCTGGTGCAGATAGATACAATGGGAGGCTGATCGATGCGGCCAATGGATGGCTCCCTATTGGTCAAGCATGTACGCTGATTATGTGGTAATTGCTGCTCGCTCTGAGAAGCATTTGGAGTCTCTACTGCTGAACCTGAAGTGTGTTGCTAATAGATGGGACATTGCCATCAGTCTCACACAAATACAAAGCGCCTGCCTGGGTCTGTTGTGCCATCGAACACTCCACCCTGTCAACTTCCCGTGAGCGATGGGGCAGTTTGTCGACAGAGTGAAGGAGTTCCCTACCTGAGGCAGTGTGCCTATGACCAGCTCCGGTTGGCAGTGGAAGTCAAGCGGCATTATCTTTTCATTGGCTGCGGTAACGCTGTGTGGAAAGCTACCTTGGCCTGTCGCTCCGGTGCGAAGCTCCGGGTCTTCTTGGCTCCAGTTTTAGCCTCTACCCCCACGATGCTTTGCAAAATGTCGACCCCTTTAAAGGTGCACACCCTCTCTGCTGATTTGAAACATCCTGAGCGAGCGTGTCTGAGCGGGGGCTCTACGCTGCGCTGCAATACACTCGCTGCGAATCTTTGTGGACGGATTGGACATTGAGCTTTAGACGAAGCTACGCAACCGCCCCTTCCTGGGTTCGATTCCCGTTCCAGGTGCCTTTCTGCGTGGATGTCGGTGTGTGTTGTCTCCCCCGATTCCGCGTGGGATTTCTTCCAGGTTCTCCGGTTTCTCCCTCCCATGGCGAACAAAGAACCACCCCCCGCCCGCTCGCTCCCGACATACGATGCAACTGTTATTTATCCAGAACGTCCCAATGCTCAAGAGTGTTCATAATCACCGTTTTTGGGTTTAGATCGCGTTATTTATAAATGTGTCGTAACCCTCCACCACCCGACACGGCCAATCAGTAAAAAAGTGTCACGTTGACAAAAGACAAATAGTTCACTGCTTTAGCCCACCGGTGTGTTGAAGCGTGAAACCACAACATTTACAATCTGGCGAATTTCCCGATGATGCTGGATGCAATAACCAGCGAAACGTCGTACTCAAATTGTAAATGTTGTGGTTTCACGCTTCAACACACCGGTGGGCTAAAGTAGTGAACTATTTGTCTTTTGTCAACGTGACACTTTTTTATTGATTGGCCGTGTCAGGTGGTGGAGGGTTACGACACATTTATAAATAACGCGATCTAAACCCAAAAACGGTGATTATGAATAATATTGGTCGCGAAAGCCTACGTGTTAAACTGCTCAAGAGTGTACCTACAAACAAGGTAGGCCCTGAATAATATCCAGGGCCTACCTTGGCTCCTCCCACCCTCAACCAGTATATATACATGGACTCATCTTCTTGGTTCTTTCGGTAAAGTCACGTAGAAGGGAAGTAATAAAATAATAAAAATAAAACATTTTAAACATAATAAAATCATTCTCACGACGTTTCGGCCACAACGCAAGCAGCCGTCCTCAGGTGGAGAACAGGTCCGTCAAGTAGACAGAGTCTGAATGGCACGCTCCAGGCTTGGAGCGACTCCAACGCAGAAAGGTACCTGGAACGGGAGCGACTCCAAGCCTGGAGCGTGCCATTCAGACTCTGTCTACTTGACGGACCTGTTCTTCACCTGAGGACGGCTGCTTGCGTTGTGGCCGAAACGCCGTGAGAATTGTATTTTAATATGTTTTATTTTTATTATTTTATTACTTCCCTTCTACGTGACTTTACCGAAAGAACCAAGAAGATAAATCCCCACAGTCACGAAAGCTTTAAATAGAAATATACAAGGACTGTTTTCTTGGAATTTCTCTCACTTGATACAGCCATCGTGCTGTGACGGTTGCACATGAAGACGGAAGCTTGTGTTGCCTCCGAAACGTCGTGATTTTTATTTTATTTTTATTTTACTTTTATTAATTTTAATTTTAATTTTTTACCTACGTGACTTTACCGAAAAAACCTAAGAATATACCTACAAACAATGTAATTGGGATGACACGCACGCGCACACAGCAGCGACATTTGCTCCCCCCTTCCCCTACTGCGAAAACATGGCAGGACCCTCTTCAATCCGAGCCTTGAGACTCGGCGAGGCTTTCATCGGTAAACAAACGTGATGATGATGGTAACAATGCACGTTGGACTTCTTTCGCACCGTACGTAGCCAACCGTGCGAATTGGAGGTGCCCGATTAGCCTTGTCTGCTCACGATGAGCAGAAGAGGCCGCGATGGCTAGATGTTGACTACCTCGCCTGGTATACAGAAGGTCGTGGGTTTGATCCCGACCCTGACGCCTGCTGTATATTTGGAGTCTGCGTGTCTCTCTCTCATAATCACGGTGGCTAGGAGATGTTGACTACCTCGCCTGGTATGCAGGAGGTCGTGGGTTCGATCCCGACCCTGACGCCTGCTGCTGTATATTTGGAGTCTGCATGTCTTTCTCTTCATCATCATCATCATCACGGTGGCTAGGATATGTTAACTACCTCGCCTGGTATACAGGAGGTCGTGGGTTCGATCCGGAACCTGACGTCTGCTGTAAATTCGGAGTTTGCGTGTCTCTCTCTCAACGTGACCACGTGGATTTTTCTCCGGGTCCTCCGATTCCCCCCCTCCCACACCTCCGCATTTAGAATCAACGTCACGCGTTTATTTAGAGAGTATGTGGCTACTGCTAGAAATGTCCACGTGACGATGACGAGTCACTTCGTTGAGCTTTCATTTGTGACGGCCCAAAGTCGCTTCTGAACAAGAGCTGCTCTAGAGCCCAGCGGGGCCTTAAAATAAAATTAAAAAAATAGTTAAGACCAGCTCTGTGCCTACTAAAGCCGACGGCGATGGTGCAATGAACGTCACGTTAACGTTCGTGACGATGTTGTCCATCTCTCCCGCTGTGTGCGTAGTCGCCAGTCGTGTTCTACGCTCGTCTCGCTCGTCCCCATTTAAAGAGCGACGTTGCTTCTCGCGGTGGTTCGCCGTGAATGTTACGGACACGGGGAGAGCAAAACAGGCGATCGCGAGAGTCCAATGTGAATCTATGAACGCGCGGCTCGCATGAAAGGGGGTCCCCCCGTAAAGGGAAAAGGACGCCTCGGAAGGTCTTTTGAAGGAACTCGGGTTGCATGAGGATGAGAGAGATGTTTAGAGACGGATCAGAGAGGGAGAGAAAGAGAAAGGAGGTGGGGGGAAGAGAGATAATACTCGTACGGACAGGGCGTCGTTCGTCTCGCACTCTCTGACATTCACTCAACATCGAATTGCGTTGTTGTGACTCGCAGATGGCAGTGAAGCGGCGGTCGCTGCGCTGTTTGTTTTCTCCGTTAAACGTGGGTGGGGGGGGTCACACCGTTCTCCAAGTTAACTTAAAAACATTTTTCTTGGTTCTTTCGGTAAAGTCACGTAGAAGGGAAATAATAAAAGAATAAAAATAAAACATAATAAAATAATTCTCACGACGTTTCGGCCACAACGCAAGCAGCCGTTTTCAGGTGAAGAACAGGGCTGTCATTCAGACGCTGTCTTTCCGACAGACCTGTTCTTCACCTGAGGACGGCTGCTTGCGTTGTGGCCGAAACATCGTGAGAATTATTTTATTGTTTTATTATTATTTTATTATTTACCTTCTACGTGACTTTACCGAAAGAACCAAGAAGATGAATCCCTGCAGTCACGAAAGCTTTAAATCGAAATTTTACTTTAAAAAGGTAACAATTTGAAAAGTCGATTTTTGTTTTTGGTTGCGTAACTTTGATTTATGTTCTGCTCATTGTGCTGATTTTGAGTCTAGGGCCCTGCACATATTTAGGCAATGCGTCGAACAAACCAATAAAAACATATTGCAGTGCATCAACAGCGATGTTTTAAGGGAACGCATTAACGTGCCTCGCCCTGCTGATGAGACGGGGCAAGGTCAAACACCGGTGTAGGCCTGGGAAGGTTTCTCAACAAATTCTGTTGGAAAGCATTGGTCGTGGGGACGTCCATTTCGGTCACGGCCACGGCTCTGACTCCCTCCCTCCCTCCCCCCTCCCCACCTTCACCAAACACGCGTTGGACAAGCGTGGTGAAGTATGGTCAAACAACCCCCCCCCCCCAGGCCCATAATAGGTCAGTCGGGCTCTTGAATGTTTCGTTTTAATTAGAGAATTTTGAGATAATTCGAACAAAACAATTGCGAACAAATGTCAGCCGTAGATTCCTTTAGACGCCTGACTGTTTTTTTTAACTCGCAAAGCAACGCGATCACAACGGTGTCACATCTGCGCAGCTGGCAGATCACACGCGAGCCTGGCTCTGCTGATGAGACACTGAATATCGAAACCGGTTCAGCAGTTTTTTTTTATTGCTCATGGAATGGATAAACAAAAGACGTGTCGTTTTTTTGTTTCTTTACGTACATGATGATGGGAAGGAAGAGGACGTTCCTGCCGAGTTATTTAATTTCTGATTACTATAGCGGCCTCTAGCGGCTGATGGGGGTGTCATGGTTGGAGCGCTGCGCTACGAACCTCGCCACCCGAGTTCGATTCCCGCTCACGGCCAACGCCAGCGACGATTATCTGAGCCGGTGTTGGGCCTGTTGAGTACCTGGTGCGGTGTGTAAAACATCGCCACTGGGGAGACAAAGGCGGTCGGGCGTGGTGCTGGCCACCCACCCCCTCGAGTGCCTTCATCGGTGCTCACTAACAGCACTTGCCCCAACAGTCTGTTAGGGCTATACGGGGGATCTTTGCCTTATTTAACAATACCGTGCCGTAATACTGGACTCTAAACGAGGAACCGATTCGTATGAACATCGATTCGACAACGGGTATCTCGTAGGCTGAAGAAATGATATCAATCGACGACTATCGATCCGTTTCTCTCGACTTTTGAATGGGCGTTGTTGGCGTTGGCTTTGCATGCGCCTCTATTAGAACCCACTACGGCAATTCAACACGCGCGCTCCTGTGCACCGCCCGCTCTATTCGAGATATTACGGCCCCACGCGGTCGGTATTTAAATTACGTCACCCACCAGCTCATCAGATCGTCCGGATTATAAGACGCAAGCCCCCTCCAAGCGCAGGTGAGCCCGGGTGTTGATGGAGTTAACTCGCATAGGCAGTGGACCTAACAACTCCCCACACTATCGGTGCTGTTAGCGAGCTCCTATGAAGGCCGGCACGGCACACGAGGGGGGTGGGTGGGTGGCCAGTACCCACGCCCGACCGCCTTTGTCTCCCCCAGTGGCGATGTGTTTTACACACGACGCGCCAGGCACTCGTTTGCGGCTGAGTCGAGCGAGTTGGGAGGCCCCAGGACCGGTTCGGATTAATCGTCGCCGGCGTTGGCCGCGAGCGGGAATCGAACTCGGGTCGCCGGGTTTCGTGGCACGGCGCGCTGACCGCTCCACCACCGCTCCCGACAAAGACAAAGATCCCCCTATAGCCTTAACAGGCTGTTGGGACAAGTGCTGTTAGCGAGTAGCACCCTATGAAGGCCAGGGGTAACACACACAGACACAAACACACACACACCAATACCAACACAGCCGCCATTCGCCACTATGTGCCTGTGCCAGGCTAGGTGCACCTGAGGCTACTACCACGTGAAGTGTCGAAGGCTCGCTGCTGATCGGAGTTCTCGGGACAGACCCAGCAGGTGCCATGGGGTTGGCCGACTGAGACGACCGGTAGATGCACCACCGGCTGTTATACCCCCCTCCCCCTACTGTGCCAACTTTGCCGTATTTTATCCGCCCGGCGCTCCGCTCGTTGTTGTGAGCGTCGCTTCTCTTTGACCCCTCGGTTATTGCTGGAGGAGCGACTGCCTCCCAACTGCCCAGCAGCAGTAGCACCAGCAGCAGTAGCACCAGCAGCAGTAGCACCAGCAGCAGTAGCACCAGCAGGAGCTGCAGCACCAGCAGGAGCTGCAGCACCAGCAGCAGTAGCACCAGCAGCAGTAGCACCAGCAGCAGTAGCACCAGCAGGAGCTGCAGCACCAGCAGCAATAGCACCAGCAGCAATAGCACCAGCAGCAGTAGCACCAGCAGCAGTAGCACAAGCAGCAGTAGCACCAGCAGCAATAGCACCAGCTGCAGCACCAGCAGCAGTAGCACCAGCAGGAGCTGCAGCACCAGCAGCAGTAGCACCAGCAGCAGTAGCAGCAGCAGTAGCACCAGCACCAGTAGCAGCAGTAGCACCAGCAGCAGTAGCACCAGCAGCAGTAGCAGCAGTAGTAGCAGTAGCGTCCTTCACGAGCCTCCTCCACAGAAGGCCGATCTTATCCACCGCTCACGGACCCACAGAGAGGCACAACACAAAGACAACCGCAGGCGGACACAGCCACACAGACACCCCCCCCCCCCCCCAGGCATATCGACTTTTTAAACTCCACTTTTGGGGGGGCAAGCGATGGCTGTGTGGCTTTGCCTCCCGTACGCAACCTCCACGAGCCCAGCGGGGACTTGACAAGTTGTGGATCTCATTGTAATCCGGCGCTCCCGTCGTCGTGGTGGTGTTGGTGTTGTCGATTTGCAGGCTCGCGAGAGGTTTGGCGACTGCGTGTGGAGAGAGGTCCTCATCCAGCGGTGGATCGATCGAGGCGCACGGACGAATCGCCCCGGGTGAGATCTCCCACGGGAGCCGTGCAGACTTAAGGGTTCGCCGGCCGGCACCACGGCCGGTCATCCTTTGCCTCCCCGGCGAATGCTGGTTTTAAAGGCCGAATCGACCTAGGGGAAGGCCGAGGATCGGTTCAGGTCATCGCCAGCGGTGGAGGTTGGTGGCCGTGGGCGCGAGTGGAACTCGGCTGGCCGGAATCGTGGCGCAGCGCTGACCGCGACGCTACCGCTCCCCGCTCATACACACACACACAGACAGACAAACACACACAGACACACACACAGACACACACAAAGACAGACAAACACACAGACAGACACACATGCAGACATCACACACACACAGACACACACAGACACACACGCAGACAGACAGACAAACAGACACACACACAGACAGACAAACACACAGACAGACACACATGCAGACAAACACACAGACACACATCACACACACACAGACACGCACCACACACACCACATACACACAGACAAACACCACACACAGACACATCACACAGATACACCACACACAGACACACCACACACACACACACCACACACACCACACACACACACGCGCAGACACACAAAGACAAAGACAAAGATCCCCCGTATAGCCTTAACAGACTGTAGGGGCAAGTGCTGTTAGCGAGCACCTATGAAGGCCAGAACGGTACACGAGGGGGTGGGTGGCCAGCACCACGCCCGACCGCCTTTGTCTCCCCAGTGACGATGTTTACACACCTCACCAGGTACTCATTTGAGGCTGAGTCGACCTAGGGGAGGCCGGGACCGGTTCAGATAATCGTCACTGGTGTTGGCCGTGAGCGGGAATCGAACTCGTGTCGCCAGGTTCATAGCGCAGCGCGCTAACCGCTACACTACCGCTCCCCCCATATACACACAGACAAACACCACACACAGACACATCACACAGATACACCACACACACACAGACACACCACACACAGACACACCACACACACACACACCACACACACACTACACACACACTACACACAGACACACACAACACACAGACACACACACACAGACACACACACACAGACACACACACACAGACACACACACACAGACACACACACACAGACACACAGACACACACCACACAGACACACACCACACAGACACACCACACACAGACACACCACACACAGACACACACACAGACACACCACACAGACACACCACACAGACACACCACACAGACACACACATACATGCACTCACACACAGACACACACACAGACACACCCACACACCGACACACCAGACACACCACACACAGACACACACATTACACACACAAACACACACGACACACACATTACACACACATTACACACAGACACACACCACATACACACACCACACACACAGACACACACACACAGACACACAGACACAACACAGACACACCACACACAGACACACACCACACAGACACACCACACACAGACACACACACAGACACACCACACAGACACACCACACAGACACACCACACAGACACACACATACATGCACTCACACACAGACACACACACAGACACACCCACACACCACACACAGACACACACCACACAGACACACCACACACAGACACACACCACACAGACACACCACACACAGACACACCACACACAGACACACCACACACAGACACACACACAGACACACCACACAGACACACCACACAGACACACCACACAGACACACCACACAGACACACACATACATGCACTCACACACAGACACACACACAGACACACCCACACACCGACACACACATTACACACACAAACACACACGACACACACATTACACACACATTACACACAGACACACACCACATACACACACCACACACACAGACACACACACACAGACACATTACACACACACAAACACACCACACACGCGCAGCATCAAGCCTTTTTCTCACCCCTAAACACAATTGACCATTGACGGGGGGGGGGGGGGGTAGTGGGGGGGGCTAACGCAATTAATGCCCCCCCCCACTCGACCAGCTACCACCCCCCCCTCAAACAGAAGTATCCGTCAAGACAGACAGAGCACACATACTGTCCATCTGCTTGACCAAAGGCTGTCTGGCCTTTATGTTAATTCTCTCGCGTTTAGCATAGAGAGATTCTCGCTCCAGCCTAAGGCGCAGTAAATCCTCGCGTCTCTGCGCGCGCGCTCGCTCGGTCGCGTGTGTGGTGTAGGGGTTGTGTGTGGTGTGTGTGTAGTGTGGGGTGTGTGTGGTCTGGGGTGTGTGAGGTGTGTGTGTGTGTGGTGTTTGTGTGGTGTGGTTTGGTGTATGTGTGTGGTGTAAGGTGTGTGTGGGGGGTGTTTGTGTGTGGGGTGTGTGTGTGTGGGGTGTGTGTGTGTGTGTGGTGTGTGTGTGTGGTGTTTGTGTGTTGTGTGTGTATGTGTGTGTGGTGTGTGCGTGGTGTGTGCGTGGTGTGTGCGTGGGGTGTGCGTGGGGTGTGTGTGGTGTGTATGTGGTGTGTGTGTGTGTGTTGTCTGTGTGTGTGGTGTGTGTGGGTGGTGTATGTGGGTGTGGTGTGTGTGTCGTGTGTATGTGGTGGTGTGTGTGTGTGGTTGCAGAGCAGAGGGGGGGGGACCCGGGGAGGGATGGAATGGAGGGGGTGGGGTGGATGAAGGGGCTATTGGGGTGGAGGAGGCGGGGGGCGGACGGTCTAATGGAGGATGGGAGGGCGGGGGGCCCTCATTGTTTGACCCAAAAAACGAGGATCTGGGTTCACGTTTACCCCAAAAGAATCGCGCGTTTTTTATTAATTCGGCGGTGGGGGGAGGAGGGGGGTGGGCGTTGGGAATCTTCGGCAGAACGGAGCTGCCATCCGGGAGGGACGAATGTTCCGAGTCGGATCTCCCGCCGCGGCAGCCGTAACAAATGGTGCACGTTCAGTCCTTCACATCCTACGCGGCCGTGGTGGTAGATGCGCGTACGTCGACAGAGTGTGCATCGGCTGGCCCACGCGTGGTCGGTGTGGGTGACGTGTGGGTGACGTGTGTGGGCTACTCGGCAGAGGTCGCAAACGGGTTTTGATTCCTTACCCGTACCCGTACCCGGCCGCACCAGGGTCGCAAATGGGTACCCGTACCCGGCCGGGTACAGGTAGCCGTATCCTACCCGTACCCTACCCGAAATGAGTGACAAACGGTTACTCACCAGTGACTCACGGCCTACCCGTACCCATACCCGGCCGCGCCAGGGTCGTAAACGGCTACCCGTACCCGCCTGGGTACGGGTAGCCGAGTATCGGGTAGGGTACGGGTATCGGGTACCCGGTTGCGACCTCTGCTACTCGGACCTGTCCCGCGGACGTCGGTAATCGTGTTTCTCGTCTAGGGCGCCCCTCTAGGTCAAGGCGATTCTGCCCGCGTCTTTAGCGGGCGCGTTATGGGATGGACATGGATGCGGCGGGGGGGGGGGTCTGTACGTCTGTCTGTGTCTGTGTGTCTGTGTGTGTGTGTGTCTGTCTGTGTGTCTGTGTGTGTGTGTGTGTCTGTGTGTGTGTGTGTGTCTGTGTGTGTGTGTATGTCTGTGTGTGTGTTTGTGTGTGTGTGTCTGTGTCTGTGTGTGTGTCTATGTCTGTGTGTGTCTATGTCTGTGTGTGTCTATGTGTATGTGTGTGTGTCTGTGTGTGTGTGTCTGTGTGTGGAGGAGTGGGGAGCGGTGGTGTAGCGGTTAGCGCGCTGCGCTATGAACCCGGCGACCCGAGTTCGATTCCCGTTCACGGCCAACACCGGTGACGATTATTTGAACCGGTCCTGGGCCACCCCTAGGTCGACTCGGTCTCAAATGAGTACATGGTGCGGTGTGTAGTAAGCATCGCCACTGGGGAGACAAAGGCGGTCGGGCGTGGTGCTGGCCACTCACCCCCTCGTGTGCCGTGCCGGCCTTCATAGGTGCTCGCTAACAGCACTTGCCCCAACAGTCTGTTAAGGCTTTACGGGGGATCTTTGCCTTCGTCTTTGTTGTACGTCGAACTTCTTTCGCACCGTACGTAGCCGACCGTGCTAATCGCAGGTGCGGTGTGTGTGTGTCTAAATGCGGACTCGGGATGTTCTCGACCCGCCGTGGTAATGTGGAATTTCCGACAGTGTGTCCGACGAGAGTGTGTCCGTATGCGCGTGCGACCGCGTGGTGGTGGTGGCACAGTAGGGGGCACAGGTGGTGCATCAGCCAGTCATCTCTGTCATCTCAGTCAGTCGACCCGTGGCACCTGCTGGGTCTGCCCCGTGACCTCCTGCCAGCGGGCGTTCGACACTTCACGTGGCCTCAAGGTGCACATTGCCTGGCACAAGCGTCGTGGTGACGTCACCGCCACTTAGTGTTGTTGTTGTTGTTGTACTGTGCTCGTATCTGTGTGTGTCGGTGTGTATGTGTGGGGAGCGGTGGCGAAACTTGTGCCACGGTTACCTGAACCGGTCCTGGGCCCCTCCACTAGGTCAACTCAACCTTAAACGAGTATCATCTGGTGCGGTGTGTAATGGGGGAGACAAAGACGGGCGGTGCCGGCTGACATTCGGTGCTCACTCACGGCACCGACCCCCAATAGCCCAGAAGGCTGCACAGTGGATCTTTGTTGTTGTTGTTGTGTATTAAGCAACACGGCTAAGCACGATTTCAACTTGGGTGGTGCTGGAATAGGCAAACACCGCCGTTCATACGAGGTGCTATCGGCTCCTACCGCCGCATTATTCGGATCGAGCAGCACACGTTCGTTGTCACGGCGTCCTCCGTTGTTTGACTATCGCCGCCTTCAACCCAAACACCACGTGCTTGCTGGACAAGGACGTGGTGAAGTATGGCTGGGTGATTCTAGATTTGAAGCCTTCGTGACTGCAAGGATTCATATTCTTAGGTTTTTTCGGTAAAGTCACGTAGGTAAAAATTAAAGAAATAATAAATAATTGGAAGAAAAATTACGTTATTTCAATTATTTTTATTTAGTTTATTTTAAATAATTATTTTATTTCTATTACTATTTATATAATTTTTTATTTGCTTAATTTTTTCCCGAAAAAACCTAAGAGTATGGCTGGGTGAACGACCGCCTTGACCGAACACTTCGCAAGGACTTGCGCTCATTTCACACGGCCTCATTCTAGATTTGAAGCTTTCGTGACTGCATGTATTCATATTCTTAGGTTTTTTCGGTAAAGTCACGTAGGTAAAAAAAATCAAAATTAATGAAAGTAAAATAAAAATAAAATAAACACAACCTCACTTGGGGGGGTACTCATCCAGCAGTGGAGAAAACATGTATCATTATTTGTTATGTATATAAGGCTTATATAACATGGGTAACCTTAGTCTTCGTGGTATGGAGTGCTTTACTTACGATCAGTTTAATCTTCTTAGGTTTTTTTCGGTAAAGTCACGTAGTGATTTTTGTTTTTATTTTTTATTTTATTTTACTTTCTACGTGACTTTACCGAAAAAACCTAAGAAGATGATTCCTTGCAGTCACGAAAGCTTCAAATCTAGGATCAGTTTAATGTTATATTTAAGGCTCTGATAGGGATGATTATGAAATTCTAGATTTGAAGCTTTCGTGACTGCAAGGATTCATACACTTAGGTTTTTCGGTAAAGTCACGTAGGTAAAAATAAAATTAAAGTAAAAAAATTATTAGTTTATTAATAATATTCTTATTTTATTTTTATTTTAAAAATTATTAATAATATTAATTTTATTTTATTTGTATTCATTTAATTTTCATTTTTTACCTACGTGACTTTACCGAAAAAACTAAGAATATGATTATGAAAGCTTTCCCCGTCCGCCTTTGTATCCCCAGGCGCTCACTTGTTCCGAGATAAATTTTAACCTCGATTTACGAACACATCAACGTTTTTTTGGCTCGCGTCAAATTCATAATGAGCGCGCGCCAATTAGAATTATTTGGTTGTCGAATCATTTTTTTTTCGTTTAACAGCTGGAGGTGATAATGTGCGCTGGGCATTTTGTCATAAGTGATAATTGCAATACACATAGTGTAATTGATGATAATAATAATTACATTAACATTGAGATTTGGTGACTATGATGTAAGTATGCCATCGGGATGTACGTGGTTTAATACGCTCAATTATAAACACTTAACGCTGAGTGTGTGGGATTGTGTTGTGATCTGCCATGTGGTGGTTGAACTCGGTGGTGGTGATGGTGGTTGAACTTGGTGGTGGTGGTTTAACTCTGGTGGTGGTGGTTGAACTCAGTGGTGGTGGTTGAACTTGGTGGTGGTGGTTTAACTCTGGTGGTGGTGGTTGAACTTGGTGGTGGTGGTGGAACTCGGTGGTGGTGGAACTCGGTGGTTGTGGTGGTGGTTGAACTCTGGTGGTGGTTGAACTCTGGTGGTGGTGGTTGAACTTGGTGGTGGTGGTGGTGGTTGAACTCTGGTGGTGGTTGAACTTGGTGGTGGTGGTTTAACTCTGGTGATGGTGGTTGAACTTGGTGGTGGTGGTGGAACTCGGTGGTGGTGGTGGTGGTGGTGGTGGAACTCGGTGGTTGTGGTGGTGGTTGAACTCTGGTGGTGGTTGAACTCTGGTAGTGGTGGTTGAACTTGGTGGTGGTGGTGGTGGTTGAACTCTGGTGGTGGTTGAACTTGGTGGTGGTGGTGGTGGTGGTGGTGGAACTCGGTGGTGGTGGTGGTGGTTGAACTTAGTGCTGGTAGCTGAGCTCCGTGACGATAGTTGACACGACACGGCCAGTGTCTGGCCGAAGCGAGGAGCACTCCGCACGTGTCGAGGCGCCAACGAGTGGAGTCTCGGGCAGCGGTGACCACGGCGGCAGTCGCGGCGAGACGCGAGAGCGGAGAGCAGTCGGTGTCTCTCCCGGGAGACGCGTTGAGTTGTTAGTTGAGCACTTTTTGATCGCGACACTACTCACAGTTGGAGGATCCTCGCCAGAGGTCGCAAACGGGTTTTGATTCCTTACCCGTACCCGGCCGCACCAGGGTCGCAAACGGGTACCCGTACCCGGCCGGGTATCGGGTAGCCGGGTATCGGGTAGGGTACGGGTATCGGGTACCTGATTGCGACCTCTGGGATGAAGACATGTTGCAGGCGCGGGTGGGTTGATTCTAGGAACTTGAATTGTGAGAAGAGACAAGACGTTGGGAAATGAGTGACAAACGGTGACTCACCAGTGACTCACGGCCTACCCGTACCCGGCCGCACCAGGGTCGCAAACGGGTACCCGTACCCGACCGGGTACGGGTAGCCGGGTATCGGGTAGGGTACGGGTATCGGGTACCCGATTGCGACCTCTGATCTTCGCCCCAGGGCTCAGCTGGTGCGCTGTCGTTGTTTGGCCGTCGGCGTGGTTTAGCATCGGCGGCATCGTCATCGTCGTTGCCGCTCTGGAGGCCGGGAGATCCGGCGATCGACGTTCGGTGGTCGCGTCGACGGCACCCGTCGTGATCTCTCGCGTAACAGCCGCGCGCGGTGGGCCGCGTTGAAGGCTGCTGCCGTGCTCCGCTCCACCCAGACCCACGGTTATCTGCGGGCCTGGCCACCTGAATGTGAAATCGTGGCTTTGTTGCTCTGCGTCCACATCAGCAGCCGTACGGGAGAAGTACCCGGCACCGTTTGCTTCAGCCGAGTACTGAATTTTTAGTTTCCGTTGCTGCTGCTGCTGCTGCTTTGGCAGTTGTGCACAAGCACAGTTAACACTACCACCACCGCTTCTCAACACGATTGTCAACAACACTCTGTGTGTGACCCTTAATGGGAAAATATAAATCGCAGGCGACGTTTCGGACAACGTCCCTTCTTCATTGCACATAAAGGCCGTCGTTTATCTATGTGCTGTGAAGAATTTTTTTTTAATCTGGATTGAAAACTAATTTTCTTCGGAACGGCTGTTTGTGTTGAGTTTTTTTTGTCCGTCCCTCGCGCCTCCGATTCGCGCGGTTGGCTTCGTGCGGTGCGAAAGAAGCTCTCCATACGTACATGCAGAGACCCGAGTCGTCATTTGTTGTGTATGATGCTTTCTCACCTGATGACGGACGCTTGTGTTGCGCCCGAAACGCCGTGATATATTTTATTTTCTACCTACGTGACTTTACCGAAAGAACCAAAGAGTATGGATTCCTTGCAGTCGCGAAAGCTTCAAATCAAGATTGTTGCCTATTGTTTTACTTTTAAGGCCACGCAACGGCGTGATTTGGTGAAAGTGTGCCGACTTGTTGTGTTTCTGTTTGTTTGTTTGCTAACCTACCGAAAGGAGCCGTCACCAGGTAGATCAGTCCAACTCTCGACAAACTTCCTCCAAAGTAATAATAATGAGGCATTCCACTTCGCCGCAGTCGCCAAAGGAATTCTACGTGGCAACTTTGTTCAACGCGGCGGCGGGCGAACGGAAGACGCCACACGGGGTACAAAACACTTTAGCCACAATAGAGGCCAGAATAATTTATTTTAACACGTGGTAGGCTTTCGCGACCAATATCATCCATAATAGAGGTTATTTTTGGTGTTAGATCGCGTAAATATATAAATGTTTCGTTAAAACCCGCCACCACCCGGCACAGCCAACTAGTAAGGGTTGTCACGTGAACAGAACGTGGGCAATTCGTCACTAGTACAGCACTAGTGTATAGTGTAGTGTGTAGTGTAGTGTATAGTAGTGTAGTGTATAGTAGTGTGTAGTATAGTGTATAGTGTAGTATACTAGTACAGCACTAGTGTATAGTGTAGTTATACTAGTACAGCACTAGTGTATAGTGTAGTGTATAGTGTAGTATACTAGTACAGCACTAGTGTATAGAGTAGTGTATAGTGTAGTGTATAGTGTAGTATACTAGTACAACACTAGTGTATAGTGTAGTGTATAGTGTAGTATACTAGTACAACACTAGTGTATAGTGTAGTGTATAGTGTAGTATACTAGTACAGCACTAGTGTATAGTGCAGTGTATAGTGTAGTGTATAGTGTTGTATACTAGTACAGCACTAGTGTATAGTGTAGTGTATAGTAGTGTATAGTGTTGTATACTAGTACAGCACACCGGTTGTGTGTTGGAGAGCCAAGCCACAACATTTACAATCTGAGCACGACGTTTCGCGCCGGTAATTACAACCAGCTTCATCAGGCGACAGCCAGATTTGTGGACAAGTTAAACTGTCCCGTTCCTTATATAGATAATTAACATATATCAAAAAAAATCCTCGTTTTGCAAGCGTGACCTCATTTGCAACAGCACCCAAAACGGACTGCCACCTCCATCACTTGCAACCGCACCTACCCAACCCCCCCCCCCCCCCCTTAAGACCGTTTAAAAGACCATAAAGTTGTAGTTTTGTGTAAAAAAAAAGAAAATCAACAGGCTTTTATTGGGCGCGCGCGTGCCTGGCGTGTGGAGTTTCCCCCGTGCGGGCACTTGTTCGAGTTTTAGGACTGGTAGTCACAGTTTATAGAGTGTGGGGTCGTGCTGTGTGCGGGCAGTGGGGGGGGGGGCAGGGGGGGGTAGACTGGGGGGAGTTGTGGGTGGTGGTGGTGGGGTGAATTGAACAGCAGCACCAAACATAAAGTTACGTGGAGGACAGACGGACAGACGCGTTCACAAAGCCAATGTTGTCTTTAACCCTCCCTCTCACTCTCACTGCCTCTCTCCTCCCTCCCTCCCTCTCTACACTAAACAGCCCCATTAGCTTTATAGACTCTGCTGTTAAGCACCAAGGGCCGCTATACGCGGGCGGGGGGGGGGCTTGATT
Organism: Lampetra fluviatilis; assembly: GCF_964198595.1. Classification (NCBI taxonomy): domain Eukaryota; kingdom Metazoa; phylum Chordata; class Hyperoartia; order Petromyzontiformes; family Petromyzontidae; genus Lampetra; species Lampetra fluviatilis. Next base: position 5,964,142 of record NC_136327.1, on the reverse strand, counting down.
TCTCTGCTGCTTAGTACGAGTAGAGGAGGCTTGGCTTGCCAGGGGTACAATAAGTCCTCGTACGGATTGTCGGCGGAGGGCACACAAGCGTGAGAGTGCAAGGCTCAAAGCCTGTCCAATAAGATCCTCACAGTTATTGCTGTAATCATGTTGATGTGTGTTTACACGCAACCGCAGACAAAGGTCCCCCGTGTAGCCTGAACAGATTGCTGGGGCAAGTGCTGTCAGCGAGCGCCTCTGAAGGCCGGCACGACGCACGAGGGGGCGAGTGGCCAGCACCGCTCCCGGCCGCCTTTGTCTCCCCGGTGGTGATGTTTGAGGCTGAGTCGACCTATGGGAGGCCCAGAACCAGTTCAGATAATTGTCACTGGTGTTGGCCGGGATCGTCGCGCAGTGCGCTAACCACTGCGCCACCGCTCCCTACATATTCACTACTTTAATGAGCCAAGAATGTCTGTGTGTCCCGCGCGTGACGTCACTCCACGTCGGTCAGCCCCCCTCATTAATAATAATTAGCCGTGTGACGTCACTCCACATGGGGGAGGCGAGGCGCCTCCTCCCCCCTCCTCGGCGTCAACTCACAACCCTCACGTCACGTGATCTCCGTGACGCTGTTGAGACATCGAAGTAAAAATGACGTCATGATGAACAAGGGATTATAACCTTAAAATGAAATAAGTCCGTGTCACCGCGGCCTTACAAATTGCACACGAATTGATGCAATGCATATGACGTCGCGCTCTGCTTTTCGCTTGCAAGTTTCAGATTTGCTGCAATAAAACCCGTCCTTGGACGGGCAAAAGGCTAATCAATGTACATTCTCAAAACACATGCAGCGAACCGTTTTATATGCGTGTATATATATGTATGCATATAGACACACGTGTACGTATACAGAATGACATTATACTATACAGGCACGCATATACAGAGACGTAAAAATAGCAATAACAGTGGCAAATAACTGCACAGGTCCTGGGCCTCCCCTAAGTCGACTCGACATGAAATGAGTACCTCGTTCGGTGTTTAAACGTCGCGATTGTGGGGAGACAAAGGCGGGTGGGGCTTGATGCTGGCGACCCACCCCCAAGTGGTGCAGTGGCAGCCTTAATAGGTGCTCGCTAACGACACGTGCCCCAAATGCTATGTGGGCGATCGCATAGCCTTAGGTTCACATAGACATATGCATATATACACGCACACAAGAAATATAGTTGGACACATACGGCTATAGACACAAATAAATACAGCAAATAGACACAGACACACGTAAAATCACACACACACAAAGATAAAGGCAAAGATCCCCCGTGTAGCCTTAACAGACTGTAGGGGCAAGTGCTGTTAGCGAGCACCTATGAAGGCCGGAACGGTACACGAGGGGGTGGGTGGCCAGCGCCACGCCCGACCGCCTTTGTCTCCCCAGTGGCGATGTTTACACACCGCACCAGGTACTCATTTCAGGTTGAGTCGACCTAGGGGAGGCCCAGGGCCGGTTCAACTAATCGTCACTGGTGTTGGCCTTGAGCGGGAATCGAACTCGGGTCGCCAGGTTCGTAGCACAGCGTCGCGCTAACCGCTACACCACCGCTCCCCACTCCTCCACACACACTGACACACACACACAGACACACACACAGAGATACACACACGCACACACTGCCCATAAAGGCGGCAGCAGCAGCAGTGTTGCTCTCTGCTCGTTAAGGAACGAGCGAGCGTGGACCCTTCGCGAAGATGGATGGGAGAGAGCGAGACACCACCCCCATCCCAACCACCACCACCCCCCACCCCCACCACCGCCACTACCACCCCAACCTTCATAGCCATCACCACCCCCACCACCACTACCACCCCATCCCAACCACCACCCCACCCCCACCACCGCCACTACCACCCCCACCACCGCCACTACCACCCCAACCTTCATAGCCATCACCACCACCACCGCCACTACCACCCAAACCTTCATAGCCATCACCACCCCCACCAACACCACCCCCACCACCGCCACTACCACCCCATCTCAACCACCACCACCACCCCCACCACCGCCACTACCACCCCAACCTTCATAACCCTCACCACCACCCCCACCACCGCCACTACCACCCAAACCTTCATAGCCACCGCCACCCCCACCACCGCCACTACCACCCAAACCCCAAGCAGCACCACTAGCACCCCCACCACAACCTTCATAACAACCACCAACACACGAACCACAACCTTCATAACAACCACCAACACACGAACCACATCCTTCATAACCACCACCCCCACCGCCTCCACCCGACCACAACCTTCATAACAACCACCACCACCTTAACCACCAACATCCCTACCACCACAACCCCCACCACCACCACAACCTTCATAACCCCCACCAACCACCACTGCCACCATAAGCCCCACCGCCACCGTAGGCCCCTACACGTGGACCTTGAGCTCACCGCTCCATCTCCCCCGATGGCCGCCCTCTCGGGGCGAGGTCTCCCTCCTTGGGCTGCCATTCCTTCCCCCGGTCTCTCGTTTCCTGTAAACGGCCGGTCCCGTGGCCGTGACTCGACCCCCGGGGCGATGAGGCCACACTTTCTTTTGTTTACGTTTCCCCAACGTCGCTAAACCGTGCTCACCGGAGGTGCTGCGTGCGTGCGTGCACTCGTTCTCCCGTCCGCGTGTCCGTGTCGCGTGCGGTGCCGGCGGAGGTGCACACGTGCGTCTCGCTTCACCCCTCGCTCTCCTTGGGCCCCTTTCTCAGCTTTCAGAATCGTCGGCATCGTTGTTTCGACCGCAGGAGGATTGAGGAATCTGATGAGCTATGAAGCTCTTTCTCTCACTGATGTCCAGTATGGGGGCACGGGGGTAGGCAGGTTACGACGGCGAACGACACGACAAACGCGAAAGGAGTGCAAAAAATAGATGCGAAATGGTAAGCAAGTCACCTAAATGCAAGTCAACGAATAATACATAAGAGGTTTTTTTTTGGGTTAGATCGTGTAAATATATAAATGCGTCGTTAAAACCCGCCACCACCCGACACAGCCAACTAATAAGGGTTGTCACGTAAACAGAATGTGACAATTGGTCACTAGTACAGCACGCCGGTTGTGTGTTGGTGAGCCAAGCCACAACATTTACAATCTGAGTACGACGAAGAATGCATCCATTTGTTATACAAGTTCGATTTATCAAGCTTGGGCAAGGTAGCAACACGGTCCCAGACCACCCCAAGATAACGCCGTGTAGCGTTAGCCCCCCAGTCGCATGGCACGGTAACATCCAACTACAGCGATTCTACACGGGTAATGATCGAAGTTACGAATCACATTTGTTGCAGGTGGTGCATCAGCCAGTCGTCATCTCGGTCAGTCGACCCATGGCACCTGCTGGGTCTGCCCCGTGACCTCCTGCCAGCGGGCGTTCGACACTTCACGTGGCCTCAAGGTGCACATGGCCTGGCACAAGCGTCGTGGTGACGTCACCGCCACTTAGTGGCGAATGGCGGTTGTTGTTGTTTGTGCGTGAAACAGCAGCACTGGGGGTGAGACAAAGGCGGCCGGGCGTTTGGTTGTGCTGGCCACCAAACCCCCACCGTCTGACGTGGTGGGTGCTACTCGCTAGCAGCACTTGCCCCAACAGTCTATGAAGGCTGTCAACCGGTCCTAGGCCTTCCCTTGGTCGACTCGGCCTTAGACGAGTACCTGGTGTGGTGTGCGAACATCGGCATTGAGGGGAGACAAAGGTGTCCAAGCGTGGCGCTGGCCACCAACCCTCTTGTGCGCCTTGCCGGCCTTAATAGGACCTCGCAAACAGCACTTGCCCCAACAGTCTGTTATAGTCGACGCGGGGGGGGGGGGGGGGTGGAGATCTTTGCGTGTTATCGCAAGATGTAAATTGCAATAATACGCGCACTGCCGCAGCCAAGGGTCGTGGGAACTTTCCAGCGCAAAACGGGAAAGATTAAAACGGCCTCGAATTTTATTGCCAATCGGCGGCGAAACTCTCCGAGTGGATCGAGGAGGGCTCGGAGCGACGATGAAAAATAAACCGAATCCTTTTATCAAAATGTAAACCGGATAGCGAGTTACGGTCGCGCGGCACTTGCAGGGAAAATGTTTGTCCGGCCTTCGGCCTTGTGTTTTGTCGCCGAATGGATCTCAACGTGGGTTTTGACGATCGTGACATCCGCAAAAACCTTGTCTCGACGTAGACCAAACCGCGCATTGGAATTTCTTTTTGCGTCGGTACATTTTTTTTATGACGCAGTTGTCCACTCGTGGAAAACTTTCGGGGAAGGCCGCCTTTTTAGAAAAGTCTTCGATGAGCACGGTTGGCTACGTACGGTGCAAAAGAAGTTCAACGTGCATACTTTACGTTGGGGGGGGACGCGTTCCTGAACGGTGCGATGACGAACATCGAAGCAACGTCAAAGGAAGCGATTTCCAGGGTTAGTTGGTGGAGGCGAAGGCTGAGAGGCGATGGATAACGAGAACTGACGGACGAGGCTGTCAGCGACGCAAGTTTGGGTTGAGGCGACGCAAATCAAACAAACTGCAAATTCTTTTTTTATTTTGCCAGTTAAGGCCCATTGAGCAATATAGCTCTTTTTCAGAAGTGACCTGGCCACAAATGAAAGTTCAACAAGAGTGGCTTACCATCGTGTGGACATTTATAGCAGCCAAATACTCTAAACGCGTGATGTCGATTCTAAATGCGGAGGGAAAAAGCGGATGACCCAGCGAAAAATCCAGCTTTTTCAGAAGTGACTTGGCCACAAATGAAAGTTCAACGAAGTGGCTTATCATCCTGTGGACATTTATAGCAGCCAAATATTCTAAACGCGTGATGTCGATTCTATATGTGGAGGGAAAAAGCAGATGACCCAGAGAAAACTCCACGCGACCATTTACAGGCATCAGGGTCGGGCTCGAACCCACGACCTCCTGTATACCAGGCGAGGGAGTTAACATTTCGCCACCGCAGCGCCCCGAGGTAGTGGTAATAATAATAACATGACGACGTATTTGTGAAATTACGTCAAAGCGGGGGTGGAGAGACGTAATAGTATTGTATCAACCAGGCACCCGCCGCTTTTAAATATCGTCTAACAATACGTCACCATTTTGTTCGTTAAGCGGGTACGCGCCTTCTCTCTCCCTGTGGCCTAAATAAGGCTCCGTTGGCTGAATTTTTCTAAATCCCGCGGAGATGGTGGCGGCCGTCGAGGCCTCGTTTTGTCGCTAACGATGGTGGCGGCAGCGGCGAAGGAAATTCTTCGCGTGCGTTTTTGCATCGCCGGTCGGTGAAATATTACACGACAGCGCTGAAAAAAATTGTTACTTTTTTTTCTATGAAAAGCCTCACGTCCCACCGACCAATCGGGAGGCAACGTCTCGTGCTTAATTTAGGCCGATTTATCGCGGACGAATGCTGCCGCGCGCTAATTGGTCTCTAATTGCCACCGTCGCCTCCTGCGTCCCTTCCCGAGGAAAGTCCGCTCCCGTTAAATGCAAATGCAACCGCCGCGATAAAAAAAAAAAATTCTTCACATTAATTTACATCGAGTGATACTACCCAATTTTTTTGGAACATCACGGTAAAAAAAAAAAATTCTTCACATTAATTTACATCGAGTGATACTACCCAATCTTTTTGGAACATCACGGTAAAAAAAAAAAAATCTTCACATTAATTTACATCGAGTGATACTACCCAATCTTTTTGGAACATCACGGTAAAAAAAAAAAAATTCTTCACATTAATTTACATCGAGTGATACTACCCAATTTTTTTGGAACATCACGGTAAAAAAAAAAAAATTCTTCACATTAATTTACATCGAGTGATACTACCCAATTTTTTTGGAACATCACGGTAAAAAAAAAAAAATCTTCACATTAATTTACATCGAGTGATACTACCCAATTTTTTTGGAACATCACGGTAAAAAAAAAAAAATTCTTCACATTAATTTACATCGAGTGATACTACCCAATTTTTTTGGAACATCACGGTGAAAAAAAAAAAATAACTTTTTTTTTGCTGCTGATGTTAGTAATTCCTCTGTGTCCGCAAACGACGCCTCCTGGAACGCTTCTCGTTTGTCACATTTGCATATCGCAGCGCACAGCCTGGGAGGTTCAGCGAATTTAATAAATGGTCCCTTCAGTCACGCGGTGCCAAACCGCTCGTGGCGACGCTCGGCCCCCTCGGCGATGCACGGTCCCCTCGGCGAGGAAATGGAAGACCTCTGCAATTCCCAAACGATAGGACCTGGGCCCCCACCTCCAACACTTCACCAAGCTGCTGTGATCAGCGTGGTGAAGTATGGTCAAATTAATTCCCCACCCCTCCCCCCACCCCGTGTATTATGGGGGGGAGGGGGGTGGAATTATTCATCTCGTGGTGGATTGGCACGGTGCTGTGAATTACCCTCGTTGTTGAATTCGGTAGACGGGGGCGTCGCTTTCGCTTTCGAAAATTAGCCGAGAACGAAAAGAAGCATTCGTTACTTCGGACCAAACCAGCCCCAACGATTGGAACCAGCTGACGATGACCAAAACGATGATGACGACAATGACGACGGTCACGATGATGATGATTATGACGACGATGAGAACGATTACGATGATGATAACGATGACGACGACGACGACGATCGTCACGATCGCCTTCCCAGCGGATCCGATCGCCAAGCCTCGGACGAAAGCGGAGCGGGAGAGCTCGCGCGATCCATCGGGTCTCCGTGGCCGCGGATGCCTCCAGAAATTACAAATGGCCGCCGTGCCTCGGCGGTGCTGGCGGCTGCGGTAGCAGCAGCCTCGGCGTCACCGCCGTTGTCATCGTCGCTTAATTTGCATGCGGTGTATTTCACCCGTAAGAATCCATTCATTTCCCTTTCCCCCGTTTTCTCGCCCACGCCGAGCTCCGTCGCTCCCCCCCCTTCTGTCCCCCACCGCCGCTGCCGTGTCCCACGTTTTGTTTTGTTCGGTGGGGTGGTGGGTGGGGGGGCAGGAGGGTGGTGGTGCTGTGAGCTGGTTGGGGGATTGGGGGGGGGGGAAGCCTGCGATAATTCTGCGTAGAAATTAGCATGCGAAAAACTACACTCGTTTCGTATACACGGACGCAACCGTCAGCTGCCAGCGACGCGCACACGCGCTCGCGCGCGCACGCAAGCACGCGCAAACGTGCGCATATTCGCGTGGCAATTATTTATAAAATTATTCGCAGCCGTCGGGACGAGATAACAAAAAAATATAAACGTGCCCGGATTATTTCCAAATGTTTTATATATATATATGTATTTATTTTCTTGGCTCGGACGTCCGCTTTCGTAGAAATCTCAAAATACGCGGTCGGCGGCGGGGTGGTGGATGGGGAAGATTTATTTTTTCCACATCATCATCCTCCCCACCATCGCCGCCACCGCCGCCGTCAAATAGAAAATCCGATCCGCTGCCAACGGGAGATGACGCTGGGACGAACCGCGCCGCGCCCCCTTTGCGCGTGGTGTGGAGGTTCGACGTTTTTGGAACGACGCTGACTCCGCGCGGGGGACTGAGGTCGCGTGACAACCGGCTTCTCCGCGGAGACGGCTTTTGGGGGGGGGGGGCGGGGGGGCCCCCCCAAGTCCTCGGTTCGTGATCCACGCGAGCCCCCAGGGGGTTGTTGATGACGAGAAGGGGAGGAGGAGGGGGGGGGGGGCATGGGGACCGTGGTGGAGATGCAGGCGTCGCGAAAACTCCGCGTAAACGAGACGGCGTTGAGCTTGGTGTTTCTTGTTGCCCTCAGTTCCGATATCCAGGAATAATTAAATAAATGAAACTGTTAAGTTAGGCGCCTTGCGTGTGCTGTGTACGTGTGTGTGTGTGTGCGTCTGCACGTTTGTGTGTGTTTGCGTGCATGAGGAGCAGTGGCCCATTGGTTAGCGCGTCGTGCTACAAATCCGTCTACCCGAGTTGGATTCCGGCTAACGGCCAATGAGCAGTGGTGAATATTTGCACCATTTGTGGGCCTGTCCTGGGTCAGACCCTTGTGTGCCGTGTCCGCCTTCATAGGTGCTCGCTAACAGCACTTACCCCAACGGTCTGTTATGGCTATGCGGAGGATCTTTGTCTCTGTTTTGTGTACGTGTACGACTGTACATCTGTGCGCGTCTGTATGTGTGTGTGTACGTGTGTACATCTGTGCGCGTCTGTATTTGTGTGTGCGTCTGTGTGTGTACGTCTGTACGTGTGTGTATGTCTGTGTGTGTATGTCTGTGTGTGTATGTACGTCTGCGTGTGTGCGCACGTACGTGGCGTAAACCCGTCACTGTGATTTTTTTGAAAGTCGCTCTGATGCGCAACACCACATGCATATTTTAATGATCGCGGTTATTTAGAAAAATCGCGGAATTTTTTTTTTACTCTATAACATTTTTGACATTTTATTATTTTGTATTTGTATCCCGTGTGTGCGCGCGCGCGCGCGTTGGGGCTACGTTGGCCGTCGTCGTCGGCGTGCGTCGTTGTTGCTGTTTTTATTTTATTTTTCCCGGGGTTTTCACGCAGCGGCCGTAGCCGTATCGCGTCGACAATTTGGCGAAAAGGCCGAGAGAGTTGCGTTCGCCGATTCAGAAAGAAACGGAGGAAATTGCGATTTGTAAAAAAAAAAAACGTGCTTTTTTTTTACGGTTTACGATTTTTTTCATGGCTATAGCATCGCTTACTGGCAGAAGTTAACATTTCCACCTCCTGGAATGCCTCTAAACTGCGGTCAGTTTTGTTCGGGCTGTTGAATTTTTGTAACAAAGATTGAATAAAGGGTAGTGGCGGTGGCGGGTGGGGGTGGCGCTTGGGTCACACCGATGTTTTAGTAGAATTCCAAGATTCGCGATCCCGCTTCGATCGGATAATTATATTGCTTACATTCCCCGCATAATTCGCTCGCCGTGAGCAGTCAAGTACCGTAGTGCGGTCGTCACTCCTGCGCGTGTATCGCATGGCAAAAAACATTTTTTAGCGGCTCTTGATATTAATTAAAAAAAAATTTACATTTTTTTTTTACAGCTCCTTCGCGCAGAGGAGGAGGTCGCAGACAGCGGGAGGAACATCGCGGGGACGATCGAGCGAACGCCGTGCCAAGGATGGCAACGATCACGACGACGACGACGATGAAGAAGAAAGAAGAAGCGAGCGAGGGGTGGGGTTCAGGAGTGGCGACGGCGACGCGGTGAGTGGGGGGGGGGGGATGGGGGGGGGGGGGATGGGGGGGGGGGGCATCGGAGCGATGGTGCCGTTGAGGCTGGGGAGCGGATGGGGAGGTACTGGCACACACCTCGGTCGTCGCTCGTACCGCCCACTCGCTCTCCTGCCCGCTGTCCCGCTCGCTGTCCTGCGCGCTGTCCTGTTCGATGTTTCTCTTGCTGTCCCGCTCACTGTCCCGCTCGCTGTCTCGCTCGCTGTCTTGCTCGCTCTCCTGCCCGCTGTCCCGCTCGCTGTCCCTCTCGCTGTCTCGCTCGCTGTCCCGCTCGCTGTCCCTCTCGCTGTCCTGCTCACTGTCCTGCTCACTGTCCCGTGCGCTGTCCCGCTTGCTATCCCTCTCGCTCTTCCGCTCACAGTCCCACTCGCTCACCGATCTCTGTCCCTCTCTCTGTCCCGCACACTCTCCCGCACGCTCACCGCTCACGCGCCCCCCCCCCCCCCCAAGCTCGCTCCGACAACATGAATATTAAACGCTCGGAGGCCATTTTCTGTCGTGCCTCTCTCGTTATCGTTAGGCGGCAGCGCGGCGCGCAAATTCTGCCCAGGCCAACGCCGCTCGCTCAATTACCGCAGTTTGTAGATTTCCCCGCGTCCTGTCCGCCCCCCCCTCCACCTCTTCTCGATCTCCATCGTCGTATCACGGAAGCCGTCGTGGCGTTATTTATTTTTAATTAAAGGCGTGCGACGCGATATCTGAGCGCGTGCGTGCGACCCCCCCCCCACCCCCGCCCCTTTCCCCGTTGCGTCCGTGAGTGGATTATACCGCCAGGTTTTCGGGGGGGCGGGGGGGGCGGGGAGGGGGTGCTGCGATAAAAAAAAAAATTATGTAAATTTTTCGTGAACGTTCCCTTGGAATATTTTTTCACCAGCTTTTCGTTTTTGTGCTTCGCTTGCTTTCAACGTTTCTCGCAACCATCGGGTTTTGTGCGGGATCATTGTTGGGGGGGGGGGGCGAGGGGGGGGTGGTTTGCCGTTGCTTTTCATTCACGTGCTTTGCGTGCTTTTTAGCTACGGTGCTAGCAGGCAGATGGCGATGGGAAGCGTTCGCACAAGGAGATCGTGGGGCGTAAATTCTGCCCCGTCCAATTTTCGGCAGAACGGCGGTCGTACTGACTCCGTACGGTTATTCTGGGGCAATTCCACACACACACAAAGACAAAGATCCCCCGTATAGCCTTTAACAGACTGTTGGGGCAAGTGCTGTTAGCGAGCAGCACCTGTGATGGGCGGCACGGCAGAGGTGGTGGGTGGTTAGCACCACGCCCGGCCGCCTTTGTCTCCCCAGTGGCGATGTTTACGCAACGCACCAGGTAACTCATTTGAGGCTGAGTCGAGCTAGGGGAGGCCCGGTGTTGGTGGGCGTGAGCGGGAATCGAACTCGGGTCTTTGCCGAGTTTGTAGTGCAGCGTGCTGACCGCTACACTGCCGCTCGCCCCTGCACACACACGCACGCATGCACACACGCACGCATGCACACACGCACGCATGCACACACACACGCATACACGCATGCACACACGCACGCATGCACACACGCACGCATGCACACACACGCACGCATGCACACACACGCACGCATGCACACACGCACGCATGCACACACGTAAGCACGTACACCTGCACACAGGCACGCACACGCACACACACACACGCACACGCACACACACGTCGCACATTATTAAAAACATTTATCAGACGGAACTTTTAGTCACCGTTCACGTATAAACACCTCCCCCGCCGTTTTTATTTACGCAACGGCAACAATTCGCAGCCGCGTAACGTTGCCCAATCTCGCAAAACGAATATCATTGGAATTAAACAAAAATGTAAAAAAAAATAATGTTTCATTAATTAATATTTTCCTCCACGTACCGCTCTTTTTAACGCAGAAATGGACACACAAACTCCCCCCCCCTCCCCCACCGGATTTTTCGCGCAAAAGAGCGGCAAACTTCCAAAAGCGTGATTTTATTTCGTTGAAAGTAAGACGATTGCGACGACGATCAAGCGTCAGAGTCGGAATATATATTCATACCGGAGGAATCCGATGAACTATCAAGCTCTTTTTTCCCACAGGTGTCCAGTAGGGGGGTGAATCCTTCGTGACCTCGCCGCCGCCGTCGTGAGCGTCGATCGGCACCGTCGGTGTGCCGGCCGCGGTCGCGTCGACGATTTACCGCGCACGGGAATCCAAATTGGCGGTTTGGGAAATTCTCGCAAACTCGCGTACGGTCGTTCGAAAAGCATTCGGCGAGCGGAGTTGTGGGGGGTAGTGCAATGCGCGTTAATCTACCACCACTACGTTCAATCGCGAAGTCCAGTCTCGTTGGAATATTTATTTTTATGTAAAACGGGGCGAGCGTGAGCGCGTTGTTGCTGTTGTTGCTCCTGCTGCTGCCGACGTAGGAACGTAAATTATTAAGTCGAATTCAAAAACGAATTTGTAAATCATCCTAAGTACAGAAGACTGGACTCGGGGAGACGAACGACCTCAGTCCGTCGTTATATTCCTTGATCTCTGCGTTTACAATCAACTGAACACCCCTTTCCCCTCGTACCAATTGAAAGTCACAACGCAGCCACACGGGCATGTGATTCTAGATTTGAAGCTTTCGTGACTTGCAAGGATTCATACTCTTAGGTTTTTTCGGAAAAGTCACGTAGGTAAAAATAAATAAATAAATAATAAAAATAATATAATAGAAATTAAATTATAAATCATTGATTTATAAAAAAAAATGCTATTATTATTAATTATAAATCACTGATTTATAATTTTATTTCTATTATTATTTCTATTATTTCTATTATTTTATATTTATTTTTATTTATTTTTACCTACGTGACTTTACCGAAAAAACCTAAGAGTAGGGGGCATGTGAGCCTCACTAACACTAATCGTGTTCATCAGGCACCCCGTGGTGGCGAGATGTTAACTACCCCGCCTGCTACGCAGAAGGTCGTGGGTTCGATCCAAACCCTGACGCCTGCTGCTGTATATTTAGAGTGGTCGCGTGGATTTTTCTCCGGGTCCTCCGCTTTTTGCCTTCGCATTTAGAATCAACATCGCCGTGCCACGAGTTCCAGTGGGCACGCGCGTATGCACGTGCGTTGAACTTCTTTCGCACAGTACGTATCCGACCGTGCTAAACGTCTCTCTCCTGGCCTCTTGAACTCACCCGCCTGGTTAAACAAAAAGAAACTCGCGCGGTCATCCGTCATCGGGTTCATTTATAAGTCCAAATTTCAACAATTCTAGATTTGAAGCTTTCGTGACTGCAAGGATTCATATTCTTAGGTTTTTTCGGTAAAGTCACGTAGGTAAAAAATTAAAATTAATAAAAGTAAAATAAAAATAAAATAAAAATCACGACGTTTTGGAGGCAACACAATCTTCTGTCTTCAGGTGTAACCATCACAGCTTTTTTTTTTTTACTTGATACAGCAAGCGTGCTGTGACGGGTCCACCTGAAGACGAAAGCTTGTGTTGCCTCCGAAACGTCGTGATTTAAAAAAAAATTTTATTTTACTTTTATTAATTTTACGTGACTTTACTTTTATTAATTTTACGTGACTTTACTTTTATTAATTTTACGTGACTTTACCGAAAAAAGAATATTTCAACAATTATTTTAGATATTTTTACTTTAGAAATATATCGAATAATAATTTAACAGCTCGTGCGAACTGTTCGGCAACTTTACCGGTGCACGAGCCGACATGGTCGCGATCGGCGCGCCGCTAAGCGCCGGCTGCACCGCCGGGCAAGTTCCGGGCGCCGTGACGCAACTCCGCACCGTGCCGGGTCCCAACGTCGAAGCGGCGTCGACGGCCAAACGAACGTCGGGGAACGACATTCTCGCTGCGTACGCGTGGGCGTCGGTTACATGGGCTCGCGTTGCCGCCGCGCAACCGGTCATCCAGCAGCGGATCGATCACAACCCGTGATAATGGGCGCGAGTGTAACTGCGCGGGGACATTTTCATCCAGCAGCCGAGAGTGGTCATCTCTGTCGGTGATGATCGGTGTAACTGTATGGGGAGGCTTCCATCCAGCAGTGGATATATCGTGGTTCATGGTGATGATGATGATGCCGCACGCGTATATCTCGATGGAAAGACCTTCAACGAAGCAGTAGATGGATCATGGCTCTTGATAACGACGAGAATAATTCTACGGGGGAAATCATCACCCAGCAGCGGATCGATGTTGTTCTCGGCGACCCACGCCGACGTCCGCGACTCGCCGATGAGCACCGAAAAGAGCGAAACCTGACCGGTCGGCAAGTTCAGACGTCGGACCTTGAAACGGCCCAAGGGGGGGTCAACCTGGCCAGTTGAGATTTCCTCTTCGTCTTCATCTTCCCGTGAATGCATTTCTATTATAAATATTGCGTGTGTCGTGTATGTGTGTGTATAAATGTTGCGTGTGTCGTGTGTGTGTGTATAAATATAGCGTGTGTCGTGTGTGTGTGTATAAATATAGCGTGTGTCGTGCCGCTTATGCATTGTACTACGTTTTGTTAAAAGGAGAAATAACGTGTACGTGACCTCTTCCAACCCGGTCTGTTTTCATTCCTCGATTCATGAGGCTCGGAGCCGCCCCATCACGACACCGGCCTCCCGCCCAGTGGCTAAAGCTGCACCGACACCACCAACGCCACCACCAACACCACCGCCACTACCGCCACTGCCATCATCAACACCACCGCCACTTCTACAGCCACCATAAACCACCGCCGCCGCCGACCACCGCAATCACCACAACCACCGCTATCGCAACCACCGTCACCGCCGACACCACCGCCATCACCACCACCACTGCCGTCATTGGTCTGTTAAGGCGATATGTGTGTGCGTCTTTGTGCGTGTCTGTGTGTGTGTCTGTGTGTGTGCGTGTGTCTGTGTGTGTGTCTGTGTACGTGCGTGTGAGCGCGTGTGTGTGTGTGTGCATGCTTAAGTACGCGCGTGTGTGTGTGAGTGTGTGAGTTTGTGCGTGTGTGAGTGTGTGCGTGTGTGTGCGCGCTGCCTCTGCTGTCTGCCAGCTAGCGGCATACATTATTCAAATTATGAAAGCGGGTTCTCCATTCCCAGCTCCTACCCCCACCCCCTTTGTCTCCCCCAGACACCCTCCCCCCCCACTCCCTGCTACCCCCCTCCACCCCCCAGAGCGTGAACCAGCGATATCTGCCTATACCGCAACCACCGCCACCCCCATTACCACCGCCACCAACACCGCAACCACCTCCACCATTACCGCCACCGCCATTACAGCCACCACCGCCATTACCGCCACCAACACCGCAACCACCTCCACCCCCATTACCACCGCCACCAACACCGCAACCACCTCCACCATTACCGCCACCGCCATTACAGCCACCACCGCCATTACCGCCACCAACATCGCAACCACCTCCACCCCCATTACCACCGCCACCAACACCGCAACCACCTCCACCATTACCGCCACCGCCATTACAGCCACCACCGCCATTACCGCCACCAACACCGCAACCACCGCAACCACCCCCATTACCACCGCCACCAACACCGCAACCACCTCCACCATTACTGCCACCACCGCCAACACCGCAACCACCACCACAGCTGACACTGCCACCAGCGCTGCTGCCACCATGGCCACCGTCACCGCCACCACAACCACCACACTCCGTGTCCATAACCCTCCACTTGGCGATTGCGATTCAAACATTTCGCAATCGCCGGCCGCTGTTGTTTTGCCCATGGTGTCTGTCGCAGCTGGGCCGGCCGTGATGCGGTTGGCGGTTGAGGGTTGGGGAGAGAGGGCGAGGGGGGGGTGCGACGTGGTGGTGGTGGTGGTGGGGGGGGGGGGTGAGGACGTGCGGTTGGGGCACGAGACATGGCGCCTTAGGCGAGCCGCGTGGCTCTCTCTCGAGAGAGCAGCACGACGAGCCGAGCGGGACGCCCGAATCGGACTGGGAATGTTCAATTCGACGCTGGAGGAATCCAATGAGCTGTGGAGCTCTGTTTTGTCCACGCACGGTCCAGTCCTGAGCGCTGTTCCGCTTCGCGAAGGGTGGCTGGGTGGCTGTGGTTTGGGTTGCGGTGCGGGATGCGGGGCCCACGCTGAGCCACGAGTGAACATCTTGCCGAGAGAGATGTGTGATCCCTACAGCTCCCACTGCTGCGGAACAGGGCTTGCACGCTCGTGTACTGCTGCTTCTGCTGCTGCTTCTACTGCTGCTTCTCCTGCTGCTGCTTCTGTCCGCTGTGCGTTGTCGGGGGTTGTGCGCCGCGCGTTGTTGGGCCCGATGTCCGACGTTTTGCTGCCACGTGCCGGGAGATTTATTGAAGCGAATGTTTCGTAGATCTCTGTGTGTGTGCGCGTACGTTCTTTGACTCGCGTACAAAAGACGAAGATCCCCCGTGAAGCCTTAACAAACTGTAGGGGCAAGTGCTGTTAGCGAGCACCTATGAAGGCCGGCACGCCACTCGAAGGGGGTGGGTTGCCAGCACCGCGCCCGGCCGCCTTTGTCTCCCCAGTGGTGAACGTTACACATCGCACCGGTGACACACGCATAGTGACACAGCGCACACGGTGACGCATGCGTAGCGACACACACGCGGTGACACACGCGCTCGGTGACACACACGCGTAGTGACACGCTTGGTGACACACGCATAGTGACACAACACACACGATGACGCATGCGTAGCGACACGCACGCGTAGTGACACACGCGCTCGGTGACACACGCGCGCAGTGACACGCTCGGTGACACACGCGCGCAGTGACACACTCGGTGACACACGCATAGTGACACAGCGCACACGGTGACGCATGCGTATTGAACACGCACGCGGTGACACACGCGCTCGGTGACACACACGCGCAGTGACACGCTCGGTGACACACACGCGTAGTGACACGCTAGGTGACACACGCGCGCAGTGACACACTCGGTGACACACGCATAGTGACACAGCGCACACGGTGACGCATGCGTAGCGACACGCACGCGTAGTGACACACACGCGTAGTGACCGTGTAGGCTGCTCGGTCTGGCAGCTGCTGCCGCTGCTCATAGTCGCCTCCATTCACGGCGAGGCTGTGGGAAAGAGACTTTGACCCCCGGAAAGGTCGCAGGTCGGAGGTCAAGGTCGCCGCTTCTTGTCGGCTGTGATGAGCGGCACTGCCCAAACTCCCCCCTCCCCCACATTCCCCCCGCCCCTCGCTCCCCCCCCACGCTCCTTTCTCTCGCACCGCCGTGCTTTGCTTCATCAAGGAACAGAAACGTCACGGAATAAAAGCCACGATGCTTTTTTATCCCAGTGGTGGTGGTCGTGGTGGTGGTTGTTGGTGGTCGTGGTGGTGGTGGTTGTTGGTGGTCGTGGTGGTGGTTGTTGGTGGTCGTGGTGGTGGTTGTTGGTGGTCGTGGTGGTGGTTGTTGGTGGTCGTGGTGGTGGTGGTTGTTGGTGGTCGTGGTGGTCGTGGTGGTGGTGGTTGGTGGTGGTGCGACAGTGGCGGCCGGGCGTGGTGCTGGCCGCCCACCCCATCGTGCCCCGTGCCGGCCTTCATAGGTGCTCGCTAACAGCACTTGCCCCCAACAGTCTGTTGAAGGCTATACGGGGGATCTTTGTCTTTGGTGGCGCTAGGGATGGAGGTGCTAGGGATGGAGGTGCTAGGGATGGAGGTCCCAGGGATGGAGGTGCTAGGGATGGAGGTGCCAGGGATGGAGGTGGTGCTAGGGATGGAGGTGCCAGGGATGGAGGTGCTAGGGATGGAGGTGCTGGTGATGGAGGTGACAGGGATGGAGGTGGTGCTAGGGATGGAGGTGCCAGGGATGGAGGTGCTAGGGATGGAGGTGCTGGTGATGGAGGTGCCAGGGATGGAGGTGGTGCCAGGGATGGAGGTGCCAGGGATGGAGGTGCTAGGGATGGAGGTGCTGGTGATGGTGGTGACAGGGATGGAAGTGGTGCTAGGGATGGAGGTGCCAGGGATGGAGGTGCTGGTGATGGAGGTGACAGGGCTGGAGGTGGTGCTAGGGATGGAGGTGCCAGGGATGGAGGTGCTAGGGATGGAGGTGCCAGGGATGGAGGTGCCAGGGATGGAGGTGCCAGGGATGGAGGTGCCGGTGATGGAGGTGCCGAGGATGGAGGTGCTAGGGATGGAGGTTCTAGGGATGGAGGTGCTAGGGATGGAGGTGCCAGGGATGGAGGTGCCAGGGATGGAGGTGCCAGGGATGGAGGTGCCAGGGATGGAGGTGCTAGGGATGGAGGTGCTAGGGATGGAGGTGCTAAGGATGGAGGTGCCAGGGATGGAGGTGCCAGGGATGGAGGTGCTAGGGATGGAGGTTCTAGGGATGGAGGTGCCAGGGATGGAGGTGCCAGGGATGGAGGTGCCAGGGATGGAGGTGCCAGGGATGGAGGTGCCAGGGATGGAGGTGCTAGGGATGGAGGTTCTAGGGATGGAGGTGCCAGGGATGGAGGTGCCAGGGATGGAGGTGCTAGGGATGGAGGTTCTAGGGATGGAGGTGCCAGGGATGGAGGTGCCAGGGATGGAGGTGCCAGGGATGGAGGTGCTAGGGATGGAGGTTCTAGGGATGGAGGTGCCAGGGATGGAGGTGCCAGGGATGGAGGTGCCAGGGATGGAGGTGCCATGGATGGAGGTGCCAGGGATGGAGGTGCCAGGGATGGAGGTGCCAGAGATGGAGGTGCCAGGGATGGAGGTGCCAGGGATGGAGGTGCCAGAGATGGAGGTGCCAGGGATGGAGGTGCCAGGGATGGAGGTGCCAGGGATGGAGGTGCTAGGGATGGAGGTGCTAGGGATGGAGGTGCTAGGGGTGGAGGTGCCAGGGATGGAGGTGCCAGGGATAGAGGTGCCAGGGATGGAGGTGCTAGGGATGGAGGTACCAGGGATGGAGGTGCCAGGGATAGAGGTGCTAGGGATGGTGGTTCTAGGGATGGAGGTGCTAGGGATGGAGGTGCCAGGGATGGAGGTGCCAGGTATGGAGGTGCTAGGGATGGAGATGCTAGGGATGGAGGTGCCAGGGATGGAGGTGCCATGGATGGAGGTGCTAGGGATGGAGGTGCCAGGGATGGAGGTGCCAGGGATGGAGGTGCCGGGGATGGAGGTGCCGGGGATGGAGGTGCTAGGGATGGTGGTCCCAGGGATGGAGGTGCCAGGGATGGAGGTGCTAGGGATGGAGGTGCTATGGATGGAGGTGCCGGGGATGGAGGTGCCGGGGATGGAGGTGCTAGGGATGGTGGTCCGAGGGATGGAGGTGCCAGAGATGGAGGTGCTAGGGATGGAGGTGCCAGGGATGGAGGTGGTAGGCATAGCGAGGTGCAAGCCACGCAGACACGAGGTGGAGCTTTAGCGCGATGAGATGACACAAAGACGCGGCCGAGACGTGGAGGAGAGGCAGGCACGAGATGGCCAGCGACAGGGAGATTGTTTCGCTTGATACCAAAAACGCGAGTGCGCTGGTTTTTAACGCGAATCGGCGTCGTCCGCGTCTCTTAGGATTCGTGACTTCGAGATGACATTCGCAGCCCTTCCGTTGCCTGGGCCACCGGAGCCCTTTGCTTGGTTTGGTTACGGGGTTTGGTGGATCACGCAGAGATTCGAGTGAGATCCCCCTCCTCCCGCCCCTCCACCCCCTCCGCCGATGGCACAGCGTGAGCTGGTGGGCCTCTGTTGCGGCGTGCTGCTGCTGCGGCTGCTGCGGTGAGGCCGTGTCGATTGGCAGCACAGCACGTCGGTACGGACAGGGTAGAGCGGAATCATTCTGGGACATTCAGCATCTGGAGCCGCTTGTGCGTCTTTGTACCGTTTGTTGTTGGAACGCTCTTACCTCGTGCCCCTGCTGGGAATAAGTGAAAAATAGCTTCATAGCTCATCGGATACCTCCAGTAAAAATAAATATTCTTATTCTAAGGTGTACCTACTGGACATCTGTAAACCACAAAAAAGAGCTTCATTGCTCATCGGATCCCTCCGGTATAAATAAATATTATGACTCTGATTCTGCTTCTGACCTCTCCCATCGTGCCTTTTTTTTCCACGGTGAGCAAATGACCGAGCGGATCGGTGAACACATCCGTGCGGAAACTCTGATTGCTGTCACCTCGTATGACACGCGGCTTCCGGGATTTCTCCCCCGGATTTTCATTGCAAAACCATCCCCAGGTGGGGAGGATCCTCGTGAAAACGGAGGCTTCCGAGGCTCGGTGAGAACAACATCCCGCGTAAAACTCAACGATATTATTGTTGTTATTATTGTTGTTGAAGTCTATTTAAAATAGAACATCGTTGATGACGTGAGGATTGCAGCACGGGTCATCATCTCGAGTTGTACCGCCTGTCGTCGGAGTTGGTTGGTAAATATTTGGTGATGGAGTTTCAGAACGGTCAGGTCAGAGATGTTTCGGCGCCAGGGTGGCTAGGAGATGTTAACTACCTCGCCTGGTATACAGGAGGTCGTGGGTTCGATCCCGACCCTGATGCCTGTTGTATAATTGGAGTGCGTGTCTCGCTCTCATCATCATCATCATCACCACAGTGACTAGGATATGTTAACTACCTCGCCTGGTATACAGGAGGTCGTGGGTTTGATCCCCACCCTGACGCCTGTTGTATAATTGGAGTGCGTGTCTCGCTCTCATCATCATCATCATCACCACAGTGACTAGGAGATGTTAACTACCTCGCCTGGTATACAGGAGGTCGTGGGTTTGATCCCCACCCTGACGCCTGTTGTATAATTGGAGTGCGTGTCTCGCTCTCATCATCATCATCACCACAGTGACTAGGAGATGTTAACTACCTCGCCTGGTATACAGGAGGTCGTGGGTTCGATCCCGACCCTGACGCCTGTTGTATAATTGGAGTGCGTGTCTCGCTCTCATCATCATCATCATCACCACAGTGACTAGGAGATGTTAACTACCTCGCCTGGTATACAGGAGGTCGTGGGTTTGATCCCCACCCTGACGCCTGTTGTATAATTGGAGTGCATGTCTCGCTCTCATCATCATCATCATCACAGTGGCTAGGAGATGTTAACTACCTCGCCTGGTATACAGGAGGTCATGGGTTCGATCGCAGTGCTGACATCTGCTGTATATTTGGAGTTTTCGTGTCTCTGTCCCTGTGATCAGCGTGGATTTTTTTTGGGATCCTCCGGTTTTCCCCTCCACATTTAGAATCAACATCACGCGCATTTGACTGCTGTACATTTCCACGTGATAAGCCACTTGCCTTGAGCTATCATTTGTGGCCAGGTCATTTTGAAAAACAGCTATATAGCTCAGTGGGCCTTACGTGGTAAAATAAAAATAATAGTCTAGTAAAAAGAAAATAAATTAACTAATAGAATACGACGTTTCGATTGCAACACAAGCAGTCGTCATCAGGTAGAACTAAATTTGAGAGAGAGACACAACACAGACACGGAGACACACAGACAGACACACAAGCAGAGAGAGACACACAGAGAGAGACACACAGAGAGAGACACACAGACAGAGACACACAGACAGACACAAGCAGAGAGAGACAACACAGAGAGAGAGACACAGAGAGAGACACACAGACAGACACACAAGCAGAGAGAGACAACACAGAGACACAGAGAGAGAGACAACACAGAGACACACAGAGAGAGAGACACAGAGAGAGACACACAGACAGACACACAAGCAGAGAGAGACAACACAGAGACACAGAGAGAGAGAGACACAGAGAGAGACACACAGCCAGACACACAAGCAGAGAGAGACAACACAGAGACACACAGACAGAGACACACAGACAGAGACACAAAGAGAGAGACAGACACACAAGCAGAGAGAGACAACACAGAGACACACACAGAGAGACACACACAACATAGACACACAGAGACTCTGCGTGTCTATGTTGTGGTGTCTCTCTCTGCTTGTGTGTCTGTCTGTGTGTCTCCGTGTTTAAAGCTGCGTTCGCAATTGTAGCGAGGTGTGCATGGCCTTGGCCCCACGCTGTCACTGATGACTCGCAGAGGGACCCAGCGACTTTACAAAGGAACTCAAGCTCACCCATTAGAAGCCCATGGACCCCATAGAGACCCAGAGACCCCCGTATAGACCCCCATATAAACCCCCGTATACACCCATGGACCCCCCCCCTCGTATAGACCCATACACCCCCATATAAACCCCCAAATAGACCCATGGACCCCCATATAAACCCACGTATAGACCCATGGACCCCATATAAACCCCCATATAGACCCATGGACCGCCATATAAACCCACGTATAGACCCATGGAACCTCATATAAACCCCCATATACACCCATGGACCCCCATATAAACCCACGTATAGACCCATGGACCCCCATATAAACCCCCATATAGACCCATGGACCCCCATATAAACCCACGTATGGACCCCCATATAAACCCCCATATAGACCCATGAACCCCCATATAAACCCACGTATAGACCCATACACCCCCATATAAATCCACGTATAGACCCATGAACCCCCATATAAACCCACGTATAGACCCATGGACCCCATATAAACCCACGTATACACCCATGGACCCCATATAAACCCCCATATAGACCCATGGATCCCCATATAAACCCCCTGTATAGACCCATGGAACCTCATATAAACCCCCATATACACCCATGGACCCCCATATAAACCCCCATATAGACCCATGGACCCCCATATAAACCCGCGTATAGACCCATGGACCCCCATATAAACCCCCATATAAACCCCCATATAGACCCATGGACCCCCATATAAACCCACGTATGGACCCCCATATAAACCCCCATATAGACCCATGGACCCCCATATAAACCCACGTATAGACCCATTCACCCCCATATAAATCCACGTATAGACCCATGGACCCCCATATAAACCCACGTATACACCCATACACCCCCATATAAACCCACGTATACACCCATACACCCCCATATAAACCCCCATATACACCCATAGACCCCCATATAAACCCACGTATACACCCATGGACCCCCATATAAACCCACGTATACACCCATGGACCCCCATATAAACCCACGTATACACCCATGGACCCCCATATAAACCCACGTATACACCCATGGACCCCCATATAAACCCACGTATACACCCATAGACCCCCATATAAACCCCCATATAGACCCATGGACCCCCATATAAACCCACGTATACACCCATAGACCCCCATATAAACCCCCATATAGACCCATGGACCCCCATATAAACCCACGTATACACCCATACACCCCCATATAAACCCACGTATACACCCATGGACCCCCATATAAACCCCCATATACACCCATAGACCCCCATATAAACCCACGTATACACCTATGGACCCCCATATAAACCCACGTATACACCCATGGACCCCCATATAAACCCACGTATACACCCATGGACCCCCATATAAACCCACGTATACACCCATGGACCCCCATATAAACCCACGTATACACCCATAGACCCCCATATAAACCCCCATATAGACCCATGGACCCCCATATAAACCCACGTATACACCCATAGACCCCCATATAAACCCCCATATAGACCCATGGACCCCCATATAAACCCCCGTATAGACCCATACACCCCCATATAAACCCCCATATAGACCCATGGACCCCCATATAAACCCACGTATACACCCATAGACCCCCATATAAACCCCCATATACACCCATGGACCCCCATATAAACCCCCATATACACCCATAGACCCCCATATAAACCCCCATATACACCCATGGACCCCCATATAAACCCGCGTATACAGAACCAGGGGCTCGCGTAGAGCATCACACGTTGTCAGCGAGACCTGCAATTTCCCGCGCACGGTTCACGCTCAAGGGGAGCCGACGGTATCCGCCTCGGCTCGCCGATGAATGCCGCACAATACGACAACAACAAAAGATCGCCACCAGGAGCAATATTAAATTTGGTTTTTAATTTAACTTGTCTTAGCGTGGCTCAAAGCGTATTAGGCACAGAGAGAGAGGGGTGGGGAGAGAGGGGGGGGGGGTATCACTCTCCCGCTCAGTCGAGGAGCCCTGGAGGAGAGAGAGACGCGTCGACGGGGTTCCGCCGCCCCGCGAACGACGGTGATCTGAACCGGTCCTGGGCCTCCCCTCCCCTAGGTCGACTCGGCCTCAAGTGAGTACCTGGCACGGAGTGTCAACTTCGCTGTTCGGGAGACAAAGGCGGCCGGGCGCGGTGCTGGCCACACACCCCCCCAACTCGCCTCGTGTGCCGTGCCGGCCTTCATCGGTGTGCCACTCGCCGCTTGCCCCCAACAGTCTGTTAAGGCTATACGGGGGATCTTTGTCTTTGTTCCGAACATTGAAGCTTTGCCCCCCCCCCCCCGACTACAGATGGGTGAGGGTCTGTGGCCCGAACGAATGTAAATAAATAAAAAATAAACAATCAACTGTTTTTGAACAAATAAGGAATTCATCTTCTTGGTTCTTTCGGTAAAGTCACGTAGAAGGGAAATAATAAAATAATAAAAATAAAACATAATAAAATACAATTCTCACGACGTTTCCCTTCTACGTGACTTTACCGAAAGAACCAAGAAGATGAATCCCTGCAGTCACGAAAGCTTTAAATCGAAAAATAAGGAATTGCGTCTGCTTCGTTTCCAACCAAGGTTGCTGCCTGTCCCGATTCGTCCCGGGACCGTTGGTCGTGTGATTGCGACAACTGCTTTTGCGTAATAATTAATTGCGGTTTCGTAATAATTGAAATAAACATTCGTCATGATCCTATGGGAACCTCATTTGCCAGTAAAAATATGATAATTGGTTCTTTACCCTTCTATCTGGCAACAAAACTGACACCTTTTTGTCAGTTTTGTTGCCAGATAGAAGGGTAAAGAACCAATTATCAT
Organism: Lampetra fluviatilis; assembly: GCF_964198595.1. Lineage (NCBI taxonomy): Eukaryota > Metazoa > Chordata > Hyperoartia > Petromyzontiformes > Petromyzontidae > Lampetra > Lampetra fluviatilis. Next base: position 5,939,961 of record NC_136327.1, on the reverse strand, counting down.
TCGTCATGATTTTAACAATGGCAATAAAGCTACGCTCGCAAAGACAATGATACGTTGTCACGCAGTTCTGCCCACTCCTACCGCGATATCCCTACATACTCTTTGGTTCTTTCGGTAAAGTCACGTGGGTGAAAATAAAATAAATAAAAATAACTCGTTTAAATCACGACGTTTCGGGCGCAACACAAGGGTGCTTTCCCACCTGATGATGGACGCTTGTGTTGCGCCCGAAACGTCGCGATTTATTTTTTGTTTTATTTCTCTACCTACGTGATTTTACCGAAAGAACCAAAGAGTATGGATTCCTGCAGCCACGAAAGCTTCAAATCTAGATTGAATATTCCTCCTTCCCAAGATGTTTTTTTTCGACATCAGAGGTGGCAACCGCCATTTACACACCGCGTTCAGTACTAATTTAAGGCTGAGTCGAACTAGGGGGGGGGGGTGTGGGAGAGGCAGAGATAATTACGGCTGATTTTGGCCCGTGGTCGGGTGTCGAACTCTGGTTTGCCGAGTTCATATCACGCAGTGCGCTAAGCACTGCGCCACCGCTCCCCAGCATACACAATGGCAAAGCCTTAACAGGCTGTAGGAGCAAGTGATCTTTGCGAGTAGCAGCACCTGTTCGGGCCGGCACGGCACACGAGGGGGAGTTAGTTGGGTGGCCAGCACCGCTCCCGGCCGCCTTTGTCTCTCCAATGGCGTTTACTACACACCGAGTCAATGAAGGGGATGGCCAGGGCCGGTTCATATAATTACCGCCGATTTTGACCTATGGTCGGGATCACAACTCTGGTTGCCGGGTTCATATGGGACACCACGGTGGCTAGGAGATGTTAACTACCTCGCCTGGCACACAGGAGGTCGTGGGTTGAAAGCAGACACTGACGCCTGCTGTACATTTAGATGTTTGCGCTGCTGCTGTATTTTTTTTCCGCGCGCTGATAACGCCGCCACTTCGTCGGACTATCATTTGTGGCCAGAACCGTTTTGCGAAACGGGACTCTGGTTAAAACAATAAAATAGTAAATATATATTTAAAAAAAATAGATATATGTATAAAACGCAGTCGCGCTAACCGCTGCGCCACCGCTCCCCAGCCACACGCGCGCGGTGGGAGAGACGGAGAGAGAGACTCTCGCAGCTCGGAGCAATCGAAGTCGATAGAGAGAAAGACAATGGGCCAATCAGCGACAAAGCCGGAGCGCCCCCCCCCCCCACTACGGTGGGAGCAGACACGGAAGAGGAGGGAGGAGGAGGAGGGGGGTGGTATTGGGGGGTGAGGGGGGGGCGGCTGACGATGTCAGGCGGGAGGAGACGTCGCCTCTCGCAACGCGTCGCTCGCAGCGAGCCGGGGAGGGCGAATCGTGAACGCATTCGCTGCTGATGATGAAGATTATGATGAAGATTTTTATGATGATGCTGCTGATGCTGCTGATGCTGCTGATGATGATGTAGATTGTCCGGATGATGCTGCTGCTGCTGCTGATGATGAAGATTTTTATGATGATGATGATGATGCGGCTGCTAATGTAGATTGTGCGGATGATGATGCTGCTGCTGCTGATGATGAAGATTTTGATGATGCTGCTGCTGATGATGTAGATTATGCAGATCATGATGCTGTTGATGATGAAGATACTGCTGATGATGAAAATGCTGCTGCTGCTGATGATGATAATGAAGATGGTGATGATGATGAAGATGCTGCTGCTGATGATCATGCTTATGAGGCTGCTAATGAAGATTCTGATGATGATGCTGCTGCTGATGTAGAAGATGATGATGATGATTCTTGTGATGCTGATTAAGATTCTGATGATGATGCTGATGAAGATGATACTGATGATGATGACGATGAAGATACTGATGATTCTGATGATGATGCTGATGCTGCTGCTGATGCTGCTGATGCTGATGAAGATGACGATGCTGATAAAAATGCTGCTGCTGATGCTGCTGGTGATGATGAAGACGCTGCTGATGATGTCTACAACAAAAGATAGGGTCAGGATGACGATCGTGCCGCGTTTTTGTCGTTACTGCTGCGGAGTGGAGGACGGAGGATTTGGAGCACTTGCTTCAACATTCTGTTCAGGCTATACGGGGGATCTTTGTCTTTTTCTTTGGGCGCTTCAACACACCGTGCTGTTAGCGAGCACAGATGAAGGCCGGCACAGCACACGAGGGGGTGGATAGCCACCACCACTCCCGACCGCCTTTGTCTCCCCAGTGGTGATGGTTACACACCACACCAGGTACTCATTTGAGGCTGAGTCGACTTAGGGGAGGCGCAGGACCGGTTCGGATAAATCGTCACTGGTGTCGGTGGTGGCAGTGAGCGGGATTCGGCGTCGGGTTCGTAGCGCAGCGCGCTAACCGCTGCGCCACCACTCCCCTACACTACCGCAACACGAAGACAAAGATCCCCCGCATAGCCTTAACAGACTGTAGGGGCAAGTGCTGTTAGCGAACAACTAAAAAGGCCGGAACGGTACACGAGGGGGTGGGTGGTCAGCACCACGCCCGACCGCCTTTGTCTCCCCAGTGGCGACGTTTACACACCGCACCAGGTACTCATTGGAGGCTGAGTCGACCTAGGGGAGGCCCTAGGACCGGTTCAGAGAATCGTTACCGGTGTTGACCGCGAGGGGGAATTGAACCCGGGTCGCCGGATTCGTATAGCGCAGCGCGCTGACCGCTACACTACCGCTCCCCACGCACACACGCACAGACAGACACAACTCACATACACGCACAGACAGACACACTCACACACACGCACAGACAGACACACTCACATACACGCACAGACATACTCACACACGCACAGACAGACACACTCGCACACACGCACAGACACACGCGCACGGACACGCACAGACAGACACACTCACACACACGCGCACAGACAGACACACACACGTACAGACACACACTCACACACATGTACAGACACACTCACACACATGTAGACACACACACGCACAGACACACACGTACAGACAGACACTCACATACACGCACAGACAGACACACTCACACACACGCACAGACAGACACACTCACACACAAGCACAGACACACACTCACACACAAACAGACAGACACACGCACGTACAGACAGACACACACGCATAGACAGACACACTCACACAGACACGCACAGACACACATACGCACATACAGACACACTCGCACACACGCACAGAAAGACACACACGCACAGACAGACACGCGCAGACATACTTACACACACACAGACAGACACACTCACACACTCACACACAGACAGACTCACACTCACACAGACAGACACTCACACACTCACACACACGCACAGACAGACACACTCACACACACACGCGCACAGTCAGACACACACACACAGACAGACACACACACTCACACACGCACAGACACACACACACACAGACAGACACACACTCACACACAGACAGACACACACACAGACACACACTCACACAGACACACACTCACACCCATAGACAGACACACTCACACACTCACACACAGACAGACACACACACGCACAGACAGACTCACACTCACACAGACAGACACTCACACACTCACACACACGCACAGACAGACACACTCACACACACGCACAGACAGACACACTCACACACACACGCGCACAGTCAGACACACACACACTCACACACACTCACACACACGCACAGACACACACACACAGACAGACACACACTCACACACAGACAGACACACACACAGACACACACTCACACAGACACACACTCACACACACAGACAGACACACTCACACACTCACACACAGACAGACACACTCACACACACTCACACACACGCACAGACACACACACACACAGACACACACACACTCACACACAGACAGACACACACACAGACACACACTCACACACTCACACAGACACACACTCACACACACAGACAGACACACACTCACACACTCACACACAGACAGACACACACTCACACACACACTCGCACACACAGACAGACACACTCACACACACACTCACTCACACACAGACAGACACACACTCACACACGCACAGACAGATATACACTCACACACACAGACAGACACACACACACTCACTCACAGACAGACACACACTGATTCACACACACAGACAGACACACACACAGACACACACTCACACGCGCGCGCGCCCCTTCGCCCGGCTCGTACAGAAGAGCCATTGAGACAGGCGCGCAGACATTGAGGTCCAATTTAATTAGTCGGCCGCATCCCCCAGACCCCTCCCCCCCTCCTCCCCCCTCCTTCGTGATTCTTATTCTGTTTTATAAATAAGAAAAAAAAACCCTCCGCCCTTTCCCCCCCAACTCCCGTCTCTCTTTAACCCTTATTCTGCACTCGCACCAATTCCCCCCCCCACCACCTCTTCTCCCACCCCCCTCTCATCCCCCGGTCCCCCTCTATTCCTCAGCAAGCCCCCCCCCTCCCACCCTTGTTATTCATAGTGCGCCTCCCATAGCACAATGCCCACGTCTGGGCGCTGAAGGGGTTAACTCGGGAATTGTAACGTCAAGTTCTGTGCCGTGACAGGGCTCGCTTTTCCCACGCTCCTACTTTACAAAATAAAGTTCGCGAAACCTCTGTGGTGCCCCCCTCCCTCCCTCCCTCGCCCCCCCTCCCCCCCGAGAAAAAAGGGAGCCCCCGTGTCACCCACCCACCCACCCACCTTCCCTTCCACCCACCCGTCTAAGCGCTTACCCACCCACCCATCAACCTCCCAATCCCGCCACTAAATTGATATGCTTAGCCACCCCCCAAACCACCACTACCACCACCATCAGCATAGTCATCATCATCACCACTATCGTCATCATCAACACCATCGTCATGGCATTCACCATCAGCATCGTCGTTATGACCATCATCACCATCATCATCATTGCCTTCATCGCCACCATCATCATTATGACATCATCCCCACCACCACAATCATCATCATCATCATCGCCACCACCAGCATCATCACATCACATCGCCCAGACCCCCACCCCCACCACCCCACTCACCACCACCACCCCCACCACCAGCCCCATCTCTCGCCCCCTAAAACCTCTCACACCCCCCGCCCGCGCCCCGCAGCCAGAATGAGTCATCATTTGAACGTGAGCCGCGTGTGTAAGACGCGCGGGTAGGAGCGCTGGCTGAGTGGGATTTGAGACGGTGATTAGAGACGGGACGGTGGGAGGGAGCGGTCGAGGAGTTGTTGGGGGGGGGGTAGAGTGAGAGTTGGGAGCGGGTGGGGAGATCGTTTTGCCGCTTGTCAAAGTCTAGGGGGGGTCGTGGAGGGGGTAGGGCGGTCTATACTGCGGGGTTGGCAGACAGCGTTGGCACCGATAATATTATTTAGAATGTGGTGTACGCCTTTTGGCGTCCTCTGGTCTAGCACCGTTTTGAGACGAGGCTCAAAAGAAAGCTGTCTCTGGTGTGGAGCAATCAAGTTCAAAGACAATGCATATTTTATCAGTGTTTTTCTATTTGCATTCTGACCACAAGTTTTGTGGTTAATGCAGACACGATTCCTTGAAAAAGGTTTCAGTTTGGTGTTTTAACATCTTAACACAGCTATTTTGTTGCCACATAAAAAGGGGAAAACCTATTCTCTAATATTCATAACAATAAAAATCGTAATGTTTGTATATTTGTTCCCACCAAAAGAAGTTGATTGTAACGAGCTGCGTGTGGTGTTGGCGGTGGTTGTGTCGAGCTGGCCAGCAAGCGACCTCCGCTCAAACAGCGGGGGGAGTCGCCTTTAGAGAATCAGAATCTTTATTTGGACTGCAGGAGGAATCCGATGAGCTATGAAGCTCTTCACAGATGTCCAGTGGGGGCGATCGCACGCGGCCGGGGGTGGTGGTGGGCTACACGACCAAATTGCTCATTTGGGGCCGGATCATTCATATAACGGCAAAAATTCCATATTAATGAACATTAGTTTATACTTTATTCATTTACCGTTGTGTCTACCTCCACATATGCCAGGTCCTGTTCCTCGTTTCCTCCTCTGACTTGCTGGGTTTTTTTTCCTCCGTGGCTCTTCGGTTCCATCCCACCACCGAAGCTAAAAACTCCTCGCCCCCCTTTCGTCTTTCCGAGCAGCTTTCGAGGTTTGCCAAACGTCCCCGAGCTCGTGACCCCCCCGAGCTCGTGACCCCCCCCCCCCGAGCACGTGACCACCCCCCCGAGCTCGTGACCACCCCCCCGAGCTCGTGACCCCCCCGAGCTCGTGACCTCCCCAGCTCGTGACCCCCCCCCCCCCGAGCTCGTGACCCCCCCGAGCTCGTGACCCCCCCCGTAGCTCGTGATCCCCACGAGCTCGTGACCCTCTCCCGAGCTCGTGACCCCCCCGGAGCTCGTGACCTCCCCGAGCTCGTGACCCCCCCCCGAGCTCGTGACCCCCCCGAGCTCGTGACCCCCCCGAGCTCGTGACCCCCCCCCTAGCTCGTGACCCCCCCCCTAGCTCGTGACCCCCACGAGCTCGTGACCCCCCCGAGCTAGTGACCCCCCCGAGCTCGTGACCTCCCCGAGCTCGTGACCCCCCTGAGCTCGTGACCCCCCCGAGCTCGTGACCCCCCCGAGCTCGTGACCCCCCCGGAGCTCGTGACCCCACCGAGCTCGTGACCCCCCCCCCGAGCTCGTGACCCCCCCCCGAGCTCGTGACCCCCCCGAGCTCGTGACCCCCCCCCCCCCGAGCTCGTGACCCCCCCCCCGAGCTCGTGACCCCCCCGAGCTCGTGACCCCCCCCCGAGCTCGTGACCCCCCCCCCCCCGAGCACGTGACCCCCCCCCCCCCCGAGCTCGTGACCTCCCCGAGCTCGTGACCCCCCCCCCCCCGCCTCCGGATAAAACCTCGCGGTCGTCGCCATGGGCGTGATCGTTATGAAAGGTTGAACGGTGAAGGCGCAGCCCTGCAAGTGCTCGCTTAACGCCGCTGCTGGCGGGAGGGCCTCCCGCTAGAGGGAGCGCTCGGGAAGGGGTGTTTGGCCTACTCATCCACTCAGGCCGGACGTCGATCATCGCCCTAACTGTGATGAACCCGTTTAGACTGCGGGGTGGACAGAGGCAGTGGCGGTGTGACAACAACAACAACAATTGTTGTAGCAACAACAGTTGTAACAACAACAACAGTTGTAACAACAACAATTGTTGTAACAACAACAATTGTTGCAACAACAACAATTGTTGTAACAACAACAATTGTTGCAACAACAACAATTGTTGCAACAACAACAATTGTTGCAACAACAACAATTGTTGCAACAACAACAATTGTTGCAACAACAACAATTGTTGCAACAACAACAATTGTTGCAACAACAACAATTGTTGCAACAACAACAATTGTTGCAACAACAACAACAGTTGCAACAACAATTGTTGTAACAACAACAGTTGCAACAACAACAGTTGTAATAACAACAATTGTTGCAACAACAACAACTGTTGCAACAACAACAATTGTTGCAACAACAACAACAGTTGTAATAACAACAATTGTTGTAACAACAACAATTGTTGCAACAACAACAATTGTTGCAACAACAACAATTGTTGCAACAACAACAATTGTTGCAACAACAACAGTTGCAACAACAACAATTGTTGTAACAACAACAGTTGCAACAACAACAGTTGTAATAACAACAATTGTTGCAACAACAACAACAGTTGTAATAACAACAATTGTTGCAACAACAACAACTGTTGCAACAACAACAATTGTTGCAACAACAACAATTGTTGCAACAACAACAATTGTTGCAACAACAACAATTGTTGCAACAACAACAACAGTTGTAACAACAACAATTGTTGCAACAACAACAATTGTTGCAACAACAACAATTGTTGCAACAACAACAATTGTTGCAACAACAACAATTGCTGTTGCAACAACAACAATTGCTGTTGCAACAATTGTAAGAACAGCAGCGACAATTGTTGCGACGGTGCGACTGAGCTTGTCCGAGTGCTCCGTGTTGCACGGTTTGCGTGTGTCGTTGCACGTGATTGCATGTAGTCGCGTGTGGTCGTAGCTGGTTGCATGTAGTTGTGCGTGGTTGTAGCTGGTTGCGCGTGGTTGCGTGCGGTTGTAGCTGGTTGCATATGGTTGCGTGTAGTCGTAGCTGGTTGCGTGTGATTGCGCATGATCGTAGCTGGTTGCGTGTGATTGCTCATGATAGTAGCTGGTTGCGTGTGATTGCGCATGATCGTAGCTGGTTGCGTGTGATTGCTCATGATCGTAGCTGGTTGCGTGTGATTGCGCATGATCGTAGCTGATTGCGCATGATTGCGCGTGTTTGTAGCTGGTTGCGTGTGATTGCACGCGGTTGCGTGCGCGTGGTCACGTGTTGGTGTACGTGGCCGCGCGTGTGTCACGCATGTCGCTGCAAGTGGTCGCATGTGGTCGCATGTGGTAGAGGCGGTCGCGTATTCCTGCAGGCGGTTGCGCGCGTGGCCGGTGGGGTTTGTACGGTGGTGGGGGGGTTAGTGGGGGGGGGGGGTTATTGGTGGGGGGGGGGGTATTGGTGGGTGGGGGGTAAACTTAACCAATAAGGTTCCGGGGCCCGTTTTTCTCCCCGCACACAAAAGCAAAAAAAAGTAAAAAAAAATTCTCGCCGCCGTCCCCTTCTCAATGGCTATTCATTGCCATGGAGAAAGCGTAACGTAGAACGGGGGGTGGTGGCGTGGGGGGGGGCTAGGTGGGGGTGAGAATACGTCTCGAGAAGACGGGAGAGTGGTGGTGGTGGTGGGTGGGGGGTGGGTGGTGGGGGGGGGGGTACTGATTTACATCTCCCCGTTCTGTCCCCCCACTCGCACGACCGCCACGTCAATGGCTGTCCATCAGCGGCCGCCACTGGCTATGGCGGTGGTGGTGGCGGTGGCGGTGGTGATGGTGAAGGCGGCTCCAGCAAATGTATCGGGCCTGGATGGTTCACGCGTTCGAGTTGTGTGCGATGGAGCGGTGGGTGCGGTGGTCAGCGCGCCTGCTGCGCTCCGAACCCGGCGACCCGAGTTCGATTCCCGCTCGCGGCCACCAACACCAAGTGACGGTTATATTATCTGAACCGGTTCTGGGCCTCTCCTAGGTCGACTTAGCCTCAAATTAGTAACTGGTGTGATGTGTGAACATTGCAACTGGGGAGACGAAGGCGGCCGGGCGTGGTGTTGGTCACCCACGCACCTCGTGTGTCATGCCGGGTTTCATAGGTGCTCCCTAACAGCACTTGCCCCAACAGTCTGTTAAGGCTATAGGGGGGGTCTTTGTCTTTGTGAGTTGTGTGGGGAGCGGTGGTGTAGCGGTTAGCGCGCCTGCTGCGCTACGAACCCGGCCACCCGAGTTCGATTCCCGCTCGCCGCCACCACCAACACCGGTGATGACGATTATCAGAACCGATCCTGGACCTCCCCCGAGGTTGCCTGCAACAGTCCACCGAGCCGATGTCATCGTGGCTCCATCTCTGCCGGGGACACAGCCCCCAGGAGCGTTACCTCCTGAGGGCTGCCACTGTTTGTAGTCTCGAGCATGCGGGCCATCATCATCACCATCATCATCACCATCATCATCACCACCATCATCTTCATCACGGTCATCGCCACCATCGTCACCACAATCGTCATCATCACCATCATCACCACCATAATCATCTTCATCACCATCATCACCACCATCATCACCACCATCATCTTCATCACGGTCAACGCCATCATCGTCATCATCATGGCCATCATCACCACCATCGTCACCACCATTGTCACCATCATCGTCATTATCATGGCCATCATCATCACCACCATCATCACCACCATCATCACCACCATCATCTTCATCACGGTCATCGCCATCATCGTCACCACCATCGTCATCATAACCACCATCATCATCATGGCCATCATCATCCCGTCCAGTCAGCCTAACACGAAGTGCCCGGTGCGATGTGTAAACATCAGCAAACGAGGCGTTTGTGTTAACGGAGCTGACAAAACGCCTACAGACGAGGGCAGAGGGACCGATACGAACGAAGCGGTCAAACAAAAACAGTGAGACCAAACATAAATAATAATCGACTCCTGAACCGGAACCGCGGTTCCTAAATCGTCACGATTCATCGAGTCGCGAGCGGTGTGCTTAGCGCTTTAACAAAACGTCATCGTCTTTAATCATCGTAACAATAACCCTCGAATTCTGGCTCTTTTCTTTCGACCGCAGATGTTGTGGCGCGTGAACTGCGACGGCGCCAAGGGAGGACTGGGAAACCGAGAGACCGCGGGAGGACTCCGCTCGCCAACGGAAGGACGGAGTAGACGAGGAAGAAAAACCTTGCTCCCGCATGGAACCCCGCTAAGAAGTTGTTGCCCCCGGACGTATTTCGTACGCGATAATGACCCGAAATTTCGATTGAAAGCTTTCGTGACTGCAGGGATTCATCTTCTTGGTTCTTTCGGTAAAGTCACGTAGAAGGGAAGTAATAAAATAATAAAAATTCAAACATAATAAAATAATTCTCACTACGTTTCGGCTACAACGCAAGCAGCCGTCCTCAGGTGAAGAAACTTCTACTCATTCACTTCTTCACCTGAGGACGGCTGCTTGCGTTGTAGCCGAAACGTCGTGAGAATTATTTTATTATGTTTTATTTTTATTCTTTTATTATTTCCATTCTACGTGACTTTACCGAAAGAACCAAGAAAATGACCCGAAATTTGGAGGCGCGTGGCGACGTCATCGCCCCCCCCCCACCAATGACGACGTTCGCGGGTGATGACGTCACGAGTGGGGATGACGTCGCCCCCGCAATGACGTCGTTCGCGGGTGATGAGATCACCGCACAGTGATGTCATCGCCCGCAAATGGCGTCATCGCTCTGGCTGGCAAGACAAATACTTTTTAGCGCTGGTTCTTAAGTCGCCAAGTTCTGAGTGATTCGTCAAGTTTTGCTATGGGGGGGGCGGGGGGAGGTAAAGTCCCTTAGAAGATCTTCTTGGTTCTTTCGGTAAAGTCACGTAGAATGGGAATAATAAAATAATAATAAAAATAAAACACAATAAAATAATTCTCACGACGTTTCGGCCACAACGCAAGCAGCCGTCCTCAGGTGGAGAGCAGGTCTGTCGAGTAGACAGAGTCTGAATAGAAGAGCCAAGACAATTTAATATTAAACTTTCCTTTCTCGCCACGGACCATCTTCACGTGATGCCACGCGTTACGTACGTGCGCGTGTGTACGTACGTCTAACTTATTTCGCCACCGTAGGTAGCCAACGGCGCTAATCGGAGGTGAAAGGGCGGTGCTGACGCTTGCCCAACGTGCTCCGGCGTGCGAGGAAAGGCCCTGGTTTCTTTCGGTATGGGGAGTTAAACGATGAATTGGGAATTAAATCGGTTCACAGTCGCTACTTGGGCTCGGAGTTCGATGGCAGCTTCAGTTTTTGTCGTTGTTGCTTAAAATCAAACCGCGAGCCCAGTATTACATCGCTGAAGATGGCTCCGCTGTGGGAAAAAGGTGCGCCGCAATATTGTCTACACAAAAACAACGACCTCAATTTGACCATCGTTTAGGATGCATTTAAAATGTATTGCGCAAAAGAGGACACGTAAAACATTGATAAAAAAAAAATAAGAGCAATATTTAAAATGTACAGTCCTGTACAAATGTGGTTATAAAAGCCCCCCCCCCACCCCGCATGACATCGGGCATTGTTGGTTGTTTTGTCCATACTTCACCACGCTGGTCAGTGTGGGATATCGCTCGCCACCGATGTGAGCCGTGGCCAGGAATTTGAACGCGGGTCGTCCTGTTTCACGGTCCGAGTGCGCCAACCTCTGCACCGTCGCTCCACTGCTGGATGAAGGCCTTCCACACGCGGTCGCCACGTCCATCGTGTGTACGTGCAGCGGTGGCAAATAAAATTGATATTAAAGATAAAACTAACTTGAGCGAATTTGCGCCATTTTGCTTCCCGCTCGCGGCTCACCACCGCTCTCTGGATGTGCCAATCAAACAAAACAGTCGCTTTTGAAAGGAGTCGGCTGTGACGATCCCCGCGTGATACACAACGTACGTATGAGGCGCAGAAAAAATTAGAACTCTAATTAACGTCGCGAGAGGCAATTTCAACGTCGCTTCTGTCGATCAACCCATTTAAACGCCTTTATTTTATCATATTTCTTGGTCGTAGGAGATATTTTATTTTAAAACCACGATCGTCAATTAACGGGGGGGGGGGGGGGGGGGGGGCAGAGAGCCCGACCCCCCTCCCCCCCCGACCACCCCCCCAGATTCCGTTCTTGTGCCGAGAAATTTTGATTCGGAACCTCGTGCCAATCCGGCACGGTGCTCCTTGCCGGAGGGCACCTCGGGGTGGAGGGGGGGGGGGTGTGTTTGTTTGGCCTACTCTTCCACGCCTGCCGGACATGTTGGAGTAGTCGGTGGGTGGGAGAGTAGCCACACTTCTTTACGCCACCACACGTGACCTGCCGACTATAACCGAGCAGCACCCAATGCCACAGCCTTCATCGCAGCATTGTACGCAACAACAAAAAATCGCGTTCAATTAAAGATTTGGCCTTTTTTCATATATGCAATGCAACACGTGTATTTTATGATTTCATATTTTATTATTTGTTTATATGCAGCTTAGGGAGGGGGGGGGGGGGGTATCGGGTGGGACGGCGGCTTGCGCGCTGCGCTGTGAACGCGGCCACCCGAGTTCGGCTCCCGGCCGTGGCTGACATCAGCGGTGGCGAGCGAGTGACACCCAAAACCGATCCCGGACCTCCCCGTCTCCTTCGCAAACGCGCGCTGACCATCGAGGTGAAGTATGGTCAAACAAAACCCACATTATCCATGCGGCGTGGGAGGGGGGAGGGAGGCCACTCATCCAGCAGCGGATCGATAAAAGGGCCGTTTGTGTCGTCACGTGACGAACACGATCGCTCGATGACACGCTTGTGTAAATGTTCATGGTAAAAAAATATCACGAATAAAATAAAGAAACCAGAAGTTGGGCCTAGGCGCGTTGCTAAACGCTTCAAAGATCACGTGACGATTCAGCTTGTTTGGCCATGTCGAGTGGTGGAGGGTGTTACGACACAAATCCGGCCTTATCGTTAGCAACGCGGCCAAACCAAAAGCAATTAAGAATCTAAACCGTTGCTGCGATGTAACCATCCACTTAATTTTGACAACCTTGGGCGTTGTATGTGTGTACGTTGAACTTCTTTCGCACCATACGTAGCGAACCGCGCTAATCGGAGGTGCGGGGGCAGGACAACAAACCAACCACAAAAATCAGTGCCGAAGAAATTCGTTTTCAATCAAGACGACTTCAAAGTTGCATATCTCCGGTAGGCTTCCTAACAACATTGAAAGGAAGAGCGTTCCAGACGGCCGCAGAAGCGCACCTGAACGGCGGCGACGCGGCCACAATCTCTGTCCGATCAGCCAGCCAAAAATCCGCTGCTCCTCCGGCTGCTGCTGCTGCTGCGAGGGGCGACTGGAGTTCGGGTGACGATGGTTGATGCACCCCTCGACGAGTTCGGCGGCGGGGGCGGTTGCAGGTTCGTTTGTGGCGAGCGCCTCCGCGTCGTTTGGAGACGCGGCGATGAAGACGGACGGGGAGATCGCGAATTTACCGGAGCTGAGGGATTTCACAACGGGAGTCGCTGGCGATGCGGCACCCTTCTAGAAACTAGAACTAAGAAGGAAACTGTAGACTTTTTGGATTTAAAGCTTTCGTGACTGCATGGATTCGTATTCTTGGTTCTTTCGGTAAAGTCACGTAGAAGGGAAATAATAAAATAATAAAAATAAAACGCAAGATAAAATGCTCACGACGTTTCGGCCACAACGCAAGCAGCCGTCTTCAGGTGAAGAACAGGGCTGTCATTCAGACGCTGTCTTTCCGACAGACCTGTTCTTCACCTGAGGACGGCTGCTTGCGTTGTGGCCGAAACGTCGTGAGAATTTTATCTTTTTATGTTGTATTTTTATTATTTCCCTTCTACGTGACTTTACCGAAAGAACCAAGAATATGAACGATAGACTATTTGTTATTTTACCAGGGAAGGCCCACTGAGCCGTGTAGCTCTTTTTCGGAAAGTGACCGGGCCACAAACGATAGCTCAACGGAAGTGGCTTATCGTCACGTGGACATTTCTTAGTTAAATACCAAATACACTAAACACGTGATGTTCATTCTTTAAATGTCGACGGAAAAACTGGGGGACCTGGAGAAAAATCAAAGTGACCATGCGGAGAGAGAGACACGCAAACTCCAAATATACAGCAGCAGGCATCAGGATTGGGATCGAACCCACGACCTCCTGTATACCAGGCGAGGGAGTTAACTAACTATACTAACTATTTTTATTTGATCACGTAAGGGCCCACTGATCTATGTAGCTCTTTTTCAGAAGCGCCGTGGCCACATGATAGCTCAGCGAAGTGGCTTATCACGTGGAAATTTATGGCAGTAGTCAAATATTCTAAACGTGGGATGTTGATTCTAAATGTGGAGTGAAAAAACCGGACGACCCGGAGAAAAATCCATACGACCATGGTGAGAGAGAGACCGAAAACTCCAAATATACAGCAGGCGTCAGGGTCGGGATCAAATCCACGACCTCCTGCATACCAGGCGAGGGAGTTAACATCTCATAGCCCCCGTGATGATCATGATGAGAGAGAGAGACACACACACGCAAAGTCCAAATATACAGCAGGCGTCAGGGCCGGGATCAAACCCACGACCTCCTGCATACCAGGCGAGGGAGTTAACGTCTTATAGCCACCGTGATGATCATGATGAGAGAGAGGAGGAGGAGGGGGGGGAGGAGGGGGGGGCGAGGAGGAGGAGGGGGGGCGAGGAGGAGGGGGGGGGCGAGGATGAGGAGGGGGGGGCGAGGAGGAGGGGGGGGCGAGGAGGAGGAGGGGGGGCGAGGAGGAGGGGGGGCGAGGAGGAGGGGGGGCGAGGAGGAGGAGGGGGCGAGGAGGAGGAGGGGGGGGCGAGGAGGAGGAGGGGGGGCGAGGAGGAGGGGGGGCGAGGAGGAGGGGGGGGGCGAGGAGGAGGAGGGGGGGGGCGAGGAGGAGGAGGGGGGGGCGAGGAGGAGGAGGGGGGGGCGATGCGCCGCTCACTGCGATACTCACGGAGCGCTTGCCTCCGCGTCGCTCTCGAAACCACGCCGCGAACGCAGCCGGGAAGTCAAATCCGCGCCCTCCTCTCCGTTCCCAATCGCCGACCGCCTCTCTCTGCGCCTCCCTCGCCCTGCTGCTCGTCACGCGCTCTCTCTCTCCTGCTCCCTTCTCGCTCCCATCCACTGGAGCCAACTCCCACTACAGCACACGGAGCAATCGTCTTCACTGTAACAACGACGACGACGATGTGGGCCTGCAGCTTCAGCTCGGTGTTAAAACGACCGCCGTCTCTTCTCTCTCCCCAGCCCCATTCTGCACCTCCTACCAGCCCCTACCCCGGCCCCTATCACTACCCCAACCCCTATCACCACCCCAACCCCTATCACTACCCCTACCCCAGCCCCTATCACTACCCCAACCCCTATCACTACCCCAACCCCATTCTGCACCTCCTACCAGCCCCTACCCCAGCCCCTATCACCACCCCAACCCCTATCACTACCCCAACCCCTATCACTACCCCAGCCCCTATCACTACCCCAACCCCTATCACTACCCCTACCCCAGCCCCTATCACTACCCCAACCCCTATCACCACCCCAACCCCTATCACTACCCCAGCCCCTATCACTACCCCAACCCCTATCACTACCCCTACCCCAGCCCCTATCACTACCCCAACCCCTATCACCACCCCAACCCCTATCACTACCCCAACCCCTATCACTACCCCAACCCCATTCTGCACCTCCTACCAGCCCCTACCCCAGCCCCTATCACCACCCCAACCCCTATCACTACCCCAACCCCTATCACCACCCCAACCCCTATCACTACCCCAGCCCCTATCACTACCCCAACCCCTATCACCACCCCAACCCCTATCACTACCCCAACCCCTATCACTACCCCAACCCCTATCACCACCCCAACCCCTATCACCACCCCAACCCCTATCACTACCCCAACCCCTATCACTACCCCAACCCCTATCACCACCCCAACCCCTATCACCACCCCAACCCCTATCACTACCCCAACCCCTATCACTACCCCAACCCCTATCACTACCCCAACCCCTATCACTACCCCAACCCCAGCCCCTATCACTACCCCAACCCCTATCACTACCCCAGCCCCTATCACTACCCCAGCCCCTATCACTACCCCAACCCCTATCACTACCCCAACCCCTATCACTACCCCAACCCCTATCACTACCCCAACCCCTATCACTACCCCAACCCCTATCACCACCCCAACCCCTATCACTACCCCTACCCCAGCCCCTATCACTACCCCAACCCCTATCACTACCCCAACCCCTATCACTACCCCAACCCCTATCACTACCCCAACCCCTATCACCACCCCAACCCCTATCACTACCCCAACCCCTATCACTACCCCAACCCCTATCACTACCCCAACCCCTATCACCACCCCAACCCCTATCACTACCCCTACCCCAGCCCCTATCACTACCCCAACCCCTATCACTACCCCTACCCCAGCCCCTATCACTACCCCAACCCCTATCACTACCCCAGCCCCTATCACTACCCCAGCCCCTATCACTACCCCAACCCCTATCACTACCCCAACCCCTATCACTACCCCAACCCCTATCACTACCCCAACCCCTATAACTACCCCAACCCCTATCACTACCCCAGCCCCATTCTGCACCTCCTACCAGCCCCTACCCCAACCCCTATCACTACCCCAACCCCTATCACTACCCCTATCACTACCTCAACCCCTATCACTACCCCTATCACTACGCCAACCCCAATTACTACCCCAGCCCCTATCACTACCCCTATCACTACCCCTATCACTACCCCTATCACTACCCCAACCCCTATCACTACCCCAACCACTATCACTACCCCAACCCCAGCCCCTATCACTACCCCAACCCCTACCCTTACCCCAACCCCTATCACTACCCCTACCCCAACCCCTACCCCAACCCCTATCACTACCCCTACCCCAGCCCCTATCACTACCCCAGCCCCTATCACTACCCCTACCCCAGCCCCTATCACTACCCCAACCCCTATCACTACCCCAACCCCTATCACTACCCCAACCCCTATCACTACCCCAACCCCTATCACTACCCCAACCCCTATCACTACCCCAACCCCTATCACTACTCCAACCCCTATCACTACCCCAACCCCTATCACTACCCCAACCCCTATCACTACCCCAACCCCTATCACTACCCCAACCCCTATAACTACCCCAACCCCTATCACTACCCCAGCCCCATTCTGCACCTCCTACCAGCCCCTACCCCAACCCCTATCACTACCCCAACCCCTATCACTACCCCTATCACTACCTCAACCCCTATCACTACCCCTATCACTACGCCAACCCCAATTACTACCCCAGCCCCTATCACTACCCCTATCACTACCCCTATCACTACCCCTATCACTACCCCAACCCCTATCACTACCCCAACCACTATCACTACCCCAACCCCAGCCCCTATCACTACCCCAACCCCTACCCTTACCCCAACCCCTATCACTACCCCTACCCCAACCCCTACCCCAACCCCTATCACTACCCCTACCCCAGCCCCTATCACTACCCCAGCCCCTATCACTACCCCTACCCCAGCCCCTATCACTACCCCAACCCCTATCACTACCCCAACCCCTATCACTACCCCAACCCCTATCACTACCCCAACCCCTATCACTACCCCAACCCCTATCACTACCCCAACCCCTATCACTACTCCAACCCCTATCACTACCCCAACCCCTATCACTACCCCAACCCCTATCACTACCCCAACCCCTATCACTACCCCAACCCCTATCACTACCTCAACCCCTATCACTACCCCAACCCCTCCTTAACCACTCCCGCCTGTCCCCCCTGTCACCACAGTCACACCTCCCCATAATGTTGTGTGAAGCGCCTTGGACGAAGGCGCTGCTGCTAGACGCATCTACTATATATCAGGTGTATCCTTAGAGGAGTTCAATGGACCCCCAAACAATAAACAAAACAAACATAGATTCGCCTCTTACACACAAAAGGTTTCCTTTGTTTTTCTGAGACACGTTTGGCGACGCGGTGTCGTCGAACCGGTTTTTTTGCGAAGTCGCCGTGAACCGTTTTTTTTTACGAAGTCGCCTTGAACCGGTTTTTTTACGCAGTCGACGTGAACCGTTTTTTTACGAAGTCGCCGTGAACCTGTTTTTTTTACGAAGTCGCCGTGAACCGGTTTTTTTTTACGAAGTCGCCGTGAACCGGTTTTTTTACTAAGTCGCCGTGAACCGATTTTTTTTTTACGAAGTCGCCGTGAACCAGGAACAGCGTCGTTCCCGTAGCCTCGTAACCCTCACGAGGAGTCACCGGCACTGCGGTAAACGGCTGTGTTCGATTCTAGATTTGAAGCTTTCGTGACTGCAAGGATTCATACTCTTAGGTTTTTTCGGTAAAGTCACGTAGGTAAAAAATAAAAAATAAAAATAATAATAGAAATAAAATAATAATACATCAATTAAATCACGACGTTTCGGAGGCAACACAAGTCTCCGTCTTCAGGTGGAACCGTCACAGCTAAAGTAAATTAGTAATACAGTAAATTTAGCTGTGACGGTCCCACCTGAAGACGGAGACTTGTGTTGCCTCCGAAACGTCGTGATTTAATTGATTTATTATTATTTTATTTCTATGATTTTTTATTTAAATTTTTTATGATTTATTATTATTTTATTTCTATTATTATTTTTACCTACGTGACTTTACCGAAAAAAACCTAAGGCTGTGTTCGAATCCGTGTTTCAGTCGCCTCGTTATTAAACCGAGCCCTTTAAAAAAAAAAAAGTCGTGAGCGATTTGATGGTCTGAGCTTGTGCCGCCGATGACCGCTGTTCAAAAATAACATCGAACAAAACCCATCGCGTAAAAATGTACTTCTGTACTGAACTTGACTCAAGTCCAGCTGTGAGGATTAAATATAAGGTTTGACCGTCCACGCCGACGAGTATTAACTAGCCTCGATTCTGTGTGGCAAGGCCGTAATTATAATATAAATATGTTGAAAATGTCTCCCCCCCCAATATATTGCTATAAACAATATTTTTTTTATTCTATGCTATGTAAATAAAAACAACAATTTGCTAAACCTTGGCCACAATATCTGGACTTGCTTGTCTTCATATAACAATGCATATATTTATTTTCATATGATTGTGGTTATGGTTGTACTTTATTAATCCCTAATCTCTGTCATTACATACAATGAAACAAGAAAAGGTAAAAAAGAAAAAAACAGAGCAATGTAATGCAATACACTATTAGACATTATTTTAAAGAAAACATTAAAAGTCCATCCTGTGTGTTAGTGAATTAGTTTTATATTTTAGGCAGGAAATTAGTTTCAAATTTAGATTTTTTTTCTGGGGGGGGGGGACCCCAGACCCCCTGGAAGATTTAGTCCCCCCCAATGTTGACTCCATGGCTACAGCCTCTTGCTGTGTGGACCAGAGGTCATTTGAAGAAAGACATCTCAGAGGCGGCTCTGTGCTATCCACTTTCGCGGGACCATTCTGCGTGGACCAGAGTGTTGACCTGAAAACGAAAATCTTAGAGGTGGTTTTGCGATATCCACTTCCGCGGGCCACTGAGTGTACTCAGTGCGCGAGTGGAACGCGTGGATTGTTGCCTCGCGCGTCACGCCGTTGGCACAACCGCGACGAGATTTGGGAGGAGGGGGAGGGGGGAAGATGAGGGCGGGGGGCGGGGGGCGGAAGGAGGGGGATGAGGGGGGGGGGGATACAAAAACATATTTTAAAAAATATTCACCAGCCCACAATTCCGTGCGGCTATCGCAGGCGGTGATGTTTCTAAAAAAAAAATGTTAAATGTTGCAACAAAAAAAATTTCGCAATCGGAGAAGGAGGGAAACCTCGCGCGGGCACGGAGCGTCACGCGGCACGGAGCGTCGTCACCGCCTCGCTGCACGCGACGGAGCCGGCGCGCGCCCCCCCCAGCCCCCCCCCCAGCCCCCCCCCCCAGCCCCCCCCAGCCCCCACTCGAATTGTAGCCCTGCGCTTAATTCCGTTTTTATTATCGCGGCTCCGACGGGCCTCTTATTTTAGTTATTTATATTCATTCTGTGTGTGTGTGTATATTTATACACACACGCGCACAAATAATCCACCGCACGTACACATCGGGCAGATTCGAGGCACGGAGGGTGGGGGGGTGGGGAGCGAGGGAGCCGTCACGCGGTCCGTGTTGTCGTGGTTGGTTTGTAGTTTTTTTGGGGGGGCGGAGTTCTGCTTCAGAATCAGAATATTCATTTGCACTGGAGCAATCCGAAAAGCTATGAAGCTCTTCCCCCCCCCCCCACACAGATGTCCAGCAGACGCGGCATTGCGGCCGGTCCTGCGATGTTGGGGTGGGTGTGGCCAGCGCCACACCCGACCGCCTTTGTCTCCCCAGTGGCGATGTCTTTACACACCGCACCAGGTACTCATTTCAGGCGGAGTCGACCTAGGGGAGGCCCAGGACCGGTTTAGATAATCGTCACTGCTGTTGGCAGTGAGCGGGAATGGATATGGATACATGACACTACGTTGTGTGTCTGTCTTGTGACCCACGCATTATTTGGCATATATAAGTGTGTAGGGTGTTTTGTAGCGCAGTGGTTAGCACGCTGCGCTTTGAACCCGGCAACCTCAGTTTTGATTCCCGCTCACGGCCAACACCAGTGACGATTATCTGAATCGGTCCTGGGCCTCCCTTAGGTCTACTCAGCATTAAATAAGTACTGTACCAAGGTGCGGTGCGTCAACATCGCCACTGTGGGGAGACAAAGGCGGCCCGAGTTGGTGAGGATTGTTCTGTTTGTCGCGCTCAGCGCCTGTTGTACGCGTTTGTTTGTCTATGCAGGGTGGTGGAGGGTTTCACGACGAAAATAAATGTGTGTCCAGATCGTCACGTGGCATAAGGGGCCGTCTATAAATGACGTCACGCACCTCGGTGGGGGGCAGACATTTTTGACGATGTGTGACGAGGGGGGGGGGATTTGAGAAATGTGACGTCACATCGAAATGCGCAACTTTAAATCAATATAGACAACACGTTCTACTTAATTAAATAGACGTTTTATTAAATGTTTTCTCCTACAACATCAGAGTGCAGCGCCACATTAAATACGCACTACAATGACAATAGTTTAAAGCGATTTCAAGCATGTTTTATTTGGGGGGGGGGCAGAGCTTTGTGACGTCATATTTGAAGGGGGGGGGTCTGACTTTTTGTGACGCCGTGTGACAAGGGGGCGGGTCAGAAATCATCCAAAATCGCGTGACGTCATTTATGGACGGCCCCTAACACAAAATAAATAATTCGTAAAATTGTCCACCAAAAACCCACGTGTTAGTCTTGGTGGTATATGTGTGTGTGTTTGTGTGTTGAATGTGCCTATGTGTGTGTACACGTCCTTATACATACGACAAGACAAAGATCCCCCGTATAGCCTTCAACAGACTGTTGGGGCAAGTGCTGTTAGCGAGCACCTATTGAAGGCCGGTACGGCACACGAGGTGGCCACCACGCCCGGCCGCCCTTGTCTCCCCAGTCGCGATGTTACACATCGCACCAGCTACTCATTTGAGGCTGAGTCGACCTAGAGGAGGAGGCCTAGGACCGGTTCAGATAATCGTCACCGGTGTTGGACGTGAGCGGCCTCTGTATGTCAATGTGTGTGCAGGACGTCTGATTAGCATTTTCTCTATGTACCAATAACACTGGTCAACAAAAAAAAAACATTTTTTTCTGGCCTGGATTTTGCAGCTGTTCTAGACTAATTTCAGGGTGCTGATTCCAAATCTGATCTTAGATTTGCTCTATCACATCTCATTTTTATGCTATCGGCATACCCCATTTTCATTGATTTTACCCGAAATTAACTCTGTCACTTATGATTGCAAGTTGTTGCGAGTCAGTGACTGCTTTAGTGTTAAAATATGGTGCTGTATTTTTAAGATAGTGTGTTTATAATATCATTTTATGTAGATATCCACATTTATTTAATATTTTTCTTCTGCAGTTTTTATTGGAAATGCAATATTTTATATCTCAAAAACCTGATGTGATAGACAAAAACTGATGCCAGATTTGGGATTAGCACCCCAAAATTACATTTAAACCGTTGGAATACCTTATGCCAGAACAAGTGTGTTGACCAGTGTAATATTTGTACAGTGCAAAACCACAACGGCACTGAATGAAACTAATTGCGTTAAGCATAAGCAAATAAATACATGAACATTACATCTAATTTTTTTTGCTTTAATGTATTGCAATATTAAATATATGTTTTGTCCCATCAACCCTATTCGCCATTCGGAATACATTTTATTTCTGTTTGTTCCGCCAGAATTTGTTTTAAGTGACGTTATTCTGCGCTGTTTGCCACTGAAGTTGCCATCATAGCGGTTCACATCCACGATGCCACTCCACTGCTGGATGAAGGGAGAACCCCACCACGCCCACGTGTCGATCACGGCCATCGTTTCACCATACTTCACCACCCCTACCACCACTCAGGGCTGGTCCACTCCACTCGACACCGGTTTGGTGAATATTTTTTGTTAAATATTTTTTTTTACTTTTTGTTTAATTGACCAGGTAAGGCCCGCTGAGTTGCTCACATTATATATCGCTTTTTTTCCAGAAGCGACCTGGCTATCACAAATGAAGTGGCTTGTCATCGTGTGGACATGTGTCGCGTACCAAATACTTTAAACGCGTGACGTTGATTCTAAATTGCGGAGGGAAAAACCGGAGGACCCGGAGAAAACATCCACGCGAGCACGGGGAGAGAGAGAGAGAGACCACAAACTCCTAATACAGGGTGCTTAAAAAAGGTTGTTAGCACTTTTTATGGCACTACAGTTTTTAATGGAAAAATAACGGGTAATAATACACTGTAACGTGATAGCAAATGTATGCCAATAGCTTCAAAAAGTCAAAGAGTCTCCACTTTTTCGCCATCATTGTCAACGCGTGTCTGGGAATCTTCTCCAGATGGTCTCCAGAGCCCGAAGGCAGCGCATTTCCCGCGGTGTTGTTGCAAATTCTCAGAAGTGTAAAAAAAAATGTTTGGAACACCCTGTAATACAGCAGGCGTCAGAGTCGGGTTCGAACCCACGACCTCCTGCGTACCAGGCGAGGGAGTTAACATCTCTTAGCCACCTTGGCACGCCCCCTCTGCAGGGAGTGCATGGGAGAGGTTCAGATTTCATCGCCGCTGATGTCAGCCGGGACCGGGTGTCAACCTGTGTTGGTGACCGAGTTAAAAGGATAGTTGTGCTAACCGCAGCGCCACTAATCGCCAGCTCCCCACGTATGCATGCATCATGGATGCATGAACGTATACCATATGCATGCGCACGTATAACCTTTGCACGTGTATGTACGTATACCATATGCACGGATGTGTATGTACGTATGCATTGGAGCGGTGGCGCAGTGAATAGAGACCCATTCTAAAACATGTGATCATTACTGCGTCCGCATGCTTCATGTCTGTTTGTAACTTCTGCATTGTATAAATATAAGCTAATGGTTATATATATATTTTTTTCAGTTCAATGCATCACGGTATTGCAAGCAGGGGAAAGCCATAGACAATGGTGTTACGTGGAAATTATAAAAAAAAAATTCCATGTGTTACAATACAGTACTGTACGTAAACATACGTGTTTTGTATTTGTTGAATGTTATAAAATCAATTCAACGTTCCGGGCGACATCCTCTTTAAGCCACTACTGTATTTCAATGGCTCCGTGTTACTTACGTCCTTAGCATCAGCGAGTCGTGGGCGTCTGCCTACAAAGACAAAGATCCCCCCTCGTATAGCCTTAGCAAACTGTTGGGGCAAGTGCTGTTAGCGAGCGCCTACGAAGGCCGATATCTACGCTGTACACGCGCGCCTACTGGGTGATAGGTCAATGGAATTGTGTACAACACATGTGGGCAAGTTTTTGGTAATTTGTTAGCATCAGCGAGTCGGCTATCTTTTGTTTCATCACGTGATCGTTATGGCGGTACCCCGGGGTAACCAAATCATACAAACTGGCCTAGGCAATTAAATATGTTATTTCTGGGATACAGTTTTTTTCCAGGGGTGTACTGAACTCCGCGTCTGGGGTACCGATCAATCCGAAATCGGCGGTGCTACTCCGCTATGTCGAAACGCCAAACATTTTTGCATTAAAAAATCCGTGATCGAAAAATTCAACTTTGAATCGTGCATCGTGTACAGCTCGTCGAGATGAGTCGATTGCCGCATCGCCGACCATCAACAACAGACTAAACGTGACTGCATCACGGACACGATGCGGGTACCGCCATAAGGTGCATGCGTATACACGCATATTATATACACACACACACACGTGTTTATACACAGACATAATTATTCACAATATGATACTCGTAATATATAGGCTGTGCGTTTTCTGAGCGTGTATGTTTTTTTGCCGATATTGTTGGACACACGTGTGTACACACGTGTCAATTTTGTGACTGAGGCTAATTTTTGGGGGGGGGATTAAGCGATTTTTAGATCATTTTAAACACCACCATCACACATTCACTAATAGTATTCGTGTAATTACGTCTCGTTAGTTCGAGTTTACCGGTTCTCGGTATCCCACGTCAGTGCAATACAACCCTCTGATGGACATCGCGTGTTTACGCGTGGCGATTACTCCGCGCGTAATGTTTGTTAATTTCCACGTCAAATTAAAACAAACAGCACTTCTGCAGCGTGCGTCACGTCACGTGTGTGTGTGTGTGTGTTTATGTGCGCCCGCCTTCATAGGCGCTCGCAAACAGCGAACTTGTCCCGAAAGTCTGCCGAGGCTGTACGGGGGATCTCTATCTATGTGTTCGTAGTGTGGGGAGCGGTGGCGCAGTGGTTAGCGCGCAGCGTTACGAACCCTGCGAGTCGAGTTCGATTCTCGCTCAACGGCCAACAGCGATGACGAGTGTCTGAGCCGGTCCCTATGCCTCCTCGAGGTAGACTCAGCCTCAAATGAGTACCTGGTGCGATGTGAAAACGTCGTCACTGGGAGAGACAAAGGCGGCCGGGCGTGGTGATGGACATCCACCCCCTCGTGTGCCCTGCCTTCATAGGCGTATACGTACATAGCTAGCAGCACTTGCCCCAACAGTCTGTGAAGGCAATACGGGGGATCTGTATCTTTGCTTCATGTATAAATGTTCTATGTGTATACACGGTATTGTGTGTACTGTATACGTCTGCATATGTTCCATATATAATGTGTTCGTGTATTTAGTAATTATTGTTGTGTGCGTGTGGTGTGTTTCCCGGTGTATGTACAAATATATGATGTTTCTGTGTAATATCCACACGTGTGTGAGCGTGAGCGTATAAATAAAAATGTGTCAATTGTGTATTTGAGTGTACGTGTATGTAGAAGTCTACATATATGTTCGTGCCGATACCTGTACATATGTAGTGTATTTATATTGTGTATTTGTGTTTATACGTGTAGTGTGTACGTGTGCGATTGTGAATGCTCCTGTGTATGTGTACATCTGTATCATATGCATTATATATGGGTATATGTGCGTGTCCGTGAGGTTGTCTTTGTGTACATGTATGTATCTCTCTGTGTAAAATATACTGTGTAACTGTGAATGTATATGCATTTATTATGTATTCGCTGGTGTGTTTTGTGTGTGTGCGCGAAATTGATACGTATATATGTGTGTGTGTGTTTGTATTTGTATATATAATACAACATATATATTGTGTGTATGTTATGTGTGCCAGTCTAATATCGACGAGGTTAACCCAGCCTCAAATTAGTACCTGGTGCGGTGTGTAAACATCGCCACTGGGGAGACAAAGGCGGTCGGGCGAGGTGCTGGCCACCCACCCCTTCGTGTGCCGTGCCGGCCTTCATAGGTGCTTGCTAACAGCACTTGCCCCTACAGTCTGTTAAGGTTGCACGGGGATCTTTGTCTTTGCTTGTTTGCCAGTCAAATGTCGTGGTGGTGGTATCATCATGAATCATGGTCGATCCACTGCTGGATGTCGTCCGCACTACGCAGTCAAATCCATCGCGGCGGTCCCACGATTTCACAAATCATCTCGCACACCTGGCCAGCTTTTTCATAATAATAATAATAAAAGTGCTATGAAGAAGTGGCATTGCCCGAAACGTCGCCTACCACTTAAGTGTTTAATTGTAAGGCCACGCATGTACTGGTACTGTTGCTAATGACGAATGTGTTAAAAGTTGTATCGATAATTTGTGCACCACTACCAACGCAGCAGCAGCATCGTCAATATTTAATATTTGTTAAAATCATAGGCGGAATTTAACTTCCATATTTGTGGGAGGGGGGGCATAATTATTCATTAATTAAATATGTATTGTTAACTACTGAAAATAAATTTAAAAATGTGCCCATCCATAATAGAGATTTTTAGATTAGACCGCGTAAATATAAATGTGTCGTTAAACCCGCCACCACCCGACACAGCCAAATTAGTAAGGTTTGTCACATAAACGGAACGTGTCAATTCGTTACTCGTACAGCACACCGGGGTTGTGTGCTGGAGAGTAAACCCACAACATTTACAATTCGTAATCAACGTTTTTGTGTTTAGATCGCGTTATTTATAAATGTGTCGTAACCCTCCACCACCCGACATGGCCAATCAGTAAAAAAGTGTCACGTTGACAAAAGACAAATAGTTCACTGCTTTAGCCCACCAGTGTGTTGAAGCGGGTGGTGGAGGGTTACGACACATTTATAAATAACGCGATCTAAACCCAAAAACGTTGATTATTAATAATATTGGTCGCGAAAGCCTCACAAATTTATAATTCGATTGCGACGTTCCCCCGGTAACTACAACCAGCATCATCAGGCTGTCGCCTGTCGCCCGATGATGATGATGGTTGTGATTGCTACTGGATGTCGGGGCACTCCGCAGTCAAATTTGCAATTACTGGCGAAACATCTGGCGGTCGCCTGATTATGCTGGTTGTAATTACCGGCGAAACGTCGCACTCGAATTGTAAATGTTGCGGGTTTACTCACCAGCACACAACCGGTGTGCTGTACTAGTAACGAATTGGCACGTGTTGGGTGGTGGCGGGTTTAATGACACATTTATATTTACGTGGTCTAACCCAAAAAATAACTTTATCATGGATAATATTGGTCGCGAAATCCCGACCACGTGTTCATAAAGGTGTCCATTTTGGGCGAGGCATTGCCCCCCGTGCCCCCCCCCCCCCCCCGCAACCTCCGCCCATGGGTAAAACCCATACATGATTTTTGTATTGATGTTGAATATACATTTAGGGAGAGAGAGAGATACGTACTCAACAATGCGCTCAAAGAGGATATAATTTCAATCGGTTGCGCGCTCACCTCCCTACGACGCGCAGAATCGACCGCGTAGACATTTGGTCAAGGGGGGGGGGGACGTGGAGTGCGCAAAAGAAGCGTGATGGTGGCGGTGGTGGTGGCGGTGGCGGTGGTGGAGACGGAGGGGGGAGACGGAGCGCTGCGTGGAACCACCACGGAGTGGTCGAGGGATGAGAGAACACGTGACGGTCTGCTGGTGCGAGAGCTGCAACGGCGTGGCAGTCGACGGCGGGAGGGGTGAAGGGAACGCGCCCGGACTGGGCTCAAGTGCGCGGCTGGGTGATTCACACGGCAGGGGGTAGCGTTGGTTTGAGCGGAAGCCTCTCGTCCAGCAGCAGCGGATCGATCGTGGCCGACAGAGACGGTGAGATGGTGAGATGCGCGTGACAACGAAGACCCCACCACCACCACCACCGTATAGCCTGTAACAGACTGTTGGGGCAGGCGATGTTAGCGAGTAGCACCGATGAAGGCCGGGAAGGCACACGAGGTGGTCAGAACCACACCCGGCCGCCTTTGTCTCCCCAGTGGCGATGTTTACACACCGCACCAGGTACTCATTTGAGGCTGAGTCGACCTCGGGGAGGGCCAGGACCGGTTCAGATAAGTCACCGGTGTTGACCGTGAGCGGGAATCGAACTCGGGGTCGCCGGGATCGTAACGCAGCGCGTTAACCGCTGCACCACCGCTCCCTACACACACACGCACGCCTACGCGTGCCGTCCAGCGCTTTGGAGGCAAGGGTTGGTGGGACGCGTAAAGAATTGTATATGAAACTCCTTAACCCAATGCTAAGTAAGCTGCTGTGAAGTTCAGGCTGATACTGGGCAGTACAGCAAGTTGGATTCAAATATCCTGCCCATTGTCTGCACTGCCGCGCCTGGAGGTCAAACCGACTGCTGTTGTCGTGTGATTACCATCACACCACGGGCCAAAATCCATAGTACTTCATGTCATATATATACCACGTGTACATTTGAGCTCATTAACATAATTGGTTTCACCTGTCACCTGGACAATTGCAGGGCGTGGTGCGTGTGTGCGTGGCGAGCGGTGGCGCTAGTGGTTAGCGCACCGCGCTACGAATCCGAGACTGGCGTTCGGTTCCCGGTCGACGACCAATATCAGTGGTGAATATCTGTACCGGTCCTGGGCCTCCCCCTAGGTCGACTCAGCCTTAAACCAGTACCTACTGCAGTGTGTAGCATTGGGGGAAGACAAAGGCGCCCGGGGCATGGTGTTGGCCACCCCATCCCTCGTGTGCCGTGCCGGCCTTCATCTACGTCTACTCGCTAGCAGCACTTGCCCCAAAAGTCTATTGGAGGCTATACGGGGGGGTGGGGGGAGGCCTTTGTCTTTGTTGGGGTTACGCTAGGCCATTCGGTCTTAACAGACTGCAGCGAAATGCACAATTACACACTGGGGCTGCCAATCTTATAATCACGAGCCATTCATTCATAGAGCAGTACGCCTCGAATTACTCAATCGAGCCCGCCGCGGGGGGGGGGGGGCTCCGCTCGTCTGTTGGGATGCGTTGCGTAATTTCGTGTCCCGAGCTCTGTTCTTGCGCGTCTACCGACGGCGCATGCGCGGGCAAAAGGCGCAGCGCTGCAAGCGCTCGCTCGGCGACTGCCGCAGATGTCGGCACGATGTCGCGAGGTGCTCTGGGAAGAAGGGGCACGTGACCCGAAACGTCACCTTTTATTCTCATTCAGACGCTGTCTTTCCGACAGACCTGTTCTTCACCTGAGGACGGCTGCTTGCGTTGTGGCCGAAACGTCGTGAGAATTGTATTTTATTATGTTTTATTTTTATTATTTTTATTATTTCCCTTCTACGTGACTTTACCGAAAGAACCAAGAAGATATTATTCTCTGTTACAATTTTAATGTAATCCTTATTTTTTTTAATAGCCACGGTGTTATTGAAGAGCTGGAGGAGATCCAGCGATTTCGTTTTGCATTCAACTGGGGTGTCTGTAAATGGATCGCCCCCCGTCTTATTCCATGAATATCAAAAACGCGCGCGCGTTGGATCACTTCTCCTGCACCACCCCCCCTCCTCCTCCTCCTCGCCACTCCCCCTTCACTCGCCCACGCTGACCGGAGAACAGCCCGCGAGAGATGGATGAGGGAGGAGGAGGTGGTGGTGAGTCGTCAAAGAAGATGAGACTTGGAAAGACGGGAACAACGAGGTTGGACTTGAATCATCATCATCATCATCTTTGACTTGTTCAAGGAAATCGCACCGAGTCATCTTTTTTTGCAGGATGCTCCTACATTTGGGGGGGGGGGTTCCTTTATTTTGTTTTCTTCAAGACGTTTTAAGCCGACGAACGAGCGGTCAATCCACTGCTGGATGAAGGCCTCTGGAATCACGGCCTTGTGTGGATCTTGGCTCGTGGGAGGTTTTTGAGCATACTTCACCACGCTGGTCAGTGCCGGTTGGTGGAGGGTGTCGGAGCAGAGAAGTTAGTGCAGTACAACTACTACATAGAAGTTAGTGCAGTACAACTACTACTGGACTGAGTTTGCCGCTCAGCTCTGCGTTGCACACAATGCAGGCCCGCAGCATGTAGCCTATAGCACCTGCTATGCATGGTAGTCGTCAATCCAAGTACTCATCCAGTGGCTAGATTATTCAAATTATTTATGTAAATAAACATCACGTCGTTAGCGCACTGCGCTATCAGCTCCACAGGGTTCGATTCCCGACCACGGCTAACATGAGTGTCGAGTGATATGAAGTGTGTGTGTGTGTATATATATGAATCGGTCCGAGTTGTAAACCTTCATCCACATTCGTCATTCACCACCCAGCGCTGACCAGCGTGCTGAAGTAGAGTCAAAGCCCATGACAGATACGACGTAGCGGAGAGGGAGGCCTTCAGGCAGCCAGCGGATTGATAAAAAAAACAAGTTGAAAAACAAACAACGTACACTTAAATTTCGATTTAAAGCTTTCGTGACTGCAGGGATTCATCTTCTTGGTTATTTCGGTAAAGTCACGTAGAAGGGAAATAATAAAATAATAAAAATAAAACATAGTAAAATACAATTCTCAATTGAAAAATAAAACATAATAAAATACAATTCTCAATTGTGAGAATTGTATTTTATTATGTTGAATTTGTATTATTTTATTATTTCCCTTCTACGTGACTTTACCGAAAGAACCAAGAAAACGTACACTTAACTACACGGCAAGGCACTGCTAGGGCTGTTGGGACAACTTGTGTTATCGAGGACTAATTAAGAGCCGAGTGGTCAATATCACGAAGCAAATGAGTGATCATTTAATGCCGATTTCACCTAAGCGGAGGTCCACGCTAGCCACGGTCAGAGACCACCGCCAGAAATCGAACCCAGGTAGATTAGGTTCGCAGGGCGGTGCGCAAACTATTGTAACACCGCTCCGTCCAAAAGAGATTGTGCCAGGCTAGGTGCACCCCGAGGCCATCACGCGAAGTGCAGAGGGGGATCGTTATCGTCAGCTCACTGGACCGATCCAGGTGCTGTGGGTTGGCTGAAATGAGTTTGCTGACACACGCGGGAGACAATGAAAAAGATCCCCTCCCCCCCCCCGTGGAGCCTGAACAGACTGTTCGCGAGCACCTATTAAGGCCGGCACAGCGCACGAATCGGCGGTGATGCCAGAACCCACGCCCGGCCGCCTTTGTCTCTCGGAACTGATATTTACACACCGAGCCAGGTGCATTAGACCCAATTAGGACCGGGTATACCATGGTTAGTCGATAGGGAGGTCGCGTGCAGTGGGGTAAGGGGCCGTCCATAAATGACGTCACGCAATTTTGGACGATTTTTGACCCCCCCCCCCCTCCCTCTCTCGTACCACGGCGTCACAAAAAGTGAGACCCCCCTCAAATATAACGTCACAAAGCTCTGCCCCCCCCCCTCCCAAAAATTTAACATGCTTCAAATCGCTTTAAACTAGTGTCATTGTAGTGCGTATTTAACGTGGCGCTGCACTCTGATGTTGTAGGAGAAAACATTTATTAAAAAGTCAATTTCATTAAGTAGAACGTGTTGTCTATATTTATTTAAAGTTGCGCATTTTGATGTGACGTCACATTTCTCACCCCCCCCTCCCTCCTCGTCACACATCGTCACAAATATCTGACCCCCCCCCCCCTAGGTGCATGACGTCATTTATGGACGGCCCCTAAGGTGTGTGGGTGCGTGCACCCCCCCATTTTGATATGACGTCACATTTCTCAAACCCCCCCTCCCTCCTCGTCACACATCGTCACAAATGTCTGACCCCCCCCCCCTAGGTGCGTGACGTCATTTATGGACGGACCCTAAGGTATGTGGGTGCGTGCATCCCCCCCCCTCCTTTACAGTCTTGACTGCTGCTATAAATGTGTGATAGGCTGGTCGCTTCTAAAAAAAATAACTACGAAGCTTAGCGAGGCCTCACCTGGTAAACAAAAACAAAAACTACCGTAGCTTTTAGTTGTTCTAACACGTCTCGTTGACCAAATACCCCGCTACCCGCACTGCTCCCTCCAGTCGAGGAGGCTTCGCCATCAGCGGCAGGAACCTCCTTTAAACAGAGCCATGAGACTCGGTGAGATGTCTCCTGGCTAAACAAGTTGAATAACAACAACAGCAACACTTAAAATGGAATCGAATCAAATAGGCGACGTTTAGGGGCAACGATGTGCCACGAGGAAGAGCCATTGCCCGAAACGTCGCCACATTTGTGGGTTACACGGTGGTCCAGATGTCCTGTGACCCCCCAATTAATTGACCTCTAAAAAATACTTTGCATATTCATTTATATTTCAAATAAAGCTTACTTTAAAAACCATATATTACGTTTTACAGAATTAAAGGGGCAGAGGGGGGGTCACAAGACATCTGGAACATCCTCGACTCTGAAGGCCACACAGTGGTATTGATGGATGTGTTACGGTTTGGGCTATTTAATCTTTAAAAAAACAAAAATCAAAGGTGAGATGACATCACCGTGTGATTTCACTGGCACTAATCTCCCCCACACACAGCCCTGCATCAGTGATGGAAATTCCACATTCACATGGCGGGTGGAGGGGGAGGGGCACGTTTATTAATTGTAAAACCATTGTTCACCTCGCTTCTCCCCACAAAGTAGTTACCCATTTTATCGACTCTGGAGGGATGATTGGCTGAGTCCAATCCCCACAACCAGGATCTGAACTCGGAATCTTTCGATTGGGAGCCGCTCGCTCTCTCGACACCTGAGCCACGTGGCCGGTTGTGTGTTTGTGTGACTTTGTGAATGATTGTGTATGTTTGTGTGTGTGTAAGAGAGACGGTGTATTAGTGTGTGTGTATATACAGTGGGGAGTGGTAGTGCTGCACTACGAACCCGGCGACCCGGTCACGGCCAACACCAGTGACGATTATTTGAACCGGTCCTGGGCCTCCCCTAGGTCGACTCAGCCTCAAATGAGTACTGTACCTGGTGCGATGTGTAAACATCGCCACTAGGGAGACAAAGGTGGCCGGGCGTGGTGTTGGCCACCCACCCCCTCGTGTGCCGTTCTGGCCTTCATAGGTGCTCGCTTACAGCACTT
The DNA here is from genome assembly GCF_964198595.1 of Lampetra fluviatilis. Lineage (NCBI taxonomy): Eukaryota > Metazoa > Chordata > Hyperoartia > Petromyzontiformes > Petromyzontidae > Lampetra > Lampetra fluviatilis. The sequence continues at coordinate 5,906,710 of NC_136327.1, read as the reverse complement.
GCCCCAACAGTCTGTTGTGTGTGTCTGTGTGCGCCCGGGTGAAATTTGTAACGTGGACTGGCAAGGGTGATCACGATAATAACCGCCTTTTATTTCGTTCGCGACAAATGACTCTAAATGGTTAAGTAAAAGGGACGTCAGTCACGAGAGATAATGGATCTCAGAGGGACCTCACCTGGTAAGAAATTAACCCGTAAAAACAAAGTTTTTCACTATAAATCCTTTATATGCGTGCCGGCTAGAGTCCTCTCGTCTTCTGGCTTGAAATGGCTGCCACCTATGGGTCAGATGATTGTCTGCCACCATTAAGCAATTGGTAATTAAATATTTAAAAAACATTTCCTAAAAGGTGTAAAAATTTTGAAAAAATGTTTTCACGAAAATAAATTGTCACGCACAACGAGTCTGTGTGCAAAATGTCAGCTCGATTGGATCACGGGAAGTGGGTTAAAAAACGACCGAAAGATTTGCACGGTCGTAAGCGCGCAAGCAAGCAAGTGAACTTAATATAAAGGATTTAAAAAGAAAAAGCTGCGCCCATCGCAGAATGTAACGAATCTCAAATGGCCTCTCACCTGGTTAAATCGAGGACGATAGTCACATGAGACAATGCATGGATCTCAGTCGGTCCTCACCTGATTAATTAAATGCCGTCAGTCAAAAGAGATAATAAGGACTATCAATTGGGCTCTCGCCTGGTTAAATAAAGGACGTCGTATTGATTTGGATCAAGCGAAGGGGGGGGGGGGCTGGGGGGAGAGAGGAGGATAGAGGGAGACGCGAGAGTGTGGCAGCGGCGAGGGAATGAGAAAAATGGTGGGGGGAGATAAGATAACATACAGGAGACGAGAAGAGATAACGGGGGGAGAGAGAGGAGAGAGATGGAGGAGATGGAGGAGATGCAGCCGAAAGGAGAGCGGCACACAGAGAGAGAGAGAGGAGAGCAGAGCGTGACATCTCTTGTGAAATATTTCATTTCAAAAGGGGGGGGGGGTTACATAAAGCAAAGCATTGAAAAAAAAAACTAAATGATGAACGAAGCAAAGTGCCGAATACACCGAGCATCTTCTTGTTTCCTCTGATCGTAAAAAAGAGAGGGATGAAAAAAATAAAAAAAAATAAAAAAAGAGAGGGATGGACAGCGAGTGAGGGAGGGAGAGAGAGAGAGAGACACGAGACGGGGAAAGGGGTGGAGGCAGTGAGGGAGAGAGGCGCGGGGAGAGGGAGGGGGAGGGAGGGGGAGGGAGGGAGAGGGAGGGAGAGAGACGCGGGGAGAGGGAGGGGGAGGGAGAGGGAGGGAGGGAGAGAGACGCGGGGAGAGGGAGGGAGAGGGAGGGAGGGAGAGAGACATACGGGGAGAGAGGGGAGGATGGAGGGGGGGTGTAGAGTCGCCTTGATAGAGCCTTACCCGTGACCGCATCTGCGTGACCCATTGGCACCGCGCGTGAGTCGTGCTCACACCCCACGTGGGGGGGGAGGGGCACGGGGGAGGGGGGGAGACTGGATTTGTGGTGGTGGCTGGGATGGGGGGGAGGGGGGACACGGCAGGGGGGGACACAGGGGGGGACAAGGGGGGGGGGGACACGGGGGTGCGACTGGATTTGTGGTGGTGGTGGATGGGGGGTGGTGGGCTGGGAAAGGTCGGGGAATGTGGAGATGTGGTTAGTGGTGGTGGTGGTTGTTGTTGTGGTTGTGATGATAGTGGTTGTGAGTGGTGTGCATTGTATTCGTAATAATCGTAGCAGTGCCCTTGGTTTAGCCAGGAAGGCCCACAGCGAGTCTCACGGCATCATGTTCAGGAGGGTCCTGCCGTGCATTCCAGGACAAACACGCGTGTTTAGAAATCATCAGGCGCGTTGCGTTGTTTAACTGCTTCGAAGCTTTATGTTTGTTGCCGAATGTAAAACGTTGCTAATCGAAACGAGACAGACAATAAAGAATAATAATACTGAACTGATTATGTTGGTGCTGCTGCGTTGCCATTGGTGCACAAGCACAGTCAACAACAACAACTCAACACATTCGTCACCAACATCACTGTGCTCATTGAAAATAAATAAATTATATAATAGGCGACGTTTCGGGAAATGGACCGTCTTCACAGCACAGAGAGAGAGAGTCCAGGGATAGTCTTAATATTAATAACAATCGATTCGTGACTAGACTCGCGACACTTAATCGACTCATCAATACGTTAAATTGTTGCTCCAAGATAAACATTGTTTCCGTATTTGACTATAAAGATATTGGTTGCACGTTGAGGCTAATGTGATGGCAGTGATAGTGGCTGTTTGATGATTATGATGAGGATTAGGGTGATATGGGTGATGATAATGGTGGTAGTGGTAGTGGTGATGATGGTGGTGATGATGGTGGTGGTGGTGGTGATGATGGTGGTGGTGATGATGGTGGTGATGATGATGGTAGTGGTGGTGGTGATGGTGGTGATGATGGTGGTGATGATGATGGTTGTGATGATGGTGGTGGTGATGATGATGATAGTGGTGATGATGGTGGTGATGATGGTGATGACGGTGATGATGATGATGGTTGTGATGATTATGACGATGGTCGTGGTGATGATGACAACGATGTCGATGATGATGATGGTGGTGATAATTTTAATGCTCGTTATTATGATGTCTCAGACATCTCTCTGTCTGTGCTACGAAGAAGGGCCATTCTCCGAAACGTCGCCTTGAGTTGTATGGCAGTGATGGTGTTGGTGGCTGTGTGCGCACGTGTGTCTTGGACTGGGTCACGTTCCCTCGCCTCTTCTCAGCCCCTTGCCGCTGATCTCCATTGTGATGCTAAACTATTTCATCTGCCAACCCGCGTGGAAACTTACATCCATAGACACGGAGAGGGAGAGAGAGGTGCGGGGTTAGGGGTGGCGGCGGTGGGGGGGCTAGCGAAGAGTGTGAGAGAGCGTGAGAGTGTTTGAAAGTGTGTGTGAGAGTGTGAGAGAATGTGTGTGAGAGTGTGAGAGCGTGTGTGTGAGAGTGTGAGAGTGTGTGAGAGAGCGAGTGTGTGTGAGAGTGTGTGAGAGTGTGAGAGAGTGTGAGAGTGTGTGTGAGAGCGTGCGTGTGAGAGTGTGTGAGAGTGTGAGAGTGTGTGAGAAAGCGAGTGTGTGTGAGAGTGTGTGAGAGTGTGAGAGAGTGTGAGAGTGTGTGTGAGGGCGTGCGTGTGAGAGTGTGTGAGAGTGTGAGAGAATGTGTGTGAGAGTGTGTGTGAGAGCGTGCGTGTGAGAGTGTGAGAGAGTGTGAGTGTGAGAGTGTGAAAGTGTGTGTGAGAGTGTGTGTGTGAGAGTGTATGAGAGTGTGAGAGAGTGTGAGAGTGTGTGTGAGAGTGTGAGAGTGTGTGTGAGTGTGTGTGAGAGCGTGTGTGAGAGAGTGTGAGAGAGCGTGAGAGTGTTTGAGAGTGTGTGAGAGAATGTGTGTGAGAGTGTGTGTGAGAGCGTGCGTGTGAGAGTGTGTGAGAGTGTGAGAGAGTGTGAGTGTGAGCGTGTGAAAGTGTGTGTGAGAGTGTGTGTGTGAGAGTGTATGAGAGTGTGAGAGAGTCTGAGAGTGTGTGTGAGAGTGTGAGAGTGTGTGTGAGTGTGTGTGAGAGCGTGTGTGAGAGTGTGAGAGCGTGTGTGAGAGTGTGAGAGTGTGTGTGAGAGTGTGTGAGAGTGTGAGTGTGTGTGTGAGAGTGTGTGTGAGAGTGTGAGAGTGTGTGTGAGTGTGTGTGAGAGCGTGTGTGAGAGTGTGTGTGAGAGTGTGTGAGAGTGTGAGTGTGTGTGTGAGAGTGTGTGAGAGTGTGTGTGAGAGTGTGTGAGAGTGTGAGTGAGAGTGTGTGTGAGAGTGTGACAGAGTGTGAGAGGGCGAGAGTGTGTGAGGGAGTGTGAGAGAGTGAGAGAGAGTGTGAGAGAGCGAGAGTGATTGAGAGAGCGTGAGAGAGTGTGAGAGTGTGAGAGAGTGTGTGAGAGTGTGTGAGAGTGTGTGAAAGTGTGTGAGAGTGTGTGAGAGTGTGTGAGAGTGTGAGAGTGTGAGAGAGTGTGTGAGAGTGTGTGAGAGTGTGAGTGAGAGTGTGTGAGAGTGTGAGAGTGTGTGTGAGAGTGTGTGAGAGTGTGTGAGAGTGTGAGAGTGTGAGAGTGTGTGAAAGTGTGTGAGAGTGTGTGAGAGTGTGTGAGAGTGTGAGAGTGTGAGAGAGTGTGTGAGAGTGTGTGAGAGTGTGAGAGTGTGTGTGAGAGTGTGAGAGTGTGTGTGAGAGTGTGTGTGAGTGTGTGTGAGAGCGTGTGTGAGAGTGTGAGAGTGTGTGTGAGAGTGTGTGAGAGTGTGAGTGTGTGTGTGAGAGTGTGAGAGTGTGTGTGAGAGTGTGTGAGAGTGTGAGTGAGAGTGTGTGTGAGAGTGTGACAGAGTGTGAGAGGGCGAGAGTGTGTGAGGGAGTGTGAGAGAGTGAGAGAGAGTGTGAGAGAGCGAGAGTGATTGAGAGAGCGTGAGAGAGTGTGAGAGGGCGAGTGTATGTGACAGAGTGTGAGAGTGTGAGAGAGTGTGTGAGAGTGTGTGAGAGTGTGAGAGTGTGTGAGAGTGTGAGAGTGTGTGAAAGTGTGTGAGAGTGTGAGAGAGTGTGAGAGTGTGAGTGAGAGTGTGTGAGAGTGTGAGAGAGTGTGTGAGAGTGTGAGAGAGTGTGTGAGAGTGTGTGAGAGTGTGTGAGAGTGTGAGAGAGTGTGTGAGAGTGTGTGAGAGTGTGAGAGAGTGTGAGAGTGTGAGTGAGAGTGTGTGAGAGTGTGAGAGAGTGTGTGAGAGTGTGTGAGAGTGTGAGAGAGTGTGAGAGTGTGAGTGAGAGTGTGTGAGAGTGTGAGAGAGTGTGTGAGAGTGTGTGAGAGTGTGAGAGAGTGTGAGAGTGTGAGTGAGAGTGTGTGAGAGTGTGAGAGAGTGTGTGAGAGTGTGTGAGAGTGTGTGAGAGTGTGAGAGTGTGAGAGAGTGTGTGAGAGTGTGTGAGAGTGTGAGAGAGTGTGTGAGAGTGTGTGAGAGTGTGTGAAAGTGTGTGAGAGTGTGTGAGAGTGTGTGAGAGTGTGTGAGAGTGTGAGAGTGTGTGTGAGAGTGTGAGAGTGTGTGTGAGAGTGTGAGAGTGTGTGTGAGTGTGTGTGAGAGCGTGTGTGAGAGTGTGAGAGCGTGTGTGAGAGTGTGAGAATGTGTGTGAGAGTGTGTGAGAGTGTGAGTGTGTGTGTGAGAGTGTGAGAGTGTGAGTGAGAGTGTGTGTGAGAGTGTGACAGAGTGTGAGAGGGCGAGAGTGTGTGAGGGAGTGTGAGAGAGTGAGAGAGAGTGTGAGAGAGCGAGAGTGATTGAGAGAGCGTGAGAGAGTGTGAGAGGGCGAGTGTATGTGACAGAGTGTGAGAGTGTGAGAGAGTGTGTGAGAGTGTGTGAGAGTGTGAGAGAGTGTGTGAGAGTGTGTGAGAGTGTGTGAAAGTGTGTGAGAGTGTGAGAGAGTGTGAGAGAGTGTGTGAGAGTGTGTGAGAGTGTGAGAGAGTGTGTGAAAGTGTGTGAGAGTGTGTGAAAGTGTGTGAGAGTGTGAGAGAGTGTGTGAGAGTGTGTGAGAGTGTGAGAGTGTGAGAGAGTGTGTGAGAGTGTGTGAGAGTGTGAGAGTGTGTGTGAGAGTGTGAGAGTGTGTGTGAGAGTGTGTGTGAGTGTGTGTGAGAGCGTGTGTGAGAGTGTGAGAGTGTGTGTGAGAGTGTGTGAGAGTGTGAGTGTGTGTGTGAGAGTGTGAGAGTGTGTGTGAGAGTGTGTGAGAGTGTGAGTGAGAGTGTGTGTGAGAGTGTGACAGAGTGTGAGAGGGCGAGAGTGTGTGAGGGAGTGTGTGAGAGTGTGTGAGAGTGTGAGAGAGTGTGTGAGAGTGTGAGAGAGTGTGTGAGAGTGTGAGAGAGTGTGAGAGTGTGAGAGGGCGAGAGTGTGAGAGAGTGTGAGCGACACGAGTGAGAGTGACAAGAGATAGTGAGATAATTCATTCATGTCTGTAAATGACGCCAAAATACCAACGCAACAGAATGATACCATGGTCTGTTTGGTGAGATGGAGAGAGTGAGTCAGTGCGAGATAGAGAGAGAGTGAGTCAATGTGAGATGGAGAGAGAGTGCGAGAGAGAGAGAGTGAACGAGAGAGTTAGAGACCTGGGTAGAGGATATACGGTAGAGTTGGAGGGGTGGGTTTAGAGAGGGGGGAGGGGGTGTAAGAGGGTAGACTGTGGGGGGGGTGGGATGGTGGGTGGGTGGGGGTAGATTTAGGGGATGGAGGGTAGAGTGAGAGACGCAAGCTCGCTCCCCACAAATAATCCATTATACACCCAGTGGGTGGGGTGACGTGGAGGGGAGAGAGGTGGGGGGAGACGTGGGTGGAGGAGGGATGGGGGAGGGGGGCTATACAATGACCCCCCCCCACCACCACCCCCCAGCATGCGGGATTTATGTCTGTATGCCGGGGTGGGATCACGGGAGCTGTGGTTTTTCCCACCAGTGTTCGCATTGAACGCGTCCCAAGTACGTCTCCGTATTCATGATAGCGCATTCACAAAGACAAAGGTTCAGCAGCCCCCCCCCGGCCCCACCGCCCGTATAGCCTTCGACGGACTGTTGGGGCAAGTGCTGTTCGTAGCGAGTAGCGACGGGCACCTATGACATGTCACCGGCGCTGTGGCGCACCACGCCCGGCCGCCTTTGTCTCACCGGTGCCGATGTTTTTACACACCGCGCCAGGTAATTATTCGAGGCTGAGTCGACCTAGGGGAGGCCCAGGACCGGTTCAGATGAAAGTCACCGGTGTTGGCAGTGAGCGGGGGAATCGAACTCGGGTTTGGCGGGTTCGTAGCGCAGCGCGCTAACCACCACGCCACCGCTCCCCAATGATCGCACATTCACACACACACAGACACATCCGCGCAGAGATGCATACAAGCAAACAGAGAGATGCATACACGTGTACAGATACATACACACAGAGATACATACACAGATACATTCACACGGAAAGATACACCCACAGAGATGCATACATACACAAAGACAAAGATCCCCCGAATAGCCTTCATATACTGTTGGGGCAAGTGCTGTAAGCGAACGCCGATGGAAAACCGGCACGGCACACGAGGGGGTGGGTGGTCAACACCACGCCCGACCGCCTTTGTCTCCCCGGTGCCGATGTTTTTACACACCGCACCGGGTACTCGTTTTCGGCTGAGTCGACCTAGGGGAAGCCCAGGACCGGTTCAGATAATCGTCACTGCTGTTAGCCATAGAGCGGGAATCGAACTCGGGTTTGGCGGGTTCGTAGCGCAGCGCGCTAACCGCTGCACTACCGCTCCCATAAATACACACAAATATTCGTGCACACAGAGAGATACGTACAGATACACGCCGAAAGATACTTACACTTAGAGAGATGCATACACACGTAGGAATACGTGCACACGTAGAGACATACACCCCTCGAGGTGTATACGCCCATAGAGACACATCGTTATTCAGAGTACATGCACACGGAGATGCATATACATTGAAATACTTACACACGTACCGATACATGTACACGTGAGATACGTAGACACATGGAGATAGCGAGGCACGTATCGATTCGCACGTAGAGATATACAGACACACGGAGCGATGCAACGGACTGTGTTGGGGCAAGTGCTGTTAGCGAGCCCCTATTAAGGCAGACACGGAGGTGGGCTACGTGCCGTGCGAAAGAAGTTCCAAATACCAACGTACATTTTATGAACAATTTAAACGCACGCTACTTCCTTTAACCTGCACAAAGTATAGCAGCCATATATTGTGAAGCAAGATGCAATGTATACATCAAGAAACTAAACTACATTTTTATTTTACCAGATAAAGCCCACTGAGCTAGGTAGCTCTTTTTCAGAAGCGATCTGACCACAAATGATAGCTCAAGTCAAGACCGTAATTATAATATATATAATATATATTCAAATATGCTCAAAATGCCCCCCCCCCAATATATTGCTATAAAAAAAATTATTGCTATGCTATGTAAATAAAAACAACAATTTGCTAAACCTTGGCCACAATATGTGGACTTGTCTTCATATAAATCAATGCATAGATTTCTGTTTATATGATTGCGGTTATGGTTGTACTTCATTAATCCCTGATCTCTGCCATTACATACAATAAAACAATGAATGGTAAAAAAGTAAAAACAGAGCACTGTAATACAATACACTATTAGACATTATTGTAAAAAATTAATAAAAAGTACATCGCGTGTGTTAGTGAATTTTGAAATATTTTAGGCAAGAAATGAGTTTTCAAATTTAGAAACAAGAAATGAGTTTTCAAATTTAGAAACAAGAAATGAGTTTTCAAATTTAGAAATGTTTCTGGGTTGGGACCCCCAGACACCCTGGAACATTTGGTCCCCCCCCCCCCAATGTTGACTCCATGGCTACGGCCTTGGCTCACTCAAGAAGTGGATTATCATCATCGCGTGGAAATGTACAGCCGCAGCCGAATGCTCTGAACGCGCATGATTCTCACGATCAAGCAGTCAAACCGGCACAGCCGAGATCCTGGATTCGAATCCGGGATTCAGTCACTGCCCGTGATCAAACCCTGGTTCTCAGATTGTCGCGAGATTGCGGCCTCAGCTCGCTCAGCACGACACGAACACATGAAGCCATCTCAAATCAGCTCTGAGAATGTCAAATATCGAGTTGACTTTTCGATTTAAAGCTTTCGTGACTGCAGGGATTCATTCATCTTCTTGGTTCTTTCGGTAAATTGACGTAGAAGGGAAATAATTAAATAATAAAAATAAAATACAATTCTCACGACGTTTCGGCCACTTTATTTTTTATGTTCTTCACCTGAGGACGGCTGCTTGCGTTGTGGCCGAAACGTCGTGAGAATTGTATTTTATTAGGTTTTATTTTTATTATTTTATTATTTCCCTTCTACGTGACTTTACCGAAAGAACCAAGCAGATCGAGTTGACTGTTACGCGATGAACCTCAGAGGTAGGTAAGCCCTACGATATTCACTCCCCTTAAGCGATATCCATCTTCCCCACAACTCCGTATTAGTACGGTTGGCGACGTACGGTGCGAAAGAAGTTCAACGTACATACGCACCACCGCCTTCATCATTACTGCGGAGTGCATAACAGCCCGCCGTCTGCTCCACAGCGGACGTTAAAGATCCCGTGACGTTATTCAAAAGAGGAGTGCCCTGCCATCATCAGGGTCCACATTTGCCATACTAGAAAAACTCGCATTGCAAATGACTCAATTTGGATTACACAAAGACAAAGATCCCCCCGTAGCCTTAACAGGCTGTTGGGGCAAGTGCTGTTAGCAAGCACATATTGAAACTGCACACCAGGGAGTGGGTGACCAGCACGACCCCGACCGCCTTTGTCTCCCCAGTGGCGATGTTATTACACACCACACCAGATCCTCAGTCGACCTAGGAGAGGCCCAGGACCGGTTCATATAATCTTCAATGGTTGTTGGCCGTGAGCGGGAATCGAACCCGTGTTGACCGGGTTCGTAGTGCAGCGCGCTAACCGCTACCCCACCGCTCCCCACACACAGCAGCAGCAATCAACGCCGCCTACTGAGAGAAGAACGCAAAATGAGACTTGTTTGCTAGTCTCTTGAGTTCTCTCTCACCTGGTTAAACAACATAAAGTTATCACAACCATCGTCGCCACCACCCCCTTGTCGCATCTATCCCATCACCCCATTGCTGCCCCCTAGTGACACCACACAGCGCGCACTGAGCTTTATCGCAGAAGCAGAATCTCTATTTAGACTGAAGGAATCCGATGAGCTATGAAGCTCTTTTTTCACAGACGACCGTACTTCATGTGTGTATGTTGAACTTCGTTCGCACCGTACGTAGCCAACCGTGCTACTCGGAGGTGCGGGGGAAAGGGCAACAAACTGAACACACGCGCAAAAAAAATCAGTCCTAAAGAGATGAGTTTTCAACCTCGATTTAAAAGTGCGTAAGCTCCAGCGGCTTCCTAATATCGGAAAGGAAGAGCGTTCCAGACGGCCGCAGAGGCGGTGACCTCCGCCGTCTTTGTTCGACGGCTCAACCAAAAGCCGCCAGAATGACCGCGGTGCCCGTGACGATGGCGCATCGCGTTGGCTTCGTCAAAAATGCATTGAACGTGTGGAAGCAACAGCAGTGGAGTTCTCTACGAGTTATGAAAAACATTTTTATTAATGAATTTTGCTTCGCTGCCCTCTGCTGCCCGCTCATCTGAAACACTGCCCAGGCTCCCAACCGCTCAGAGCTTCTGGTGGTTGTGAGGCCAAATTGTGAATTCGCTGACCGTGTGAGTTGGCTTCAGTGCAATCTCTTAACCCAGGGATGGTTAACACCCTCGACCAACCCGCCTCGAAGTCACATCAACTCGAGTCGGCTCCGAGTTCAATTCCCGCTCACGGCCAACACCGGTGACGAGTATTCGAACCGGTCCCGGTCCTGGGCCTCCCCTAGGTAGACTCGGCCTCAAATGAGTATCTCGTGCGGTGTGTAAAAATATCACGATCAGGGAGACAAAGGCGGTCGGGCGTGGTGCTAGCCACCCACCCCTCTGGTTTACCGTGTCGGCCTTGATAGATGCTCGCTAACGGCACTTGTCCCAACAGTCTATTCAGGCTATACGGGGGATCTTTGTCTTTTGGTAGTGATTTGATAACGGGGGGGGGGGGGGGTGTGTAAACACCTCTTTCTGGGGAGACAAAAGCGGTCGGGCGTGGTGTCATCGGTGCTACTCGCCAACAGCACTCGCCACATAATCTTAGGTTTTTTCGGTAAAGTCACATAGGTAAAAAATATAATAAAAATTTACTTAAAGTAATAATAGAAATAAAATAATTGTATTTGAGTAATAATATTTTATTTTATTTCTATTGTTACTTTTAGTAATTTATTTTTTTATTTTTTAATAGAATTTTTTTTATTTTATTTTAGTTCTATTATTACTTTTAGTAATTTTTAATTTTCTTTTTTACCTACGTGACTTTACCGAAACAACCTAAGAGTATGAATCCTTGCAGTCACGAAAGCTTCAAATCTAGAAGCACTCGCCACAACAGTCTGTTAAAGGAGGCACCTTAATGGGGTTGGCATGACGTGCGATCGAGTCGAACTGTCCTACTGCTTATGTGGATGCTGCACCTTTTTATTGTACACGCTTTTCATTAACTCACTCTGTTCTCAAATCTTGTAACTCAATTTTAACCCACTTCCCAATGTGGTATCGACTGCAAACTTGGTATACGTATGTCATACTGATGACAATACTATATTCTATCATTAAAAATAAAATGAAATATTTTTAAACATTATTTTATATATGTTATGTTTCGGCTTGGGTCTAATTGTCCACGCTCAACTCACGTTGGCTGTAATTGCCCACGTCCCCTTAGGTTATGGCAAGCTTCGGGGCCACTTCCTGGAGTCGTGGAGTTCTTCCATTACGAGTAGGGTACATTTCATTAAAGCGTGTTTTAAAAAACGTTTTTTTTATATTACTTATTTTGACCACAGTTCACGAGTAACAGGCTCAGAGGTCAATGCGCCAAACAGCAATTAACCAGCAGCACTATTCACGTTAGAATATGCAAGCGTTGTTAACACACAGTGTGTCAACGCGAACGATTTCTCAACTGATCATCGAAGCATTGTTGCTCATCTGCTTTACAATCCTGAGCCAAGTGGTGGCAATTCCACATTGCTATGGCGGAGGGCGAGTATATCCAAAGGATAAGAAGCTATAATAAAGGTGTTTGTTTTGGGTTGGATCGCGTCAATATATGTGTCGTTAAACGGTATAAGAAGCCGGTTACTTCGCCCACAGCATTTACTTCCCCACAAATTGGTCCCTATGTCTATCGAACCCGGAAGGATGATGGGCTGAGTCAAGCCCCTACCAGGATTTGATCTCTCAGCCTTCTCGATTGCGCCATCGCTGAGCCACGTGCAGTGTACGTGTGTGTGCGTGTGTGTATATAAGAAATCCTTGAAAGATCTGGGCAAAGTCCCATCGGTGAGCTCCTTCGGCAGGCAAGGCTGCGTTGGCTGGGTCATGTAGCCCGCATGCCCAGTCACCGCATGCCTCAACAGCTTTTGTTCGGCCGGATCGAGGGGGCTAAACGGGCGCGGCACGGGCTAGAGAAGAGATGGAGTGATGTGGTACAGGAGGACGTGGAGCTGAGTGGACTTGCCGATGACTGGTACCAGCGGTGTCAAGATCGGCCTTTGTGGAGGAGGCTCGTGAAGGACGCTGCTAGGCAGTTGGAGGCAGTCGCCCTCCAACAACAACGGAGGGCGGAGGAGCGACGCTCACAACAACTAGCGGAGCGCCGGGTGGCTAAAGCACAGCAAGTTGGCACAGTAGGGGGCACAGGTGGTGCATCAGCCAGTCATCTCGGTCGTCTCAGTCAGTCGACCCGTGGCACCTGCTGGGTCTGCCCAGTGACCTCCTGCCAGCGGGCGTTCGACACTTCACGTGGCCTCAAGGGGCACATGGCCTGGCACAAGCGTCGTGGTGACGTCACCGCCACTTTGTGGCGAATGGCGGTTGTTGTTGTATATAGTCTGGTAATCACAAACTAGTACCTGGTGCGGTGAGTAACCATCAGCACTGGAGAGACAAAGGCGGCCGGGCGTGGTTGTTGTTCCACATCAGCCCATTGTGCACTGACTGTTCTGGCCTGGATAGGTGCGGCGAATGGAACCTGCCCCAACAACCCGAGTAGCCTACACGGGTGATCGTTGTCTTTATAGTACATGTATGTATATGTCTATGGATAGTACACATGTTGTATTCGTTTATAACAATTGCATGCCGGTGTGTAGAGATGATATATTGTGAGACTGGGGAGCGGTAGTGGAGCGATTAGCGCGCTGCTCTACGAGCCCTGCGACCCGAGTTAGATTCACGACCAACACCAGTGACGATTGTCTGTACCGGTCCTGGGCCTCCCCTAGGTCGACTCGGCCTCAAATGAGTACCTGATGCGGTGTGTAAACATCGCCACTGGGGAGACAAAGGCGGCCGGGCGTGGTGCTGGCCACCCACCCCCCAAGTGTGCCGTGCCGGCCTTAATAGGCGCTCGCTAACAGCACTTGCCCCAACAGTCTGTTAAGGCTATAGGGGCATATTTGTCTTTATCTTTATATTGTAAGATAAAGTCCACAATGATCGTATCTTGTGTTTTTCATTTTCTGAAAGATATTATCTCGGGGGCTAAATATTTCTGCAATTACTAAATTCTAAATAAATATAATAGCCGATTTAAAATTGAGTGTCGTGTTAGGTTACGTGGTTTTATAGCCAAAATGTTGTCTTGTAAGACCCTCCCCCAACCCGAAATGTACTAACAAATAAAAAAACGTTTCACGTGTCCATGCGTTCAGCTCCCAATCATCATTGCTTAAGTCGAAGAATAATTCTCACAAACAAATGTAACAAGTATTATATTTTCTAATGGATCAGTGCTTTGTGTTGCGTGGCTTAAATACAGCACCCTGCACGCATTACACTATGTGCATGTATATGTGGGTTTGCGTATGTGTATTATATTTGTCAAAATTGTTTATATCCATGATATATATATACGTTTGTGTTTATGTACATACAAGCACGTATGTGTACAGCATATGTGTACATATTTATATGATTTGATGTATTATCCCTTGTAGTATATACATAGGCATATGGATACGTACGTTTATATGTATCATAGCAATTATTTAAAAATACAACACATTCGTCCATAGCACTGACTTAAAAATATATATAATAGGCGACGTTTCGGACGTTTGCCTATATCAGGTTTTTCTTTTTGACAGATATATTGTTAATTGTGCACCACTGCCAGCCCGACTGCAGTTTGTAAAAGACGAAATACCTTTACATATATATCTGTGCCAGTGCGTGCGTATGTGTAAACTAATTGTATTATTTTATGTATTATACGTACAGTATATATTTATAGTGCATGTGCATTAGGATCCACTGATGATTGACAAATACATATGCTACATACATACGTATACATAAACATTTCAAGATCACCCATATAACCTGTCAAATTCTGGGGCGTACAAGGGGATGGGTGGCCGGCACCTCGCCCGGCCGCCTTTGTCTCCCCAGCGACGATGTTTACTACACACCGCACCAGGTACACATTTGAGGCTGAGCCGACCTCGGGGAGGCCCAGGACCGGTTCAGATAATCGTCACTGGGTGTTGGCCGTGGACGGGAATCGAACTCGAGTCGCCGGGTTCGCATACACGTACTCAGGCTATACATAACACGTATGTATGCTACACGTGTGTGTGTGCGCCGTACGTACGCATACACATTCACACTTCGTCCAAGACCTATCTCCAGAGCCTCCCTCTCAAAAAGACCCATCATCTAGCAGTGGCGTGAGTCATTTGAGGGCTTCACTTTCACCCTGTGTGTGTGTGTGTCCAAGTCTCTGATCATCTGCGTAGCTGCTAGCGCTACGCTGCGCTACGAACCCGGCCACCCGAGTTCGATTCCCGCTCACGGCCAACATAAGTGGCGGTTATCTGAACCGGTTCTGGGCTTCCCCTAGGTCGACTCGGCCTCAAGTGAGTGCCTGGCGGGTTGTGTAATAAACATCGACGCTAGGGAGCCGAGGTAGTTCGCTAACAGTACTTTCCCTAACAGTCTGTTAAGGCTAAACGGGGGATCTTTATCTTTCTATACGGGGGATTCATCTTCTTTCTATACGGGGGATTCATCTTCTTGGTTCTTTTCTGTAAAGTCACGAAGACCAGGTCTGTCGGGGAAACGCTGTCTCTGAGGACGACTGCTTGCGTTGTGGCCGAAACGTCGTGAGAATTATTTTATTATGTTTTATTTTTATTATTTTATTATTTCCCTTCTACGTGACTTTACCGAAAGAACCAAGAAGATGAATCCCTGCAGTCACGAAAGCTTTAAATCGAAATCTATACGGGGGATCTTTGTCTATGCGATATGAACGCGGCAAAAGCCGAGTTCGATTCGTCGGCCACGGCAGTGGCGAGTGATGTTTAAACTCAACCCGTTCTGGGCCAATACCCCCTCCCAGCGAGGTGAAGTATGGTCAAGCGAGTCCATCCAGCAGTGGATTAATTCGTCCGTGCAAGTGTACGCGGCGTAGAATAGGAGGAGTGCTGTGTACGATGCTGGTGATTTGTACGCTGGCCCCCGAAGGACGCTGCCGTTAACACGGCTAACAAACGCGCACGTGTATTTAAAGTGCGTTCACGGCCAAGTGTAACAATCAAAACAACAACGAAATAAATAAACAATCCCGGATGGACATCCCTTCCCCCACCCCCATCCATGGGCTCCACGCACGTTCACAGAGACGGGGAGGAGGCTCCATTCGCAAGGAGGGACCCAGAATGTTCATGCCCTGAAAGCTGAGATCTCCCCAGAGCCTGGCCCAGCCTCACCTCATCCTCCTCCACCACCACATCATCCACCACCTCCTCAACCACCTCCTCAACCTCCACCACCTCATCCTCCACCACCACCACCACCACCTCATCCTCCTCCACCTCAACCTCCACCACCTCATCCTCCTCCACCACCTCATCCTCCACCACCTCCTCATCCTCCACCACCTCCTCATCCTCCTCCACCTCATCCTCCTCCTCCTCCACCACCACCTCATCCTCCACCTCCTCAACCTCCACCACCTCCTCAACCTCCACCACCTCATCCTCCACCACCACCTCATCCTCCACCACCACCTCCTCAACCTCCACCACCACCTCCTCCTCCACCTCCTCAACCTCCTCCACCTCCTCAACCTCCACCACCTCATCCTCCACCACCACCTCATCCTCCACCACCACCTCATCCTCCACCACCACCTCATCATGCTCCACCACCACCTCCTCAACCTCCACCACCACCTCCTCCTCCACCTCCTCAACCTCCTCCACCTCCTCAACCTCCACCACCTCATCCTCCACCACCACCTCATCCTCATCCTCCACCACCTCCTCAACCTCCACCACCACCTCCACCTCCTCAACCTCCTCCACCTCCTCAACCTCCACCACCTCATCCTCCACCACCACCTCATCCTCCACCACCACCTCATCATGCTCCACCACCTCCTCAACCTCCACCACCTCATCCTCCTCCACCTCATCCTCCTCCACCTCATCCTCCACCACCTCATCCTCCACCACCACCTCATCCTCCTCGATCTCATCACCCTCCCTCCACTGCGTCAACACCGCCGCTAACTAATCACCACCGCCACCAACAATCTCAACGCTCAGTTTTTGTTGTTGTTTAAACACGTAGGCTTTCGCGATTATTGTCATCGATAAATGTCGTCGGTTTATTATCCAAACACACCGGTGTGCTGAAGTAGCAACTAATTGACACGTTTTTGTCTACGTGACAAACCTTGCTAATTAGCTGTGTCGGGTGGTGTCGGGTTAACGACACATTTATATATTTACGCGATCAAACCCCCAACAACAAATCTTTATTACGGCTCAACTCTCAATGCTTCTCCTATCCATCCGCTCACTACCACAACCACCCCAGTTTCTACTACCACCACCCATCCACAACCAACGTTCCCTTATCTCACCACCACCACCACCATCATCATCATCACAACTCATTGCGCCTCCATCATCCCACCTCCACCAACACGACCACAACTACTACCATCATCATCATCATCTTCCCCCCATCGCTCATGCAACCCTCCCACTATCATCAAAGACCCCCCCCCCCCCCGTGTAGCCTAAGGGGCCGTCCATAAATGACGTCACGCACCTAGGGGGGGGGGGTCAGACATTTGTGACGATATGTGACGAGGGGGGGGGGGGGGTTGAGAAATGTGACGTCACATCAAAATGCGCAACTTTAAATATAGACAACACGTTCTACTTAATTAAATATACTTTTTAATAAATGTTTTCTCCTACAACATCAGAGTGCAGCGCCACATAAAATACGCACTACAATGCCAATAGTTTAAAGCGATTTGAAACATGTTTAATCTTTTTTTGGGGGGGGGGCAGAGCTTTGTGACGTCATATTTGAGGGGGGGGGGTCTGACTTTTTGTGACGCCGTGTGACTAAGGGGGGGGGGGGGTCAAAAATCGTCCAAAATCGCGTGACGTCATTAATGGACGGAGCCTTAACAGACCGTTAGGGGCAAGTGCTGTTAGCGAGCACCTATGAAACCCGGCACGATACACGGGGTGTGGACATGTCAGTACCGCACCCGGCCGCCTTTGTCTCCCTAGTAGCGATGTCTACACCCTGGTGTTTGCTGCGAACGGGAATCGAACTCGGGTGGTCGGGTTCGTAGCGTAGCTCCCTAGCTGCTACACCACCACGCCCCACCATCAACCACAATTACCACAACCACCATCAACCACAATCACCACAACCACCATCAACATGAACCACAACCACCATCACCACAACCACCACCATCAATCACTATCACCACAACCACAATCACCACAACAACCATCAACCACCATCAACATCAACCACAATCAACCACAATCACCATCAACCACAATCACCATCAACCACAATCACCACAACCACCATCAACCACCATCAACATCAACCACAATCACCACAACCACCATCAACCACCATCAACATCAACCACAATCAACCACAATCACCATCAACCACCATCAACCACAATCACCACAACCACCATCAACCACCATCAACATCAACCACAATCACCACAACCACCATCAACCACCATCAACATCAACCACAAGCAACCACAATCACCATCAACCACAATCACCAAAACCACCATCAACCACCATCAACATCAACCACAATCACCACAACCACCATCAACATGAATCACAATCACCATCATCACTGCAATCGCCACCAATCACTATCAACTACAGCCACCATCAACCACAACAACCACCATCATCACCACCACAATCATCAACCACCATCACTACAATCACCACAACCACCATCATCACCACAACCACCATCATCCCCATCAACAACCATCATCCACCACAACCACCATCATAATCACAGCCACCATCAATCACAACCACCATCATCACAACCACCATCATCATCACAACCATCAATCACCACAACCACCACAACCATCACCACAACCACCATTATCACCACAACCACCATCACCATCATCACCACAATCACCATCATCACAACCATCAATCACCACAACCACCACAACCATCACCACAACCACCATCACCATCATCACCACAACCACCACCAATAACCACCATCACCACCACAATCACCATCATCACCAGCACCACCAACAACCACCACCACCATCAACACAACCACCACCATCAACCACAACCAACCGCCCTCCCAACCCCGATAGTAGTCACGTGACGTGCCAGGCGGTTGCCATGGTGACGTCATGCAGATTTATGCAAATCGCGCGAAAACCGCCAGCGAGGCGGCTCTGAGGGCCCCGCGCGGTTTTTTTTTGATGCCAGAAATTTTTTGTTTTTAAATAAAATTGTCCACCCTCACTGACGACATTTCTCCCTTTCTCTCTCTGTCGTTATCCTCAATAAATGCGCAGCGCCCACGCAGTGGTGGCAGTAGTGGCAGTCATAATCATGACGACGTCCAACTTGCTCGCGCGCCGTTAATAAATTGACGGTTGACCAAACATTTTGAGCATTTTTTGTCGTAAATTTATTTCCACCTCCAAACGATTAATTGACGATTCACCAAACATTTTGAGCATTTTTTCGTCGTAAAATTTTTTCCCCACCTCCAAACGATTAATTGACGTTTCGCCAAACATTTTGAGCAATTTTTGTCGTTAATTTATTTCCACCTCCAAACGATAAATTGACATTTGACCAAACACTGAGCATTTTTTTGTCGTAATTTTTTTTCCACCTCCAAACGATAAATTGACGTTTGACCAAACATTTAGAGCATTTTTTTCGTCGTTATTTTTTTTCCACCTCAAAACGAGAACGTCACCCACAGTGTGTGGACTGTTGCGCGGCCTTTTGACGCCAGTACGATTGGCATTGTCAGTGGGCACGAGAATAACCTCGTACCGTTCCAGTGCATCGCTACGGTGCCTTTGTGTTTGCCGGACAGGGCGACCTCGTGTGACCCCTTCTCTGAGGCTCTCGTGTCGCGTAAAAGGAGGTTAATACAGCCCCTCGGTCCGAATGTTCATTTTTATATTTTGGTCTTCACGGTGCCACGATTAAACGTTCGGCGTGGTGCGGAACGTGGCGAAAGAAAGCCACGCACACAGAGACACCAACACACACACACACCCCAACACACACACACAGACACACACACACCAACACTCATACACACCAACACCCAGACACATCCACACACACACCAACACACACACACACACCAACACATACCCCAACACCCAGACACACCAACACCCAGACACACCAACACCCAGACACACACCAACACCCACATACACCAACACACACACCAACACACACACACACACCAACACATACCCCAACACCCAGACACACCAACACCCAGACACACCAACACCCAGACACACCAACACTCAGACACATCAACACTCAGACACACCAACACACACACACCAACACACACACACACACCAACACTCACACACACCAACACCCAGACACACCAACACACACACCAACACACACACCAACACTCACACACACCAACACCCAGACACACCATCACTCACACACCAACACTCACACACACCAACACCCAGACACACCAACACACACACCAACACCCAGACACACCCACACACACACCAACACCCAGACACACCAACACTCACACACACCAACACACACACCAACACTCACACACACCAACACCCAGACACACCAACACCCAGACACACCAACACACAGACACACCAACACCCAGACACACCCACACACACACCAACACCCAGACACACCAACACTCACACACACCAACACACACACCAACACTCACACACACCAACACCCAGACACACCAACACACAGACACACCAACACACACACCAACACCCAGACACACCCACACACACACCAACACCCAGACACACCAACACTCACACACACCAACACACACACCAACACTCACACACACCAACACCCAGACGCACCAACACCCAGACACACCCACACCAACACCCAGACACACCAACACTCACACACAACAACACCCAGACACACCAACACCCAGACACACCAACACTCACACACACCAACACACACACCAACACCCAGACACACCCACACACACACCAACACCCAGACACACCCACCCCCAGACACACCAACACACACACACCAACACACACACACACCAACACTCACACACCAACACCCAGACACACCAACACACACACACCAACACACACACACCAACACTCACACACACCAACACCCAGACACACCAACACTCACACACCAACACTCACACACACCAACACCCAGACACACCAACACCCAGACACACCAACACACACACCAACACCCAGACACACCCACACACACACCAACACCCAGACACACCAACACTCACACACACCAACACACACACCAACACTCACACACACCAACACCCAGACACCCCAACACCCAGACACACCAACACACAGACACACCAACACACACACCAACACCCAGATACACCCACACACACACCAACACCCAGACACACCAACACTCACACACACCAACACACACACCAACACTCACACACACCAACACCCAGACGCACCAACACCCAGACACACCCACACCAACACCCAGACACACCAACACTCACACACAACAACACCCAGACACACCAACACCCAGACACCCCAACACACAGACACACCAACACACAGACACACCAATACCCAGACACACCAACACCCAGACACACCAACACTCACACACCAACACTCACACACACCAACACCCAGACACACCAACACCCAGACACACCAACACACACACCAACACCCAGACACACCCACACACACACCAACACCCAGACACACCAACACTCACACACACCAACACACACACCAACACTCACACACACCAACACCCAGACACACCAACACCCAGACACACAGACACACAGACACACCAACACACACACCAACACCCAAACACACCCACACCAACACCCAGACACACCAACACTCACACACACCAACACACACACCAACACTCACACACACCAACACCCAGACACACCAACACACAGACAAACCAACACACACACCAACACCCAGACACACCCACACACACACCAACACCCAGACACACCAACACTCACACACACCAACACACACACCAACACTCACACACACCAACACCCAGACGCACCAACACCCAGACACACCAACACTCACACACAACAACACCCAGACACACCAACACCCAGACACACCAACACTCACACACACCAACACACACACCAACACCCAGACACACCCACACACACACCAACACCCAGACACACCCACCCCCAGACACACCAACACACACACACCAACACACACATACCAACACTCACACACCAACACCCAGACACACCAACACACACACACCAACACACACACACCAACACTCACACACACCAACACCCAGACACACCAACACTCACACACCAACACTCACACACACCAACACCCAGACACACCAACACCCAGACACACCAACACACACACCAACACCCAGACACACCCACACACACACCAACACCCAGACACATCAACACTCACACACACCAACACACACACCAACACTCACACACACCAACACCCAGACACCCCAACACCCAGACACACCAACACACAGACACACCAACACACACACCAACACCCAGATACACCCACACACACACCAACACCCAGACACACCAACACTCACACACACCAACACACACACCAATACTCACACACACCAACACCCAGACGCACCAACACCCAGACACACCCACACCAACACCCAGACACACCCACACCAACACCCAGACACACCAACACTCACACACAACAACACCCAGACACACCAACACCCAGACACCCCAACACACAGACACACCAACACACAGACACACCAATACTCACACACACCAACACCCAGACACACCAGCACCCAGACACACCAACACTCACACACACCAACACACATACCAACACCCAGACACACCAACACACACTCACACCAACACTCACACACACTAACACCCAAACACACCAACACACAGACACACCAACACACACACACCACAACCCAGACACACCCACACACACACACACCAACACACACACACACCAACACCCAGACACACCAACACACCAACACCCAGACACACCAACACTCACACACACCAACACCCAGACACACCAACACCCAGAGACACCAACACCCAGACACCCCAACACACAGACACACCAACACACAGACACACCAATACTCACACACACCAACACCCAGACACACCAACACTCACACACACCAACACCCAGATACACCAACACACACACACCAACACTCACACACACCAACACCCAGACACACCAACACCCAGACACACCAACACACATACACACCAACACCCAGACACACCCACACACACACCAACACACACACACCAACACTCACACACACCAACACCCAGACACACCAATACCCAGACACACCAACACTCACACACACCAACACACACACCAACACACACCAACACCCAGACACACCAACACACGCACACACACCAACACTCAGACACACCAACACTCACACACAACCAACACTCACACACCAACACACACACACACCAACACACACACACACCAACACTCACACACACCAACACCCAGACACACCAACACACACCAACACCCAGACACACCCACACCCAGACACCCCAACACCCAGACACACCAACACTCACACACACCAACACCCAGACACACCCACACCCAGACACACCAACACCCAGACACACCAACACTCACACACACCAACACCCAGATACACCAACACACACACACCAACACTCACACACACCAACACCCAGACACACCAACACCCAGACACACCAACACACATACACACCAACACCCAGACACACCCACACACACCAACACACACACACCAACACTCACACACACCAACACCCAGACACACCAATACCCAGACACACCAACACTCACACACACCAACACACACACCAACACACACCAACACCCAGACACACCAACACACGCACACACACCAACACTCAGACACACCAACACTCACACACAACCAACACTCAGACACACCAACACACACACACACCAACACACACCCACACCAACACTCACACACACCAACACCCAGACACACCAACACACACCAACACCCAGACACACCCACACCCAGACACCCCAACACCCAGACACACCAACACTCACACACACCAACACCCAGACACACCCACACCCAGACACACCAACACCCAGACACACCCACACCCAGACACACCAACACACAGACACACCAACACACAGACACACCCACACCCATACACACCAACACACAGACACACCAACACACAGACACACCAACACCCAGACACACCAACACCCAGACACACCAATACTCACACACACCAACACCCAGACACACCCACACCCAGACACACCAACACACACACACCAACACACACACCAACACCCAGACACACCAACACACACTCACACCAACACACACACACCAGAACCCAGACACACCAACACCCAGACACACCAACACTCAGACACACCAACACACACACACACCAACACACACCAACACACACCAACACGCACACACACCAACAGCCACACACACCAACACTCACACACACCAACACCCAGTCACACCAACACCCAGACACACCAACACTCAGACACCCCAACACCCACACGCGGTTTGCCCACCGCTAATTGAATGTCCGTTCGTGAACGCGGATCAGCATTTGAATAAAAACCACGCTCGTTCCCACGCCAGCCTTGATTGTCTGTCCAGACAAGATGAGGATTGCCCTTCCATGTAGCCTTGACAGACTGTTGGGGCAAGTGCTCTTAGCGAGCACAGATGAAGGCCGGCACGGTACACAAGAGGGTGCGTAGCCATCACCACGCCCGGCCGCCTTTGTCTCCCCACAGTGGCGATGTTGACTACACACCGCACCAGGTTACTCATTCGATGCTGAGTCGACCTAGGGGAGAGGCCCAAAACCGGTTCAGATAATCATCACCGTTGTTGGTGGCCGTGAGCGGGAATCGAACTCGGGTCGCCAGATTCCTTAGCGCAGCGTAGCGCTAACCGCTGCACCACCGCTCACTCCACTCTGCTCACCATCCTAACCATGACCGCCCACCACCGCTTGCAAACCTCTTGAACAACTTTTAATAAGAACAATTGCGCCCGTCTGGAACGTTCAGGCTGCTCCGGCCTTCGATCCATCCTGGCTCAACCAGACTGGATCGTGTGAGGAACTCGCAGATACATTTTTAAAGATCTGGAAACACCGTTCCATAATTATCAGTGAGCTCCTCCGGCAGGCGAGGCTGCATCGGCCGGTGTCACGTAGCCACCGCACGCCCAAGCAGCTTCTGTTTGGCCGGATAGAGGGGGAGCTAAACGGGCGCGACACGGGCTGTAAAAAATTTACCCGTAAAAACAAAGTTTTTCACTATAAATCCTTTATATGCGTGGCATCGGTTTTATTTTATTATTCATTTCTGTTTTTTCTTGAGTAAGAGTTTCATTTTTATCACATTGGTATTTTAAATTAAATATGAAAAAAAAATTCTTCCTAAAAAGTGGAAAATTGTGGAACATTTTTTTCACGAAAATAAATTGTCACGCACAAACGAGTCTGTGTGCAAAATGTCAGCTCGATTGGATCACGGGAAGTGGGTTAAAAAACGACCGAAAGATTTGCACGGTCGTAAGCGCGCAAGCAAGCAAGTGAACTTAATATAAAGGATTTAAAAATAGAGACAGAGCTGAGGTGTGTCACAGAAGGACGTGGAGCTGAGCGGACTTGCCAATGACCGGCACCAGCGGTGTTAAGGTCAGCATCTGTTGAGGAGGCTCGTGAAGGACGCTGCTGGGCAGTTTGGAAGCAGTCGCCCTCCCAACAGCAACCGGGGATGGAACGCCGGGAGGATGAAACGCAGCAACTTTGCGCAGTGCATGTGCCGGTCACCCAAGTTAAGTCGACCCATGGCACCTGGGTCTGTCCTGTGATCTCCTGCCAGCAGCGAGCTTATCGACGCTTCAACGTGACCTCGAGGTGCACCAAGCTTGGCACGAGCGCCGTGGTGACATCACTGAGAATTCGTTGATAATGGTGTATGTTAATATTTTTCACCGTGTGTCTGCATGTGTACTCTACGCATAGATATATGTGTGTGTGTGTGCGCATCTAAGTACTACGTGGGTATGTGTGTGTGGTTTTTTTACGGTCGTCTTCAACGTGCGCGTTTCTCTCCCAAGCGAATCGCGAACCACAGCCCATTTTATATTGAAAAGACATTAAAAAAAAACCTCGGAGTCCCATAGAAGACGCGCAAGAAAGGCGTTCACAATGGGCCCTTTTCAGCTCAATTTAGCTCTGGGAATACAAACCCAGCCTCTGAGCGTCCTTAAGCTAAACCACAGGCTTGCGAGTCGCTGGTCATCAACCCCACACCCCCCTCTATCCCCTTTCTCTCTCTCTCTATGCCCCCATCATCACCACCGCCCCTCTCCCCAAACTCTCCAAAACAATCTCTCACGCTCACCCCCACCGCCACCCCCCCCCCCCCCAAGGCTCTTCCCTTACTGCTCGCACACGCTGGGGTCTGCCCGTCGTGATGTGCATACCTAAGTACGTCTTTAGAACAACAACAAAAACACGCACGCGCGCGCGAGAGAGAGAATCCCAGGCACGGTCATCACCGCCGCCACCGCCACCACCGCCACCACCACCGCCACCATTCAATGGAATTCCTCCCTTGCCCGCCCGCGTTCCACATGGAGGTAACAAAGGACCGCCCGTGGAACCAGGCAGAACAAAGTTTTCAATCGGTTACTTTAAATAAAAAAAAAAGTTTTCTTTTGGGTCCAGGTGAGAAGAGAGAGAGCAGTGTGTGTTGGATACAAAGTGGTCTACAGCGATGCGGACACGACTGGGGTTTGAAATCGACCTAAAATGTTGGCGACGTTGCACCGCCACCTCCCCACTCTGCCCTGCCACGTGACCGAAGTGGTCTTGTACGCGTCGCGTCTCGCCTGGTTGAGTCTGGTTTTCACACTTGGATGGGTGACAACAACAACAACGACGACAAAGACAAAGATCCCCCATATATCTTCTTGGTTCTTTCGGTAAAGTCACGTAGAAGGGAAATAATAAAATAATAAAAATAAAACATAATAAAATAACAATTCTCACGACGTTTCGGCCACAACGCAAGCAGCCGTCCTCAGGTGAAGAACAGGGCTGTCGGACAGACAGCGTCTGAATCAAGGTTCATTCCGACGCTGTCTTTCAAGAAGATGAATCCCTGCAGTCACAAAAGCTTTAAATCGAAAAAAATCCCCCATATAGCCTCAACAACTGCTGGGGCAAGTGCTGTTAGCGAGCACCTATGAAGGTCGGCACGGTACACGAGGGGGTGGGTGGCCAGCACCACGCCCGGCCGCCTTTGCCTCCCCACAAATGGCGATGTTTTTACACACCGCACCAGGCACCCATTTGAGGCCGAGTCCACCTAGGGGATGCCCAGAACCGGCTCAGATAATCGTCGCTGGCGTTGGCCGTGAGCGGGAATCGAACTGGGATCACCGGGGCTTGCCAGGTGTTGTAGGCGTGGGGCTGTGGTCCAGGTGGTGACAGTGCCGAGTGTCTATCCCATCGCGGTGTTGGGTTGTCTCGTGCTCTCCGGCCTCCTCCTAACCCCCCTCTCGTGAACAATGGGATTCATGGGCAAACATCCCAATGTGGCCGCACCCTCCTGATAATGAACCTCGAGACTCAGCGATTGTTCCGCGGTGGCTAGGAGATGTTAACTACCTCGCCTGGTATGCGGGAGCTCGTAGGTTCGATCGGCCACAACTGCTTGCGTTGTGGCCGAAACGTCGTGAGAATTATTTTATTATGTTTTATTTTTATTATTTTATTACTTCCCTTCTACGTGACTTTACCGAAAGAACCAAGAAGATGAATCCCTGCAGTCACGAAACCTTTAAATCGAAATTTAAATAGGTTTACTTTTGGTCTAGTTAAGTTTTCATAGAATATACAGAATTGTATACCCACATCACGTTACAAATGTGTCCCAGACGGTTCTGATATCCCTCGCCGTACTGACGTTAGCCGTGGTCGGGAATGAAACTCACTCAGATCGTGTCTGGCAGCATGATGCAGTGCGCTCACCTTATTCTTAGGTTTTTTCGGTAAAGTAACGTAGGTAAAATTTTTAAAATAAAAATGAATAAAAGTAAAATAAAATCAAAATAAAATTTAAATCCCCGCACTCTGTGATTTTTTTTATTTTTTTTTATTTTACTTTTATTAATTTTAATAGTTTTTACCTATGTGACTTTACCGAAGAAACCTAAGAATATGAATCCTTGCAGTCACGAAAGCTTCAAATCTAGAATTAGTGCGCTCACCGTTTCACCACCGCTCATCAGCTCAGCCATGCTTGATCCACCGTTGGCTGAGACCCTCCCTAAGCCGCTAATCTGTCACGTATCCTTCCCAACGGCAGTCGGTGCATTCTCAGACAATGCCCGACCAAAGAAGAAACCCCACAACACACGCACATCGCACATTGCGCACCGGGTAAGGGTCCATTAAGGGGCACTTTATAGGTCTCAATAAAGTTTTGTAGGGGCGCCTTGTTGTGTCTCGGTGGGGTGGTTGGGTGGGTGGGCGTGGGCGGCTACACTCCCAGCGGACGGGACGCAAATCCACACTTGTTCTCATCGAGTGGCTCCCTGTTTGTTTAAGTGCGCGCTAACCACATTGCGTCGTACGCCCGCCCGCCCGCCCGACCACCCACCACCACCACCAACCAACCACACAACTCCCGCCTTTTGTCTCCCGCTGTGTAAACATCCTAAGCTGCTTGGACACACAGCGGCGTGAGTCGCCGCCGTCGGGACGGGGTTGTTTGGCCATTGGCCGCACAAAAGAGGCCAGGCGCGGTCTTGCTTGGATTGAATCGAAGCTGCTGAAATGATGAAATCTTTAAAGGCGACGCCGGCCGATGAGTTATGTGAAGAGGAAAGTTAAAAGATTGTGTATGCAGAGACACGGATACATAAATGACACATTGTCCGTTTAGCGTATTTTGTTAATATGAAAAAAAAATTATTGCTGTGGTTTTCCCACCTGATGATGATTGCTTGTGTTGCAATCGAAACGTCGTGATTTATTTTATTTTTTCCCTACGTGACATTACCGAAATAACTAAAGAGTATGGATTCCTGCCGGCACGAAAGCTTCAAATCTGGTTCAAAGCCAAGTTTTTTAATACTATTATAAATTATATAAAATATATTATATATTAGACGTTTCAGTTCATCAGCCGATCACAGTGACGAATTCAAGACCCAGAAAATGTGTATTTATTGACAGTGATGTTTCTTACACGAAATTTGTTTTATTAATGTAGGGTCCGATTTAAATATCTTTTAAATTCTGGACCATAATATGAAGAAATCAATATTTAGTTTATGAGACGATATTTTGCAAAAGGGACGATACGATTACCATCGACCTTATATCGTACATTTGCCACTTACTGTGAATCTGCGAAAAAGAGCTTTATAGTTCATCGGATTCCTCCAGTAAAAACACACATTCTGTTATCGCGGCAACCGTTAAAAGTAACAAAACAACTGAGCAGACAATACGACTCCTTGCCACATCTGTCCCTTCACATGAAACATGTTTTTTTACGCATCACATCAGACACACAGCTTTCGAGGAGTGCATACTGTATGCAATCAGCATTGGTTCAACACAAGCACACGACTGTGTTATGGACCGGTTTCGACGTGCAGTGTCTCATCAGCAGAGCGAGGCTCTAGATTTGAAGTTTTCGTGACTGCAAGGATTCATACTCTTTGTTTTTTTCGGTGAAGTCACGTAGGTAATTTTTTTTTAAAATAAACTAAATCACGACGTTTCGGGCGCAACAGAAGCGTCCTTCTTCAGGTGGGTACAACTTAGCGAAGGCACAATGCTTAAGCGCTTTAATTTAAATTTCGATTTAAAGCTTTCGTGACTGACCTGTTCTTCACCTGAGGACGGCTGCTTGCGTTGTGGCCGAAACGTCGTGAGAATTGTATTTTAGTATGTTTTATTTTTATTATTTCCCTTCTACGTGACTTTACCGAAAGAACCAAGAAGATGCTTTAATTTATTTTAATTTCTTACCTACGTGACTTTACCGAAAAAAACTAAAAATATAGAGCCAGGCTCGCTTGAACCCAATTCAGGCTCGCTTTAACCCAATGCTGGTGAGCTTGCCAGATGTGTATAGACAAGGCAGTGGCGTAGTAACGACATCATGAGATCAGGGGTGGCTGCGGCAGTCGGTCACGTTAGTGCCCCATTATTTGATTTGTCTCGCACGGTCGCACCTACAGACTATTCTACATCGCTGCTCCTCTTCCCCAACCACTTAATCACGCACACGGTCTCGAACATTTGACGCTGTAGGGGCACTCGGTTTTAAATAAGATTTGTTTTAATGGTGCTTGTCAAGGGGGGTCTAACTCGTCGCTTTGGCCACCAGGTGGAAGGGAGGGGTGGATGGTGGCGGGAGGGCACCCACTGGCTCCCCACGCGAGTCAAGCTGCTGAGATTCGGGTCCGTGTGGCTCCTGATGACTTTCGGAGTCATCTCGCCCGCTGCCTGCGCGCGTTCCTCGTGAAGCGCTACCGCCGCGCGGTGGCTGTGTGCGGTAATGCGCCGTGAACGTGGTCTATACACTGCTGGAGGGTTAGGGGTTTTAATGTTATCATTCATAATTTTCCTGCTTAACAAAAAAACTAGGGTTTCGAACGTTTACATTCCTCTCGTGCATTGTCAATTAGATTTTTTTTTAAAGTTGAGCATTAAAAAAAAAGCATTCGTTCCATTGTTTTGTCTTGTATTCTTAGTTTTTTCGGTAAAGTCACGTAGGTAAAAAATTCAAATTAATAAAAGTAAAATAAAAGTAAAATAAAAAATCACGACGTTTCGGAGGCAACACAAGCTTAAAAATGTAATAAAAGTAAAATTAAAATAAAATTAAAAATTACGACGTTTCGGAGGCAACACAAGCTTAAAAAATTAATAAAAGTAAAATTAAAATAAAATTAAAAATCACGACGTTTCGGAGGCAACACAAGCTTGTGTTGCCTCCGAAACGTCGTGATTTTTTATTTCCTTTTTATTTTACTTTTATTAATTTTAATTTTTAACCTACGTGACTTTACCGGAAAAACCTAAAAATATGAATCCTTGCAGTCACGAAAGCTTCAAATCTAGAAGTTTTGTCTTGTGACATATGCTACGAAGAAGGGCCATTGCCCGGAACGTCGCCTATTATATATATTTTATTTTTAAGACCACACAGTGATATTGACAAACGCGTTCAGTTGTGTTTTCGTTGTTAAAAGTGCTTGTTCACCGCTACCAACGCAGCGCCAATAAATAATTTGTTTAATTTCACTGAACGTCGATGTCTTCATTAAAGCCGTTGGTGGCGGTTCGATAGATCGACGTTTTTATTTCAATGTCCCCATCCCTCCTCTCCCGGCTGCCATGGCAACGAGAGTGTGGCTCCAGTGGTACGAGTCATAGGGAGGTGGGTTCAAATCCAACTATACTCTTTGTTTATTTAGGTAAAGCTATCTCTGGTGTGGACCAATCAGTTTACAAGACAATGCATAAATGATCAGAGTATTGTTTTTTGTTTGCATTTGACTGCAAGTATTGTGGTTAATGTAAGCTTGATTCCTTGCAAAAGGTATCAGTTTTGTTGCCAGAAAAAAGGGGAAAAACCCTATTAGTATATTTTGGTACTGGCAAAGGAGGTCCCATGATGTTTGTTGTTGTTGTTGTTAAATATGCCACTTGCACGTTGATGTCGTCAAGCGAACTCCAATCACGACAGCCGCCTCAAGCCTCGTGGGAGCTGTGGTGGTGCAGCCCGCTGAGCGAGAGGCCGGCAACGTGGACGGAGCCTGGGTTCGAATCCCACCCACGAACAAAAACCGTGGAATAACACGGCCCATCGACGCCGGACTTCAAATAGAGAGGCGCGTGATTCACTTACGAATAAAGTGCGTACGTGGGATTTGTTAACGTGCGTCTCTGTACCAATGACAGGTGCTGTGGTGTGTGCAGGAGGGGGATGGAGAGGACTACGCCGGGGAGGATGTAACTTGGAAGAAGATGGGGGAAGCGGAGAGAAGCAGATGGGGGAGAAAAAAAAAGTGAAAACTTTTCTTGGAACTTAAAAACGTTTGTCCACTAGGGAGCGCTGTTCCGTCACTAGGTGGCGCTGTTCCATTACATTGTATCTTACAAACGCTCCTTTTCAAGCATATTTAGCGATTTCCGCTGGATTCCCGACACATTAAGCCGTAAGCGAGATGTCATGCAAATATCAACTTAGGGGCGCTAATATCAAATTCAAACTGCTTATTTGTGCAATTAAAATTGAACAGAAATTTACAAAAAAATAAAACGTACATTTGCGAAATAAAAATGCCTCAATTCTTAGATTCACTTTCATTTCACGTAAAACGTATGGCTTACACCTCAACATGTTGGATAATCGATGTATTTTCTTTAAAATCATCGCTTTAAAGGCAAAATGTCGTCAGACGCAGCAGCACACCACGGACAAATTCAATGGAAGTTAATCTTGACTTAAAACTTTCGTGACTGCAGGAATTCATACTCTGTTGATCTTTGAGTGAAAGACCATTGCTTGTGTTGCGATCGAAACGTCGTGTTTTAAAAAAAAAACATTTTAGTATTTTTCTATCTACGTGACTTTACCTAAAGACCCAAAGAGTATCAATGTAAGTGGCTTTATCACCGTGTAGAAATGTAAATGCACGTTCATTCACACCCTACAGGACTCGTGACGGGGCAGCAGGCACATCGCTCGGTTGACTGATGACCACGAGACTTGAAGCAACATAGAACACAGGTCACGCTCACCTCACGGTCCGCTGCTCCAGGTACGGGATTTCCAGGTGACCCGTGACCCCGGGTTGCCCAGGTGCAGGTTCCCCGGATTTCCCCGGTGGCCCAGGTGTGCCCAGCAGCCCCTCAACTCCATCATCCTGACCCATCCCTACTGGACACCTGTGAAAAAGAGCTTCATAGCTCATCGGATTTCTCCAGGATAAATAAATACTCCGATTCTGATCTTCTCCGCAGTGAAGGAGCGGTCCGGGCAGACCCCCTAACTCCCGAGTCGCGTCTTGGCCTCCACTGAGCATCTGAAGCAACCACCTGGACTCGGAACTCAGGTGGCGAATTCTACCCAGAGTCCAACAGGGTGTGTATGGAGGCGTTAAAGTTGCGTGTCGACTCAGCCTCAAATGAGTACCTGGTACGATCTGTAAACATCGTCACTGGTGAGACAAAGGCGGCCGGGCGTGGTGCTGGCCAACCACCCCCTCGTGTACCGTTCCGGCCTTCATAGGTGCTATTCGCTAACAGCACTTGCCCCAAAAGTCTGTTAAGGCTACACGGGGGGGTCTTTGTATTTGTAGGAATGTGAGTAAGTGGTGGAGTCGGGGTCGTGTTTATGGAGTAGGAATGGGCAAACACATAGGTACGGTACACCGGTCACATCGATGTCCTGCTTTCGATACATCAATGTTTTGGGACCTGGACAAGACAAGACTGGGACACTCAGGATATCTCCCTGGCCACGGCGACCAAACGGTGATCGAACCCTGGGTCTCCCTTCAACCCGCGATGACCAGCATGGTGAAGTATGGTCGAACAACACTCGTGACCGACATGGCGTGTGGAGGGGGGGGGGGGGACCTCAGCCAGCAGTGGATTGACCAAAGGACCGTCAAGCTGTGATGATCATCACATGGGCGAACATCGATTCCCTCTCCTCCAGGAATCGAGTCTTTGCTGCCTCTCAAACATTGAACACATTCGAGCATCTTCTTGGTTCTTTCGGTAAAGTCACGTAGAAGGGAAGTAATAAAATAATACGAATAAAACATTATAAAATAATTCTCACGTTTCGGCCACAACGCAAGCAGCCGTCCTCAGGTGGAGAACAGGTCCGTCAAGAATTTTATTTTATTACTTCCCTTCTACGTGACTTTACCGAAAGAACCAAGAAGATGAATCCCTGCAGTCACGAAAGCTTTCAATCGAAAGATTCGAGCAGTTCACCGGCACTGCTCGAAGAAAGAATGCCCCTGGCTGATGAGACAACTGAATGTTTAACAAAAAAAGCAACAAACGCGGCTGAAATAATTCACTGCTAGAAGAAGGCCGTGGTGGCCGATGTGATGTGAGAGGGTAAAAAAAAAACGTTATTTATTTATGCGACGGAGGAGGAGGCGGCGGAGGGGGCAGATATGGGAAAGAGGCTGCGTATTGTCTGATTATTTCTATCCCATTCAACCCCCGATTCCTTTTGGAGACTTGGAATCCAGTCATATGCTAATGCGCTTGGGTCAGGCATGACTTCACTCTGTACACAGCTCTTTCACAATGCACAATGGGTCAAGCACACACATAACTCTTTCCACCTCAATGCAGCCTACCCCTCCACCACCACGCCCCCCAATTCAAATTTTCATCATGTTACTTTTTTTTATTCCAGGGCACACATACGGGTGTCGACATTTTGACTTACACGGTGGTGGTGGTGGTGGTGTAGTTTAGTGAAACAGAATCCATTGCTGTGTTCGGCTACACGGCCATTCACCGAGCCGTGTTGGTGAAGTATGGTCAAATATACCGCCCTCCACGATGACGGGAGGACGGACATCATCTAACAGTGGATTGGCACTAGGCATGTACCGTCTGCACAAGGGTCCTCTTTGATTTTATAGGTCCGCCAATAACAAAACTGTTGCATGTCAAATCAAAACATTTCAACTTAAACATCTGCGTTTATTGATGCGTTACAATCATAAATTTGACGCGCAAGTCAATTTATGCTAATTAATTAACCATTACACGCCTTCACCAAAGCCCCAAAGAGTTGGAGGGTATTTTTCAGCAGTCCCGATTGCAATGTTTGGCCAATTACTTAAAAAAATAATTTGAAAGTGCAGCATCATTACTGGTGTGAAAAGAAAAAAAAAGTGCATTGAGAAAACCCACACGTACAATAGGCAGAACCACCTACTTGCTGTACTCCAACAAAAATCACGATTCATCATCAGCCGATGATCTATCCCAGGCGTTGGCAACATGCGGCTCATCAAAGGAACGGATTCGTGACGTCACTTACCAAGGGCCCCACCACGTGACCTCGTGTTCACCACGCAGTGCATCGTGGGCTCTTGAAATATTGAGTTGTTTCTTTCAACAATACCGACTTCGACACAAAAATGATTCTTGTTATTTTTTTTTGGTTTGCCGGGCGAACTTTATTGCTCCATCTCCACAAATGGAACGTTCCTCGCGACGTTTCGAGCCCCCCACCTCTCGTCTGTCTCTCGGTGTAACTCCGAGCGTGCACCGACCTCTCCATGCTCCGGCAACATTACAATAATAATAAACACATTCCTGCGGAGGGAGCTGGTAGGAACGTTGGGTTGCTCGGTCAATGGCCTGCAGGGTCAACGGCAGCGTGGTGTATTCCGCAAATATGCCCGACTGTGAGGGCGGGCACAAGCCGGCGTGAGTAGGTTAAACATTTAATTTTATAAGGGCACCACGGGGTGACCAGCCCCTCCCCACCCAGCCCCACCCCCCACCCAGCCCCTCCCTCCCATCCCAGCACCTCCCTGCACGACGGAAGGACGGACACAATAATCCCCTGTGGGCTAGTGTAACCTCCCCAAGCCTCCTCACCCAGCCCCTCCCCACCCACCCCTCCTCCCCACCCAGCCCCTCCCTGCACGACGGACGGACACAATAATCCCCTGTGGGTTGTTGTAACCAGGAGGTTCCTACCAGTATAACAGTCTGCGCTGCTATAACGCTGCGCGTTTTCATAACGCGAATTGGACAGAACGCGATGAATGTATTCGGGAAGACATTTTTTTAATATAACGCGGATGCGAATCGGATATAACGCGATCGAGTGAACAGAACCACGTTGCGCGAGTGGGAAGAAGCGGCAGAAACGGCTGCCTCGCAAGGCGGGATGCTGCTGGATGCTTCTGGACGCTACCCACGAGCCTCAGCCTTTATTCAGCCTGCGTACGCATCTCACGTGTTATCGCGTACTGTGCTCTACCCGACATTATTCATTTGCAACGCGATTTTTCCATAACGCGGTGTTCTTCAGGAACGCAACTACCGCGCCGGAGGAGAACAGACTGTAACAAGAATGAACAATAAGCCAACGCTCGTGCTGTCGCCGCGTTAGAGAACAGCTGACAATGCTCGGGCCGACAGCCAATCTGTGGCTGGGACCAGTAAAGCTGGGGTTTGAGGGTCACGTTGGTCAGAGGTCAAATGCCACCACTGACCCCGTGCCATTGTGGAAGCTCAGACACTCGGCCGCGAGAGCCGGTGCACAAACAGAAGGCGTCTAGACTGGGGGCTCTTCGAGGATTCGTTGAGACAGAGACACCCCTCCACCCCCCGCATTGTACGCACAGCGGTTAAGAGCACCGCACTGTGAACCCGAAGGCCCTCGTTTGATTCCCATTCATGGCTTGACATTCGTGGAGAGCGATACCTCAACCGGTCCTGGGCCACCTCTTCACAAACTCCACGCTTACCCCCACCCACACCCACCTATGACCGACACAAGCAGTGGGAAGCCTTCATCCGGCAGCGGATTAATACAAAGTTGGCAATACTTTGATGTGTTGTGGCCGGCTCAGATGCCGCTCGACCCTCTCATACAATTTCAATTAATACAGCCTCTGCATGAAACTGCATCTGAAGACATTGTACATCGTGTGGAAATGTGTCGCAACCAAATACTTTGAACGCGTGACGTTGATTCTACATTGCGGAGGGAAAAACCGGAGGCCCCGGAGAAAAATCCACGCGACCACGAGGAGAAAGAGACACGCAAACTCAAAACACAGGGTGCTTTAAAAAACGTTAACACTTTTTGAGGGAATATCGTTTTTAATGTAAAAAGAACGGATAATACACTGTAACATGATAACAAATGTAATGTTAATAGCTTCAGAAAGTCAAAGAGTTTCCACTTGTTCCCCATCATTGTCAACACGTGCCCGGAATCTTCTCCAGGTGATCTCCAGAGCCCGAAGGCACCACATCTCTCGAGGTATTGCTCCAATTCTCCGAAGTGTTAAACAATTTTTTGAAGCACCCTGAATATACACATACGGATACGCAGGCAGGGCGGGTGGCGGTGGGGTGGGTGCTAATAGTCAGAGAAAGGGAAACACACAGGAGAGAGGAGAGAGAGAGAAACGCTGCAGCACAGCCTGGGACCAAGCAAACCAGACCCCGACACCACCACTCCGACAAAAACGATGAGCCCCAGGGGCATCCAGGGCAAGACCAAACGAGTCCCGAAGCATCCAGAGACACTGGGAGCCATTCACTCACAAGCCCTGAGGGCAGCACAATGAGTTTCAAGGCAACCTCCCCCCGGGGCATTAGACAACGCTCTCGACAGAAATATGAATACACAACTGTGAGTGGGTCAGACTCAAAGCTACGCACAGATGGGTGCACACAAAAAGCCTCGATGTACTGCCACCTCCTGGCCACCTCGCAGCCGAGGGGATTTGAAGCGGTAACTCCCAAAGAGAGCGAAATCAGGTAATTATTGATTTCCGTCGGCGTTTTTCACTTTAACGGAACGTGGTTGTGAGAAGCAGACTTTACAGAACTACTTTCAACATCGCTCCCAGTGACTTCGTCCACACACACTAGAGGGGTCAACACATTCCCACGCACTCTGCCGCAGAGGAAAAATGTTCATCACACATCAAAAGCCAACGTTTGATTCCGAGAGAAGCAATTTTTTTGCTCCCAAAATAAATTGCAAAAAAACAAATGTGTAACGCGACCGTTTGGCGTGCGGTCATTGGTGACCGCGTTACGACCATCGACTCTCTCCACTTGGCAGGACCCTCCTGGAATAAAAAAAGGCATGTGACTTGGTGGGTAAACAAGTGGGGGTACAAACAAAAAATGATCTCATCGGTGGCTGACTCCGCACCCATGACCTCCGAACTACCCAGCAGCCACCTCGCGTGGAAAAAAAACAAATTCAAAGCGACGATCTTTCTTTCTTGGTGTGCGAACGTCGAGCGACCGTGCTGACCGAAACCCACCGCCTCTATCCACACTGGAGACCCCCCCCCCCCCGCGCTCATGTCACGGTCGAGTAGCCGCCGACACCCGGATTCAAATCCAGGATCTCAACATCCACAACAAAAAATAAAAATTTGGGTTAGATCACGTAAATTTAAATGTGCGTCGTTAAAGCCGCCCACCACCCGACACAGCCAATTAGTAAGGTTTGTCACGTAAACAGAACGCGGCAATTCGTTACCACTTCAGCACACCGGTTGGGTTGTGTGTTGGAGAGTAAACTCACAGCATTTAAAATTCGAGTCCTGTGACGTTTCGCCGGCGATTACAACCAGCTTCATCAGGCGACCCTCTCCCCTCCCCTCCCTGACCACCTCACAGGGCATCAACAACAACATCAACAACCAAACAGTTGACGTAGTAAAGGTAACGAGGGCTAAACGCTGTGACGGATGGGTTTTTTTTTCCCCTTAAAACCTCAGCAGGTTCACATGGTGCTCTCGAGGGTGCGGTAACTGTCCTTGCTCTTGAGCTCCAGGAAGTGTTTGGGTCTCCGCGTGCGGGGCCCCGCCGCCGGGAGGTACGTGACCTGCACGGTGGCGGCTGCGGCTGCGGCGGCGTCGGAGGTGTTGGAGGCCGCCGCAGCCGTGGCTGACGAGGACGACGAGGGGACGTTGGCGGTGCACGTCGACGACGACGGAGACGTCGGGGAAGCGGGCGACGAGGTGGAGTTGCCCGCGGCTCTCCGCGGGCCGGAGGTGCTGTGACGCCCGTCCGAGGGAGGAGAGTTGGTGTCGCCGCTCGTTGACGAGCCGCCGCCGCCGCCACCGCCGGGGAAGCCGAGTTCGCGAGCAGCTGCCCGGTGCTGCTGCTGCTGAGCGATCGCCTGCGACTGCACGCTGCGGGGGTTTCGGCAACACAGAGTAGCGGCCGTAGTTCACAGGTCGCAAACGGGTTTAGATTCCTTACCCGTACCCGACCGCACCAGGGTCGCAAACGGGTACCCGTACCCAGCCGGGTATCGGGTAGGGTACGGGTATCGGGTACCCGGTTGCGACCTCTGCCGTAGTCAGCTGGGCGCAGTGGTGGTGAGATGTTAACTCCATCGCCTGGTGTGCAGGATGTCGTGGGTTCGACCCGGACCCTGACGCCTGCCGTATATTTGGGAGTTTGCGCGTCTCTCTCCCCGTGGTCGTGCGGATTTTTCTCCGGGTCCTCCAGTTATTCCCTCCACATTTAGGATCGACATCAGGCGTTCAGAATATTTGGCTGCTATAAATGTCCGTATGATAAGCCACTTCGTTGAGCTATCAATTAGCGGCTAGGTGGCTTCTGAAAGATATCTATATAGCTCAGTGGGCCTTACCTGGTGAAATAAAAATCAGTTTAGTTTTTAGTTTAGTTTGTTCGCTATTGACTGAAGGCCACGCCCGAAGCCGTCGCCTTCCGATGGCGTTGCCGGCCGACACAACGTACGCCGAAAATTATGTACTGCCGCCCCCTGGCCCTGCTTGGGCCCAAGCTAGACCAAGATGTCTCATGAGGCCAGCGTATCACGGGCTTGTGTCTGGCTCGGCTCGGCAAAGTCAGTGGGAAAGCACCCATACCCGTGCTGGCTTGGCTAGGAGAATACAAGACGTCAAACGTTACACATTCATTAAAATATTATTGCATTGTATATTTTTTCACTCGCTTGCTTACCCATTCATGAGCTCATTCAGGAGATCCATGTACTTCTCAAATTCCACCTCTCCAAACTCCTGGGAAGGACAATCAGGACACGGATGTTACATTAATCACAGGACGTTCCTTCCAGCCCTTCCGATCTGAGTACCGTCTAAGTGTAAATCCGGTACAGGATTTCCTTAAACACACAACCAGAGCTGGACTTTGCAGGATTGAAAGACAAACCAAATTTAATATTACGATTTAGCCAGGTGCGGTGACACACACCTACGATACGGAACCGTGAAGGCAAAGATTGGTGGATCACGAAGATTTGTGAAAAACTCCGAACCCACTTCACTGCGAAGTTGCCAGGAGAAACTATTTTTATTTTACACCATTGGTACCTCATTTGCCAATAAAAAATACGATAATTGTTTTTTTACCCTTTTATCTGGCAACAAAACTGACACCTTTTTTTACGAGGAGTCATGTTTGCATAGACCACAATACCTGCAGTCATAATGCAAACAAAAAACATGTTTTCAGTCATAATGCAAACAAAAAACATGTTTTTTTTTGCATTATGACTGCAGGTATTGTGGTCTATGCAAACATGACTCCTCGTAAAAAAAAGGTGTCAGTTTTGTTGCCAGATAAAAGGGTAAAAAAACAATTATCATATTTTTATTTTACCAGGTAAGGCCCACCGAGCTATGTAGCTCCTATTCAGAAGCGACCTGGTGACAAGTCATAGCTCAACGAAGTGGCTTATCATCGTGTGAAAATTTATAGCAGCCAAAGACTCTAAACCAGTGGTTGTTAACCTTTACTGCAGCGTACCACCACTCACGGAGTGACTGATGCGAGATGCAACTCTGCTTCTCAGAAAGGACATCTCGCACCCCCAGGGGGTGAGCGCACCCCACGCTAAGAACCAAAGTTCTAAACGAATGACTTGAAATGTGGAGGGAAAAACCGGAGGACCCGGAGAAAAAAACCACGCCACCACGGGGAGGCGTCCTGGTTGGGTTCGAACCCCCGACCTCCTGTATACCAGGCGAGGTAGTTAACATCTCACCATCACGGCACCCCTAAGTGGGTTAGTCAACCCGTCTTACGGTGAGTAAAAAATTAACCCGTAAAAAAAGTTTTTCACTATAAATCCTTTATATGCGTGGCGGCTAGAGTCCTCTCGTCCTCTGGCTTGAGATGGCTGCCACCTATGGGTCAGATGAATGGCTGCCACCATTAAGCAATTGGTAATTAAATATAATTTATTTTTTCCTAAAAAGTGTAAAATATTGGAAAAAAAATTTCACGAAAATACATTGTCACGCACAACGAGTCTGTGTGCAAAATGTCAGCTCGATTGGATCACGGGAAGTGGGTTAAAAAACGACCGAAAGATTTGCACGGTCGTAAGCAAGCAAGTGAACTTAATATAAAGGATTTAAAAATGGCATTTACTTGCCGAGGAAAGCCTCACTGAGTATCGCGATTATTTTTCAGGAGGGTCCTGCCACGTTTTCACAGTAGGGGGCGATAACACGATGTAACACGATTTTTGTTCCTGGGTAGGAAGTGTTATTTTCTAATCGCTTGTGCCTCAAAAGTACAGAAAATGGCTGTTATCCCCCACAAACTTTGCTTTTGTGACCAGGACTTTACGTGATAGACGACCGAAAGATTTATACGGTCGTAAGCAAGCAAGCAAGCAAGTGAACTTAATATAAAGGATTTAATAAGTATAACCCGTAAAAACAAAGTTTTTCACTATAAATCCTTTATATGCGTGGCAGCGAACTTAATATAAAGGATTTAAAAATATATTCGCCTGTGGAGGACGCGGGGATCGATCCCGCGACCTTTGGCATGGGAAGCGAGGGCGCTACCAACTGCGCTACTCCGCCACGGCCTGTGGAGGGGTTACGCTCTGGGCTCTTACACTGTGACGTTCAGCCAAAGCCATGAATGAGTTCTATTTGAATATATGTAAAATAATTTTTTTTGCCTAAAAAGTGTCTCGCCCAACGAGTCTGTGTGGAAAATGTCAGCTCGATTGGATCACGGGAAGTGGGTTAAAAAACGACCGAAAGATTTGCACGGTCGTAAGCAAGCAAGCACGCAAGCAAGCAAGCAAGCACGCAAGCAAGCAAGCAAGCCAACTTAATATAAAGGATTTAAAAAGGCCCCCCCGCCACCCACTCCCACCACGCCTCCCTCTACTCGCCTGCGTGCCGTAGCGGGCGTGATCGTAGGCGTCTGCGAACGCGTGCACGGTGCTGTCGCACACGGTCAGCTCCCCCGGGTGAGTCCTCAGCAGGTCGAGGAGGTGCACCCGGAGGTTGCGCGCGTGGCAGCGCATCAGCGGCTCCAGCTCCTGCAGCCGCTCGTCTGTGCCAACCCCAACGTTGTTGTGTCAGGGGTTAGGGCGACGCGGTGGAGAGATGTTAACTACCTCGGCTGGTACACAGGAGGTCGTGGGTTCGATCCCTACCCTGACGTCTGCTGCTGTGTATTTGGAGTTTGCGTGTCTCTCTCTCTCATCATCATCACAGTGGCTAGGAGATGTTAACTACCTCGCCTGATGTGCAGGTCGTGGGTTCGATCCCTACCCTGACGCCTGCTGCTGTATATTTGGAGTTTGCGTGTCTCTCTCTCTCATCATCATCACAGTGGCTAGGAGATGTTAACTACCTTGCCTGGTACGCAGGAGGTCGTGGGTTCGATCCCTACCCTGACGCCTGCTGGTGTATATTTTGAGTTTGCGTGTCTCTCTCTCTCTCTCATCATCACGGTGGCTATGAGACGTTGACTACCTCGCGTGGTATACAGGAGGTCGTGGGTTCGATGCCGACGCTGACGCCTGCTGTATATTCGGAGTTTGCGTGTCTCTCTATCTCCCCGTGGTCGCCTGGATTTTTCCCCGGGCCCTCTGGTTTTTACCTGCACGTTTAGAATCAACATCGCGCGTTTTTTCCACGCGAAGATAAGCGACTTCGTTGAGCTATCGCTTGTGGCCAGGTCGCTTCTGACAAAAAAGCCGTGTAGCTCGCTGGGTCTGGTAAAATAAAACATAGTTTCGTTTAGAGAACAAGGCAGCTTAAGTCGAGGGGGTGGGTGGGGGGTTTCATGTCGAGTGACGAAGGTGGCCGGACGGGCCTAGTGCCGATGCCACTCCGCCCCATCGTGCACCGCGCTAGCTCACAGCTCTTGCCCCAACAGTCTGTTAAAGGCTATACGGGCGATCTTTGTCTTTGTGTGTGTATGGTGATGGGGAGCGGTGGTGTAGCGGTTAGCGTGCCGCGCTACGAGCCCGGCGACCCAGGTTCGATTCCCGCTCACGGCCAACAACACCAGTGACAAATACCTAATCCGGTCCTGGGCCTCCCCTAGATCGACTGGGCCTCAAATGAGTACCTGGTGAGGTGTGTAAACATCGCCACTGGGGAGACAAAGGCAGCCAGGCGTGGTGCTGGCCACCCACCCCCTCGTGTGCCGTGTCGGCCTTCATAGGTGCTCGCTAA
This sequence comes from Lampetra fluviatilis, assembly GCF_964198595.1. Lineage (NCBI taxonomy): Eukaryota > Metazoa > Chordata > Hyperoartia > Petromyzontiformes > Petromyzontidae > Lampetra > Lampetra fluviatilis. Next base: position 5,863,974 of record NC_136327.1, on the reverse strand, counting down.
CAGCACTTGCCCCAACAGTCTGTTAAGGCTATACGGGGCATATTTGTCTTTGGTGGACCCCAGAATGTTCGACTCAAACCTCAAACAACGCAGCACATGTTCAACTCACCCAGCTGATCAACAGCATCAAGCGCTTTCATTCTGTACAAGTAGTTATATCCACCTGCAACACAACCCACAGACACACCGTCAACAGGTCGTGATCCATCCACTGTTGGATGTAGTAGTCCTCTCCCACCCTCCCGCACCAAGTTGCTCCTAAATTTCCACGTGATAAGCCACTTCACTGAGTTATCATTTGTGGCCAGGTTGCTTCTAAAAAAGCTAATAGCTCAGTGGGCTTCTCCTGGTAAGATAAAACATTGTTTAGATTTATTTGTATTTTTTTTTAAGTGATGTGTTTACCTTTCCTATACTTTACACTGCTACTGTGTTTTTGCACTGTTTGTTGTTGTAACGATCTGACCCCGTGCCCCTGACTGGACCATCTGTCAAACAAAGCTTCGAAGCTCATCAAATTCCTCCAATATAAACAAAGATCCTGATTCTGTCTCGCTTGGCTCTCGCAGCGATCCACTGTCCGCACAAACAAGCCCCGATTCCTTCGCTCTCTTCCCGATTCCTTCGCTCTCTCCCCGAGTCCATGGTGGACGTCTTCTCTGGTGTTGTCCCCTCCGTTGGCTGCCACTTCGGTCGTCGAGTCTCAACCAGTGGTCCCTTCGAGCGGCGCGTCTCGCTCAAACCCATCGGGGAGGCCGCTAATACTAACGATGATGACATTTTCACGCGCCACATTTTGCAGACAAGTCAACAACTCAAGTGGCGCGGAGGCGAGCTCAGGGCTGCTCGAAAGCCTGACCCAAACGGAGAGAGAGGCCTTCAGATGTTCCTTGAAAGTCACAGTGCATTTGATGTTACGGATGTGCAAAGGATATTTAAGTCGATAAACAAGAAGCCAACGTCACGCCCCCACGGGTGGGGTAGGAACTCCTCCGCACCACAGGCGGTTGGGTGACCTTTCGCGGCTCGGCATCGCGATCTGATTCAAGTGGCGTGTCGGTTTTTAGTTTGTATTCATCTCCTTCGTGTTATTACATTAAGTTGTCAGCGGGCTGGGCCAGGGTTTGGCAAAAGATGTTGCTCACTTTTCACTCGGGAAGCCAGAGAGCAGAGTCTCGCCGCTAAAACAACGATTACTTATATTTAACGCACAAGTAACAAATATACTCTGAAAGAGAATTAAAATTTAAACAACTTCAAACATTGATGATTGCCAATGATTCTCATCGTGTTATCTGGGACACTGTTCCAGTATCCAATCAAGCTATTATTTACAACACCGTTAGATCCAACTGATCTTCGAGGAGAGAATTTTTGCAATTTAAATCCAGTGCTTGAACACCATCTGTCTGGGTGCACAGTAAGATAGGTAAACTTTTCCTTAAAATTATTTTTTTCTCCAACAAATAAAATCTCGCGTATAAAGAAGAGCAAAGTGTTCCCTTTCCCTTACGTCTGCAAATGAGATTTAGTTTAACTTGAAGAGATCAACAAGGTGCTTCCTGCTGTAAGGTACCTAGCATCCGCCATATTATTTCCCTCCCTCGTCTCATTTGTAGGGTTTTGTTCACGGGATGAAGAGTCTGGCAACGGATATTTTTGATCGATTTTGCAGAGTTGGCGTGAATGCGCCCTCAATCAATCGATTGATCCCAGTTTATCACGCTCTAAATTAAGGCGGTTCTGGTTCCTGTACGCTTTAGAGATCAGATTAGATTGAAAACTCGTTTCTTTAGAACTGCTTTTTGCGTTTAGTTTGTCATCCTTCCCCCGCACCTCCCATTAGCACGGTTGGCTATGTACGGTGCGAAAGAAGTTCAACACACGTACCCACGTACAGTATTGTTCTTCTTCTTCTTGGTTCTTTTGGTAAAGTCGTCACGTAGAAGGGAAATAATAAAATAATAAAAATAAAACATAATAAAATACAATTCTCACGACGTTTCGGCCACAACGCAAGCAGCCGTCCTCAGGTGAAGAACAGGTCTGTCGGAAAGACAGCATCTGTATTGTTCTTGTGAGCACTACATCCGCCTGTGAGAATGCGCCGCAAGGGAAGCTTACGCACAATTTGGCCCGAGCTCCTGCAGCTGCTGAAGGCGTGGGTCGGACTCCGTCAGGAATTTGGGTGCCCACGAAAGCTCCTGGATACGACTCAACCGCCTCTCGATCTCCTCCCTGAGATCCTGGAGACACACAAAGAGACAAAGATCCCCACCCCCACCGTATAGTGCTTACCACATTGCATTGGCCCTTCCGGTTTCTGAACGAATACATTACAAGGTTGCACTCATTACCGATCGCTCGCCACAAATGAACCACAATACCACGCCGATCTCGTCGAGGAGTATAAACCATCACGCCAACTCCGGTCATCCTCGCAACGGCTTTTGGCTAACCATCGAACAAAGATGGTCACTGCATCGCGCGCTCCGGATGCGCTTCTGCAGCCGTTTGGAATGCCCTTCCTTCCGATATTAGGAAGCCATTGGAGCGATGTGCTTTTAAATGAAGATTGAAAACTTATTTCTTTCTAACTGCTTTTTTGTGTTTAGTTTGTTGTCCTTCCCACGCACCTCCGATTGGCACGGATGGCTTCATATGGTGCGAAAGAAGTTCAACATACATACATACACTGTTGGTGGGGCAAGTGCTGTTAGCGAGTAGTAGTACCAATGAAGGCTGGCACGGCACACGAGGGCAGTGGGTGGGTGGCCAGCACCACGACCAGCCTCCGTTTCCCTCCCCATGTTTACAAACCCGCACCAGGTACTCGTTTAAGACTGAGTCCAGCTAGGGGAGGCCCAGGACTGGTTTAGATATTGGTCGCGAGCGGGAATCTAATTCAGGACGCTGGGTTCTCGTAGCACGGTGTACTAACCACTACACTGCCACTCCCCTGTAGAAACGCACATGGGGACACACACACACAAACACCACACTCTTACAGCCAGAGCTCCAGAGGTCTAGAAAATCAAACAAACTATTTAGTGCTGGCAGTGGTGCACAAGTAGAAATAACAAAACACTCAAGACATCCGTCAACAACGTAGTGTGTTCTTAAAAGGAAACAAATATTGAATAGCTGACGCTAAGGGCAATGTCACATCTTCATTACGCATCAATGGGCTCACCGGAACGTGAATAAGGGCCAAAATATTACCTGTTATATATATTACTTTTAAGGCCAGTGTTATTGACGAATGCGTTGAGAGGTCACGAGCAAGGCTACCATTCGGAACGGAACACACGGAGGTCATAGTGAGCACGGAAAATCTATAAACCAAACTATTTTTTCTTTTATTTTATCAGGTAAGGCCCACGGCGCTATATAGTTCTTTTTCAGAAGCGATCTGGCTATCACAAATGATAGCTCAACCAAGTGGCTTATCGCGCGGAAATGTATAGCAGTCAAATACTCTTAAACGAACGTTGATTCTAAATGTGGAGGGAAAAACCGGAGGAGAAAAATCCACGCGACCACGGGGAAAGAGACACGCAAAGTCCAAATATACAGCTGTCAGGGCAGGGATCAAACCCACGACCTCCTGTATGCCAGGCGAGGGAGTTAACATTATCGCTACCGCGGCGCCTAAAATCGCGAATTTAAATGAAGCCTAAAAGCGAAATTTAGCAAATTACTCTTAGTCACACATTAGGGTTAGGCGCTTCCAAATATTTATTTTCACAAATAAAATGTCCGCACATCGTGCGCTGAAAATACAAAGATACTAGATTTGAAGCTTTCGTGACAGCAAGGATTCATATTCTTAGGTTTTTTCGGTAAAGTCACGTAGGTAAAAAATTTAAATTCATAAAAGTAAAATTAAATTAAAATCACGACGTTTCAGAGGCAACACCTGAAGATGGAAGCTTGTGTTGCCTCCGAAACGTCGTGATTTTTATTTTATTTTTTATTTTACTTTTATTAATTTTAATTTTTTACCTACGTGACTTTACCGAAAAAACCTAAGAAAATACAAAGATACCTCTGTACGTTTAGAATGTCCCTCTCTTTACCTTGGGTGCGTTGTGACCCACGGCCACATGGGGGCCTCTGTGACTTCGCATGGTGAAGCGCATGATCTGCCGCTTGGCGAAGATGAAGAGCAGCACGAAGACCTGGGGCCACAGGAAGAGAGACAAAGACGGCTCAGCCGTCGCATTCGGCGTCGTCTTTTTGTGCGCACACACACGTGTACCTGAGCAGCGGGTAAAGGGTGCAAGCCCTTCGTAGTACTTGGCTCACACCGCTGGAGAACCCCTCTTAGAAGTCTCTCTTCATAATCAACGTTTTTGGGTTGAGATCGCGTTATTTATAAATGTGTCGTAACCCTCCACCACCCGACACGGCCAATCAGTAAAAAAGTGTCACGTTGACAAAAGACAAATAGTTCACTGCTTTAGCCCACCGGTGTGTTGAAGCGTGAAACCACAACATTTACAATTTGAGTAGCACGACGTTTCGCTGGTAATTGCATCCAGCATCATCGGGCAATTCGCCAGAATGGTGAGGCTCTGCTCTGTCTCCCGTTCTTATATAGAGCAGCAACAGGGTGACGTCATCATTAACTCATTAACTCATCAGGTGCAACGATTTGAGGGGGGGGGGTTATTGTAATTATATACTCTCTTCACTAACTTTCACTGGGATTTTTGCACAGCGGTTTTTTTTTTGGAAGATTTGCTGGTTTATCCCAGGATGTTTCTGTTGTGCGTCGTCGCTTTAAGATGTTCTTCGTTCATATTTTGTTTGTTACGGTTGGACCCGACTTAAGAGCCGCATGGCTCATAGGGCTATGCCAAATAAATTAAACTGGAAACTAATAACTCTTTGGTTTTTTCGGTAAAGTCACGTCAGTAAAAATAAATAAATGAAAAAACTAAATTAAATCACGACGTTTCGGAGGCAACACAAGCTTCCGAATTGAAACTAATTTTCACAAGGGAGACCGCTTTGGCCGATAATTAATACATCGACTTAAAACTTTCGTGACTGCAGGAATTCATATTCTATGGTTCTTTCGGTAAAGTCACGCAGATAAAAAATAAAACATATATTTGTATAATTTTTTCATTTGTATTATTTTTATTTTATTTTCCATCTACGTGACTTTACCGAACGAACCATAAAAAAATGAAGACATCATCAGCGTGAGGGCCCCGCCACACATTTGAAACCATTGTGGGTTTGACAGCAGCACGGTGATGGGCGTTAACGTCACACGTTGTGTATCGTCTGGGGCCGCACTACAGGCCACCAGGGGCCACACTAAAGGCCACCGGGGGCCGCACTACAGGCCACCAGGGGCCACATAAAGGCCATCAGGGGCCGCACTAAAGGCCACCAGGAGCCGCACTAAAGTCCATCAGGGGCCGCACTAAAGGCCACCAGGGGCCGCACTAAAGTCCATCAGGGGCCACATAAAGGCCATCAGGGGCCGCACTAAAGGCCACCAGGGGCCACACTAAAGGCCATCAGGGGCCGCACTAAAGGCTACCAGGGGCCACACTAAAGACCACCAGGAGCCGCACTAAAGTCCATCAGGGGCCGCACCAAAGGCCACCAGGGGCCGCACTAAAGTCCATCAGGGGCCACATAAAGGCCATCAGGGGCCGCACTAAAGGCCACCAGGGGCCACACTAAAGGCCACCAGGAGCCGCACTAAAGTCCATCAGGGGCCGCACTAAAGGCCAACAGGGGCCGCACTAAAGTCCATCAGGGGCCGCACTAAAGGCCAACAGGGGCCGCACTAAAGTCCATCAGGGGCCGCACTAAAGGCCAACAGGGGCCGCACTAAAGGCCATCAGGGGCCGCACTAAAGGCCATCAGGGGCCGCACTACAGGTCACCAGGGGCCGCACTAAAGTCCATCAGGGGCCGCACTAAAGGCCATCAGGGGCCGCACTAAAGGCCACCGGGGGCCGCACTACAGGTCACCAGGGGCCGCATTAAAGGCCGTCAGGGGCCGCACTAAAGGCCATCAGGGGCCGCACTAAAGGCCACCGGGGGCCGCACTACAGGTCACCAGGGGCCGCACTAAAGTCCATCAGGGGCCGCACTAAAGGCCATCAGGGGCCGCACTAAAGGCCACCGGGGGCCGCACTACAGGTCACCAGGGTCCGCACTAAAGGCCGTCAGGGGCCGCACTAAAGGCCATCAGGGGCCGCACTAAAGGTCATCAGGGACCGCACTAAAGGCCATCAGGGGCCGCACTAAAGGCCAACAGGGGCCGCACTAAAGGTCATCAGGGACCGCCAGTGACCCGCGGGCCCTGCAATGAAGACCACCAATTCAAGGAATGAACTTTAACCTCGTAGTCCTGGGAGTGGATGGGTGTCTCAAGAGGTCAGGGGTCGCTGAGCCTGGCACCGCTCAGGGCCAGGGTTCAAATCCAGATTTCGGCCGCACGTGATTGAAGCAAGGACTGGACACTCACCCTCACCCCCTACCACTCACTATCTCTCACACACAAGCTAAAGCCGAGTTTCAAGATCCAAAACCTCATCTCTCACGTTCACCCAAGCGACACAGCTCACTCGCAGGCAAGGTAAATACTCACCCACCCTCACATCTCTCCCGTCACTCAAACTCAACCACCTCACCCTCACCAAAGCTCGCCTCCGTCTCCCCCTACAACCCCTTAGAGATCTCTCCCCTCGGCCAAGCTCAACCCTGAGACCCTCACCCCGTTACTCACCAGGGCTCCGTACGCGATCACGAGCACCGCGTTCACCCCCGCGATCCTGAACCGCTGCCCCTCCTGACTGCTGCTGTTACCGGCCATGGTAAGAGGCTCCCTCCGTGAGTGAGTCTCCCTCCGTGAGGCTCCGTGAGTCTCCCTCGGGCTCCCACGTGAGTGAGTCTCCCTCCGTGAGTCTCCGTGAGTCTCCCTCGGGCTCCCACGTGAGTGAGTCTCCCTCCGTGAGGCTCCCTCCGTGAGGCTCCGTGAGTCTCCCTCCGTGAGGCTCCGTGAGTCTCCGTGAGGCTCCGTGAGTCTCCGTGAGGCTCCCTCCGTGAGGCTCCGTGAGTCTCCCTCCGTGAGGCTCCGTGAGTCTCCCTCCGTGAGGCTCCGTGAGTCTCCGTGAGGCTCCGTGAGTCTCCGTGAGGCTCCGTGAGTCTCCCTCCGTGAGGCTCCGTGAGTCTCCCTCCGTGAGGCTCCGTGAGTCTCCGTGAGTCTCCGTGAGGCTCCCTCCGTGAGGCTCCGTGAGTCTCCGTAAGGCTCCGTGAAGCTCCCTCGGGCGTCAGGAAGAAACTGTTTGTGTACAGCGCGTGTATCGATTCACAAATCGCGCTCCTTTGAAAAGATTTCGGAATCGAGTGTTGTCGATTCCTCTTGGTTACAGCTGGAGTTCACCCCCATGCCTGTTTATTGGACCTGTGGTAGTTAGTTACCTGTTCCAACTCGTTGGTAGTGCTGTTTGTTGCTGGCTCGTTTACTCTCTCTAGCCCCGAGCTCAGAAACTGCTTTCAGCAATCGATTCTCACATTCACGATTCTATTGGGTACACGTTAATCGCGATTCTAAGGGGCTAGGTACACGTATCGATTCTAAACGCGATCGACTCTGAAACCTCGCGAAACGGGAATCGATATCGGAATCGCGTGAGAATCGATTCCTGTATTGAGTCTATTTTTTGACAGCTCTGAGCCGGTGGTGGAAATTCCACGTTCCGATGGCGGGACAAAGATCATCCATCGAACCGCAAATTGGTAGTTAATTTATCGGCCCTGGATGGTCGATGGGCTATCATACCGCTCGCTCTACCAGACCCCATACGCACCCTATATATCCCCACAAAGTGGTAGGTATTTTATCGACCACGGTGTGATAATGGACTGAGTCAGCAGGATTTGAATTCTGCTCGCGTTACCGCTGAGCCGCCTGGCCAGTTAGCTTGTGGGTTCACACCACCACAGACTGATTCTATTTCGATTTAAAGCTTTCGTGACTGCAGGGATTCATGTTCTTGGTTCTTTCGGTAAAGTCACGTAGAAGGGAAATAATAAAATAATAAAAATAAAACATAATCAAATAATTCTCACGACGTTTCGGCCACAACGCAAGCAGCCGTCCTCAGGTGAAGAACAGGTCTGTCGGGAAGACAGTGTCTTTCCGACAGACCTCAGGTGAAGAACAGGTCTGTCGGAAAGACAGCGTCTGAATGAACACCACCACGCTTGGAGCGTATATTTAAGCTGGGTTGGAAGGGGAAGAGCGCCTTGACAAAATAATTAGCATATCAAGAGGAATTTAGCATATTTATCGGAAATGTAGATATGGGATTATTTTATTAGTTTTATTTTTATTTCCCTTCTACGTGACTTTACCGAAAGAACCAAGAAGAAGACTGATTCTATTCACCAGAATACAAAAGTATAGCAAATAAATAATAAAACATGTATTTTTAAATCAAATCAGGATTTGTGATTATTCATGGCATCTTTGATAACGTTCGTCAGGACTAAATCATTATGACCGGACATATCACACCACAGTTTCGTTTGTTATTGAAATTGTTTAATTTCAACTTAACAGTCATTCGTTTAAAAATATGCACGGCTACATCGTGAGCTGCAGATGGCAGGGCCGAATTCTAATTTCGCACTTGCATTTCCTACGATTCGGCTTTACAATGATCGCAAGCCACCAAACTCAAAAAAAGCACAAGTTCAAACACTGGCTCTGCTTTTCGTTTCCATTGCAACTGTTAACACTAACAAAATGTATGCGGATAAGACAGCGAAGGTCTGACAACCGCAATAAAACCAGGAGCAACTCGTTAAGACAACCTGTTGCTCATCACGCTCATCTCCAAAAAGACTCGCTTTGATGCATATGATTGAAAAGGATTTCCGAGCTAAAGGAAAAGTAACCACGTAAACTTTTGTCGAAAGCTATTTGAAATGCCCTTCCTAAGGGTGAACGGTCTCCCAACCCTCAAATCGAGTCACCACATTAATTTATAATACAAAAGTACAAAATGAAGGGCTGAGAAACGAGCGTTTGAAACGTGCTCACCGCAGCCCGTGATCCTAACCAAGGAAAGCGTTCACACGCTGGCAGGTTAGACGGGAAACGTTCCCCCGTTACAGCCGATGAATACGACCCAACGTTTCTCCACTACGCGGGTTTTAAACGGCCGTGCCTCCGCGTGGCTCTCGGTTGCGTTTTTGAGTTGTGCCGCGTGCGGTTCGGCACGGTGCCGCACGACGACGTTTCGTTACAACGGAGCCGTGGGGTTTTCTTCTGGAGCCGAAGCGAATTCATCCCTGGAGAAGCGCGTGGGGGGGGGGGGTGGGGAAACGTCGGGACGTCAAACCGAGCACGCGGTGCAAAATAAACTAAAACTCAACGGAGGGTTACGATCTTTTTCCCGGCTATTTGAGAAGAGAGTCGCGTGTTGAGAGGCACCCGGGCGTCACTGTAGGTCAAATTCCTCCTCGCTCGAGATGTCGTCCTGCCGAACAAAAACATAAAATCACAAAACAATAAGCACGCTTCAGAAACAGGCACGTCTCTGTACGTTAACGAACGAACATACGAAGCATTTCCCCCTCGCCGCTGGGGACCGAGGTCTAGGCGGATATGTGAAAAGGTCAGTTATGTAAACATCTAAATAAAGCAGACTGCCTTGAACATTAGAAAATAATGTTTTTAAAAGTGAATGCGCACAAGACTAGTAACACATTACCGTGCGTGAAAAGGTCAGATTGGCGAACATGTATAGAAAGCTATAGTTTCATTATGAAAAAACAATGATTCAACTTGTAATGCACCACACGGTATGGGGCCATCCATTTAGCAGGTACGCAAAAATCTGTCAAAACTTGACCTCTCCTCCCTGTACGCACGCGTACTTTTAACATCCCCCCCACCTGCATAAGTTCGCTTGACGCAGCCCCCCCCACCCCCCCAAATCCGATATTTAATCCACGCAGAAACGACCAAGAATTAACAATATTAACGTGTTTAAGCAAACAGATAGTCCACCACCGGACTATCAAACTCATTTGAAGGCCAATGTAGACAAATTATTATCGAGGCTTCACCCCCCACCCCCCCCCCCCGTTTCCTATGCGTAGATTGTCAGTAGACCCCCCCATACGTAACCGTACGCATTTGGGTTAAACCCCACCCTCCCCCCTCCATGTGTAACGTACTAAATGGATGGGCCCTATTCATTCCCTCTCGATGAGCAAGAGCTGCAGTTAAGCAGTAGACGAAGTAGCCAGGCCGGTGAGCTGGCACCATCAATTGCCCAAGCTCTGTGGACCTCTACACATTAAGGTGTTTTCAGCCAATTAATGAGTGTTTATACATTTGGGAGGAACCCAGAGCGCACGGAACAGACCCAGCCATGCGAGGGGGAAACACTCTACCCCATACAGGTGGAACAACAGGCGGTCGGATATGCGACGTTGTACTCAACGACGCGAGTGAATGTACAGAGAAATTCACGGGTCTACCAAGTTCACCTTTTGCAGTTTGGCCCTTTTCTGCACGTTTCCATCCGAGTGGTCGTCTTGAGCGGTCTTGCGCTTATTCCTGAAGGAAAGCAGGGAAACGTGGAAACGTGTCACCAGCTCCACAGTGCAGTGTATCTACAAGCATCGTCATCATTGTCGCAGGATATCCCAGGTGAGCAGGAAGCAGAGGTCGCAAACAGGTTTTGATTCCTTACCCGTACCCGGCCGCACCAGGGTCGCAAATGGGTACCCGTTCCCTACCCGTACCCGTACCCTACCCGAAATGAGTGACAAACGGTTACTCACCAGTGACTCACGGCCTACCCGTACCCGTACCCGGCCGCACCAGGGTCGCAAACGGCTACCCGACCGGGTACGGGTAGCCGGGTATCGGGTAGGGTACGGGTATCGGGTACCCGGTTGCGACCTCTGGCAGGACGTGGTGGCACGCAGGAGTAGTCATGTACTTGTGGAAGAAAACAGAGATGACACACAGAGAGACTTGGAAATCGAGAGACACACATGGAAACAGAGACAAAGACAGCAAGGGAGACACAGAGGCATGGAGGGAGACATCGACACAGGGATTACAGTCACAGAAACACGAAGAAAGACACATGGACAAAGATATACAGAGAGACATAGAAAACAACATCATAGAGAACGACGACAATAACACACACACGGAAAATAAGACACAGAGACACCGGGACTTATGAACACGCGTAAAAAGACACAGAGAGACACTGCGTGACGTGAGCTGTGGGATGGCGTACAGGCCACAGGGTGAGCCCAGGGCCTGGCAGTGAGCGGCACACTGCTCCAGATGCTGCTTGATGGTCCCCACCATCTCCGCTTTTGGCAGCTCCACACACTTCACCATCTTCCGGAGGTCTGCAACAGCAGCAGCAACAGCGATAGCAGTAGTAGCAGTAATAGCAACAGTGGCGGCAGCAATCATAGCAACAGCAGTAGCAGTAGTAGCAGCAACAGCAGCAGCAACAGCGATAGCAGCAGCAGCAGCAGCAGTGATAGCAGCAACAGCAGCAGCAGCAGCAGTGATAGCAGCAACAGCAGCAGCAGTAATAACAGCAACATGAGCAGCAACAGTGGCGGCAGCAGCAGTAATAGCAGCAACAGCAGCAGCAACAGCGATAGCAGTAGCAGCAGTGAAAGCAACAGTGGCAGCAGCAGCAGTAATAGCAGCAACAGCAGCAGCAACAGCGATAGCAGTAGCAGCAGCAGCGAAAGCAACAGTGGCACCAGCAGCAGTAATAGCAGCAACAGCAGCAGCAACAGTGGCGGCAGCAGCAGTAATAGCAGTAGCAGCAGCAGTAATGGCAACAGTGGCGGTAGCAATCGTAGCAACAGCAGTAGCAGCAGTAGTAGCAGCAACAGCAGCAGCGATAGCAACAACAGCAAGGTCAATGATAGATCAACATATGACACAAAGTTTAACGTGAACTCTCTTGAAATTAAATATTTTTTACATTAATTTTACCAATCGATTGCATCAATATAATGATATCAGCAGGGGATTGCTGGGTGGATCAAGGGTTATAGACTGGGTCAGAGACACTTAGTCCATTGGTAGGCACCACCCAAAGGTAGAAATCTTTAGTCGTACCAATTTATTTATACGACTAATACAAGTTAATTATTTCATAACCCACTCATGTCAAGTGCTTATCACATGATTCACTGTTATTGGTCACACGAAGAAACGGGAACCACTTAAGCGTTATGACACCTAAGGTGAGACTGACAAGTAAAATATCTGATTTGGGGGCTCATGGGCTGAACCGGCAAAACTGAGATCCTAAGATCAAACATGGGCAGTCCCCTTCTTGAGCTTCATAGGTAATGGGATTTTTCCAGGATAAATACAGGTTTTGCTTCTGATGAAACTGGAACTCAAGTGTGGCGAGTTGGAGTATAAAAAAATTAACCCGTAAAAACAAAGTTTTTCACTATAAATCCTTTATATGCGTGGCATCGGTTTTATTTTATTATTCATTTCTGTTTTTCTTGAGTAAGAGTTTCATTTTTATCACATTGGTATTTTAAATTAAATATGAAAAAAAATTTTTCCTAAAAAGTGGAAAATTTAGAAAAAAAAATTTCACGAAAATAAATTGTCACGCACAACGAGTCTGTGTGCAAAATGTCAGTTCGATTGGATCACGGGAAGTGGGTTAAAAAACGACCGAAAGATTTGCACGGTCGTAAGCGCGCAAGCAAGCAAGCAAGTGAACTTAATATAAAGGATTTAAAAATGGCATTTACTTGCCGAGGAAAGCCTCGCTGAGTGTCGCGATTATTTTTCAGGAGGGTCCTGCCACGTTTTCACAGTAGGGGGCGATAACACGATGTTACACGATTTTTGTTCCTGGGTAGGAAGTGTTATTTTCTAATTGCTTATGCCTCAAAAGTACAGAGAATGGCTGTTATTCCCCACAAACTTTTCTTTTGTGACTAGGACTTTATGTGCAGGAATGACACAAATGCACACCACGTTTTCTCATTGAAAATATGTAAATTTCAAAAAATCACTGTCTTGGTCACAAAAGCAAAGTTTGTGGGGAATAATTTTCCTGTACTTTTGAGGCATAAGCAATTAGGAAATAACACTTACTACCCAGGAACAAAACATAAATATTTATTTGTTACACAGTGAATTAGTTGTTGCTGTGTAAATACCTGCGGAGGTAATTTTCACGTTTGCCTAATTTGGACTGCGATGGCGGCACACGATGCCTTACCCTTGCTAGCAACATCACAGGATCTTTTAACGTCCGCTGTGTTAATACACCCCGCAGTCATAACCAGGGTGGCCGTTTTCTGACACGTGGCAGTACACGGCTCTCTGCGTGAAATGACTCCGCTTCGCGACGCCGATGAGACCAATCGGGATAAAACTGCTGTGGGCAATTCAGGGGCGGTGCGACATCATCACTCGAGGGAGCAGAGACTCACTCTGCACGGTGTCCATCAGACAGGTCATGTCTTCCTTGAACTCGTCACCGCACAGACACTCCTTGATGTATCTGCGTGAAACGGAGACAGTGACAAGAGGGTTCGTAACGGAGTCGAGCACAGCCGCTGAGTGTTGCCCACCCACCCACCCTACCTCCCCAAAACCCAGTGGGTTTTCTTGGGGTGCTCCAGACGCTGTCGCCTCGACAGACCTGGTCTTCACCTGAGGACGGCTGCTTGCGTTGTGGCCGAAACGTCGTGAGAATTATTTTATTATGTTTTATTTTTATTATTTTATTACTTCCCTTCTACGTGACTTTACCGAAAGAACCAAGAAGATGAAGGTTTTTTGGGGTTTTTTTGGGGTTATTTGGGGTTAGATCGTGGAAATATAAACGTGCGTCGTTAAAGCCGCCCACCGCCCGACACAGCCAATTAGTAGGGTTTGGCACGTAAACAAAACACGCCAATTAGTTACTACTTCAGTACACAGACGTGTTGGAGAGTAAATCCACAACATTAACAATTCGAGTCCTGCGATGTTTCGCTGGTGATTACAACCAGCTTCATCAGGCGATAGCCAGGTTTAACTACACATTTATATCTACACGATCTAACCTGAAAAACATGTATTATGGATATTGGCCGCGAAAGCCAAGGTGTTAACTCTTTCCCGTTCTGTACATGGACGTCATCAGTTTTTCTTCTGATTCCGTTTGGATTATGTACATTTACGTTATCGGAACGGAATTGATTCCGAACAGAATCTAAAGTAAAGGGCCACCACGCGGGAGGGCGCGTGGCACAGTTTGGCGCCAGCTATCGTAAACTGCGGTTGTGTGTTTAGTTGCTGCAGCTCCATACTATTAACATTCCTTCCCTTTATTAATGCTAACCCTACTCACTCCCTTTGATGCTGCTAATCCTGCATAATGCACGGGCATAATATGACTTTGAAACCCCACACCCACCTCCTACGCATTCCACAAGTAGTACTAATCACATATCTGCATTTCCCATAAATATGCTAAATTCCTCTTGATATGCAAATTATTTTGTCAAGGCGCTCTTCCCCCTCCAACCCAGCTTAAATATACGCTCCAAGCCTGGTGGTGCCCATTCAGACGCTGTCTTCCCGACAGCCCTGTTCTTCACCTGAGGATGGCTGCTTGCGTTGTGGCCGAAACGTCGTGAGAATTATTTTATTATGTTTAATTTTTATTATTTTATTATTTCCCTTCTACGCGACTTTACCGAAAGAACCAAGAAGATGTGTCACTACAGTTTTCTGCGGTGAGTACAGTGTCTTTAAAAACAGCGGCGCTACGCATTCACAAATAAAATCAACGCTGAAACTGCTCGCGCGTTCCTAGATTCAGCGGCGATTCAACGGGGGAGCCGCCCCGCGTCTTTCAGGCGTCTCGGAACAGGAGAAAAAGGGGTTAACGGACGGCACTCACCGCTCGATGGAGACGGAGGTGCGCGACGCTCCGGCGAGGAGGGCTGCGAGGGCGATCTGCGCGGGGCTCGCGAGGAGACACGCGTCCGTCGAGAGCGCCCGCTGCAGGAACTCCTCGGCCCCTTTACGCAGAGCCTCGGCCTGCGCGACTTCCGCGAAGTTTGTCTGCCGTTGGCGGTGCCGTCGACGGCACAGGTGGAGAGGGTGAACATGGATTCATCGTTTAATTTTTTTTTTTTTGGGTTGGTCACGTAACTGTCCGTTAACAATTCTGGGACAATTTTCCTGATGGAGCTGGTTGTAATTACCAGCAAAATGTCACAGTACTCAAATTGTAAATGTTGTGGCTTTACTCTCCAACACTGAAGTAGTAACGTCACAAACAACCTTACTGATTGGTGGGTTTACGACACATTTAAATTTACGCAATCCAACCCAAAAATACTTTTATTACGAGTGACGGTCTGGCCAAACACGTGTCATAACACCCTCCACCAGCTGACACAGTGGACACAGGCGAAAAATATTTGTGCCCTCAAATGGGCAGGCGAACATGTGTGTACACCACGGGTCTGTCTGTAAACTAATTTTTTTTTTACATTTTACCAGGTAAGGCTCACTGAATATATAGATCTTTTTCAGAAGCGACCTGGCCAAAAATGATAGCCTGACAAAGTGGCTTATCACGTGGACATTTATACAGGTAGGAACAACAGTTCCACACTGCCCACCAGGGATTATTTGTCTGTCTGTCTGTCGTGCATAGCCACGCCCTCGATTTGTATTTCATAGAGCACTTCGGGCGGGCTCAGCACCACGTGACGCAGCTTACGCCGCGTCACACGGACCGCGCGAATGCGCTGTCCAACCAAGTTCCTACCTGCCCCTCCGAAGGAACGTGTTAGCAGGCAAATACGCTAAATGAGGAGGGGAAAAACCGGAGGACCCGAGAGAAAAATCCATGTTGACCACGGGAGAGAGAGACACATGCAAACTCCAAATATACAACAGGCGTCAGGGTGAGGATCGAACCCACGACCTCCTGTATACCAGGCGAGGCAGTTAACATCTCGCCACCGTGGCGCCCGTCCGCGTATCTCCATGGCACCGCATCGGCCACACCTTGATGTGAATGAGGAAGCCCTCGAGCGGGCGGTAGGGCGTGTGAACGGTGAGGTGAAAGCGCAGCTCCTGCGTGAGCAGCAGCTCGTGGGCCAGCACCAGCTGCAGCGCCTGCTCGCGCCCGCTCTCCGCCTCCTGCTGCAGGTTGCCCACGAACTGCATGCTCGACACGTTGAACTCGTCCGCCTTGCACGCCAGGAAGGCGGCCGTCAGCCTATCGCGGGGGGGAAAGCCGGGTGGTGGTGGTGGGGGACGTGTTTAAGGAAATTGTGAGTATGTGCGACGGTTCCAACGCGAAGCAGTAGGGAACCTACGGGCCGTGACTTCACACGTTGCATATTTGGTGTTTGCGTGTCTCTCTCTCCCCGTGGCCGCGTGGATTTTTCTCCGGGTCCTCCGGTTTTTCCCTCCACATTTAGAAACGTGCGTTTAGAGTGTTTGGCTGCCATCAATTTCCACGTGATAAACCACTTTGTTGAGCTATAATTTGTGTTAATTCTAGATTTGAAGCTTTCGTGACTGCAAGGATTCATACTCTTAGGTTTTTTCGGTAAAGTCACGTAGGTAGAAAATAAATAATACAAATAAATAATAAAATGATGGAAATAATAATAGAAATAAAATAATAAATCACGACGTTTCGGGCGCAACACAAGCGTCCGTCATCAGGTGGGACAACCGCAGCACGAAGCAATTGCTGCAGTGGGCTATAATTTGTGGCCAAATTGCTTCTGAAAAAGAGCTACATAGCTCAGCGGACCTTACCTGGTAAAATGAAAATTGTTCAGTTTAATTTTGTAAACGGCCTGCGGACGATAATTATAATCCATCGCTGCAAGCACCTGAACCATGCGCCGACTTGGTAACTGCGACCCAACATCAGCAAGGCGTCAGGGCGGTTGGATTGGTTTAGGATCGAGGGTTAGTGCAGGGGTGAGGAACCTATGACGCACGACTTCATTTCATATTTCATTTCATTCAGCCCGTGACTTCATTTCAAATGGCTTGCGGCATAATTTCATACGGACCGCGAGTTCATTTCACATGGCCAATGGCTTCATCATTTCATGCGGCCCACGATTACATTTTAAGTTTTTGTTCAGAAACCTTGTGCTTAAGATGTAAGACTCGAGTGACTGCATAGCCCGTATGTTGGCATTCATCAAATGAACTCATCACTTAAAGGTAATGTTGCATTTTACCCGTGATTCACGCACATGCTCTACTCACTAAAAAATTGAAACATAAACTACTGAATAAAAAAACCTATCTGGGCCACTTGGTCACACTGCTGTCAGAACTGACCTCACTAATGGAATGTGATAACACTCACAGGATGTTGCGTGGATGATATTCCATCACCGAGTTGTTGAGATAAAACCTCTTAAAGTAGCAGCAGGCGATAGCCTGCAAGTCACACACATGGGAGACACGAGTTACGTCAATCATTTATCCCGTCGTCTTTTTCCCAATGTTATTCCAATCGTGCCAAAGGCGTCACGGGCACAAAGCGCTGCAGCAGGAGTCGAACCTGTGTGGAGCGGGGCATGGGCGGCTTGAACTTGGTGCACAGGTCTTGGAGGCAGCGCTCGTAGTGACGACAAAGGGCGAGCTCTTCCGACGGGGTGAGAAGCAGAGAGTCGTTGACGGGGCCCTGGGAGCGAGCGGTGGACAAGCGGTGGACACGCAGGGGAGGGGTGGACGACGCACACACATTGCTGAAGATTCCTCAGGGTTCTGTGGAAGTGCATAGGGCCCAGAGAACCAAAATACAAAATAAAAAATCATCTATCTTTCCCCCCAATTGTGTTATTGGCATCAGGTCGTGGAGATGAAGAATCCGTTTTGATGTCTCGCAGAGCAGTGACACCCTTCGTCGCGAACAACCAATGGCAGTGATCACCAACAGGGCTACCTCCAAGATCCTTTCAAGCGCACACTTTGGAATGTAGCTAAAACCAAGTAGACAACTAAATCTAATGGGATGGATTTACTCTTTTTCCAGTTGTCCGTGACCGGGTTGAGACCATGAACTCAATGCCCTTGAGAACCCGGTCTAATCGCAGGTGGCTGAAACCCAGATTTGAAGCCCAGGATTGTCAACGACGCCGGCTCAGTGAGGCCTGCCACCAGTAGTGAGATGTTAACTACCTCGCCTGGTATACAGGATGTCGTGGGTTCGACCCCGACCCTGATGCCTGTAAATTTGGAGTTTGCATGTTCTCCCGAAACGTCACGTGGATTTTTCTCTGGGTCCTCCGGTTTTTCCCTTCACATTTAGAATCAAAGTGCGTTTGGAGTATCTGGCTGCTATGAATCTCCATCATATGATAAGCCACTTCGCTGAGCTTTCATTTGTGATAGCCAAGTCACTTCTGAAGAAGAGCTGTATAGCTCAGGGGGCCTTAACTGGTATAATAATAGTCCATCGGTTAAGTGACATTGGTTAAGGTTTTTGTGGTTTATGTTTTGCCTCCTATAGGACCACGTGGTTTCGACAAATGTAAAAATTTTGACTAACGCACGCGGGCGCCAATTTCGGCAAATCCGAGCGCTGGTAAGTGGGCTGAGCATGCCTCAGCCGATTAGCGATGCCCATTTATGAGACCTCGACTGGCTTTGTTTACATTGTTCCCTGTTATGGCAGCGAAAAAACTCTCTTGCAGACTCACGTAATTCGTATATTCGATGCTATTTCGGTTAACCGTAGTTTTCATGGAACGGATTAAAAACGCTAACCGTGGGACTACTGTAGCTGAACAGTTTTTAGTTTCTCCTACCTCTGAACAGACATCATTCAATTCAATTAAATCATCGATGCAGGGAACTCAGGTCCCACACCTTAGCATTCTTCCTGAGCTTGGTCTTGAACCTCTCGTTGGCTTCCCGCCTTAACGCCGTAATCTCCTCCTCCTTGCCAAACGTCCAGTGCGTCTTCTGCGTGCTGTTGTGGTACATCGCGACCGCCGCTCGCCGCTGTGCGGACCAGAGCGGAGGGTGGAGAGAAAAGTTAAAGAGTAATATTTTAAACAACTTTTTTTTTTAAACACGCTTTTATGAAATGTCCCGTACTAGTAATGGAAGAACTCCACGACTCCAGGAAGTGGCCTCGAAGCTTGCCACAACGTAAGGGACCGTGGGCAATTACAGCCAACGTCAGTTTACCGTGGACAATTAGACCCAAACCGAAACATAACATTAAAAAAGACTTGTTTTAAAATATATATTTTTTGATAGAATATAGTATTGTCATCAGTATGACATATGTATACCAAGTTTGCAGTCGATATCACATTGGGAAGTGGGTAAAAATAGAGTTATAAGATTTGAGGATACGACAACAGACAGAGTTCAGGATATAACAGACAGAGTGAGTTAAATAAAAGCGTGTAAATAATTATAAAAAGGATGACTGGGTTATAAGCACGGGGGGGGGAGGGGGGTAATAGCTGAGCGTAGGTGTTGACCTTTGGTTAAGGTGAGGAATAGGTAGTGTGGTTGGTAAGTGTGGTTATGGTTAAAGATATTTAGCTTTAATTTAATTTGGATAGTGTGGCTATGGTCTGGTTGGCGCGTGTGGTTAGCATTGGAGGGTAATGGCTCGTGTTTAGTGGGTCTGTGCGCTGGGGGTTAGGGTTCGTGTTTGGTTAGTTTGGTTACGTGCAGAACGAGTGCAAGGCTTTAGCTGGTTGGCATGTTACAGTGTAGAGATATGGCTGGTGGTGGAGATGAAGGTTCGTGTGGTCGGATTTAAGAGTTATCGGTTAAGAGCCTGGGGTTGTCATTCAGACTCTGTCTCCCCGACAGACCTATTCTTCACCTGAGGACGGCTGCTTGCGTTGTGGCCGAAACGTCGTGAGAATTATTTTATTATGTTTTCTTTTTATTATTTTATTATTTCCATTCTACGTTACTTTACCGAAAGAACCAAGAAGATGAATCCCTGCAGTCACGAAAGCTTTAAATCGAAATTTAAATCGAAAGTTGTGTAACAGCTTGTTCGGCTCACGTACTCTCTCTATTACAGTACAAACAAAATCATTATACATTGTCTATCCATGGCTGGATGACCGCCTCATCGCCACCTAATGTCTCATAAGGAAAACCCCACACATGGTAAAACGAATGGTGGAGTATGGTGGAGTATGGTGGAGTGGTGGAGTATGGTGGAGTGGTGGAGTATGGTGGAGTGGTGGAGTGGTGAAGTGGTGGAGTGGTGGAGTATGGTGGAGTGGTGGAGTATGGTGGAGTATGGTGGAGTGATGGAGTATGGTGGAGTGGTGGAGTGGTGAAGTATGGTGGAGTGGTGGAGTATGGTGGAGTGGTGAAGTATGGTGGAGTGGTGAAGTATGGTGGAGTGGTGAAGTGGTGGAGTGGTGAATTATGGTGGAGTGGTGAAGTATGGTGGAGTGGTGGAGTATGGTGGAGTGGTGGAGTGGTGAAGTGGTGGAGTGGTGTGGAGTATGGTGAAGTGGTGGAGTGGTGATGTATGGTGGTATGGTGGAGTATGGTGAAGTGGTGGAGTGGTGAAGTGGTGGAGTGGTGGAGTGGTCCCTCACGGTGTGACGACGGCGTGGTGACTTCCACACTCACACACGGCCTGAGTTCAAGTACTCGTGTCACTTGCTGAGGCACATCGGCAGACTCGAGCGCAGGGGATTCCGAGGGTTCAGGCGAAGCGTTGCGATCGAGAAGAGGCCTCACAGCAAAGACAAAGATCCCCCGTGTAGCCTGTAACAGACTGTAGGGGCAAGTGCTGTTAGCGAGTAGCACCTATGAAGGCCGGCACGGCACACGAGGGGGTGGGTAGCCAACACCATTTAGCCCGGCCGCCTTTATCTCCCCAGTGGCGATGTTTACACACCGCAACAGATACTCATTTGAGGCTGAGTCGACCTAGGGGATGCCCAGGACCGGTTCAGATGTTGGCCGTGAGCGGGAATCGAACTCGGCTCGCCGGGGTTCGTATCGCAACGCGCTAACCGCTGCACCACCGCTCCCCATCAGCGCGCACACAGCACAAAATCCCCCCTCACAGCAGAACTTAAGCAGCAGGAGACGAATGCGTAGAGCTCACTTTACCGGCAAAGGGGCGCGCGTTCTGTTGAGTTCCAAACGCAGGGCGTCTTCGTCTTTAATTTGGACGACGATAAGAATTTGCGATCGTCAGACGGGCTGATTTCGACATTTACTATGACAACAACGTGGGTGCAACCACGGTCACTCGCCGCGGCGAAATCGTCCGGGGGAAACGCGCGGCACGGAGGTTTTGGTTCCGGGTCAGGCTTGCCACCAACGCGAAACAACGTGGGGCATTAGCTTGATCTTCTTGGTTCTTTCGGTAAAGTCACGTAGAAGGGAAGTAATAAAATAATAAAAATAAAACATAATAAAACAATTCTCACGACGTTTCGGCCACAACGCAAGCAGCCGTCCTCAGGCGAAGAATGAAACACCACCAAGCTTGGAGCGTATATTTAAGCTTGGTTAGAGGGGGGAGGAGGTGGGAAGAAGAGCGCCTAGACAAAATAATTTGCATATCAAGAGGAATTCAGCATATGGAAAATGCGTAGGAGGTGGGCTGGGGGGGTTCCAAATCAATACTATGCCCGTGCATTATGCAGGATTAGCAGCATCAAAGGGGGGGGGAGGGGGGTAGCATTAACAAAGGAAAGGAATGTTAATAGTATGTAGCTGCAGTTACTAAACAACCACGTAAAAAACTAAAGTATAAACAGCATAACAAACTAAAGTATAAACTACATAGCATCATCAGTATACTTACTATATTCTACAATAAGCTGAGTTACTAACAGTAAGCAATACATACAAAATTCTACGTTGTAAAAAATTATATAATATGCTTCCATCTAAACTTTATTCTCTTACATCACACGCGTCTATACCGTACTATATACTGCCATAGACAAACCCAACATTAAATTACATACTGTATTGCTATAAACCACTTATACATTTTAATATAACACTATGTATTATTCTACCCACCCTAATGTGTATCGAAATGGTTTATTACGTCCTTCCAGTGATTGCTAAGCCAGAATCCATCTTCTCGGTTAAGATTGTCTCTGTGTTTGTATATGTGGATCGCCTCATGAACGAATCTCTCATGATAGCCAGATGGCTTGCAGAGAACCTCTGTCTTGGAGAAGTCAATGTCATGTGAGCCCACTGAGTTGTAACAGTGATATGCCACGGCTGAGGTGTTTGTCCTACCGTGTTTCAGGTCAGCTTTATGTTCACGGATGCGGTCCGAGACATGTCGCATTAGCTTGACTTGAAGCTTTCGTGGCCGCATGGATTCATATTCTTTGGGTCTTTCGGTAAAGCCGCGTAGATAGAGAAAAATAAGAAAAGTAGTTGGATATTTTTTTTACCTGATGACTAATTGCTTGTGTTGCGATCGAAACGTCGTGATTTTTTAGGATTTTTTTTTATATTACTAGAGCATGTTTGTTTGCAAGTTTTTGCCACAAGTACGTGTGGTTAATGCAGATTTGACGCCTTGGCAAATGCATTCATTTGGTGTTTCAACATCTTTAACACCTGTTTTATTGCCAAAAAAAAGAGGAAAAAGCCAATTCTTATTTTGCATCATTTTGGATACTGGCAAAAAGGTGCCATAGGGATTACTGTACAACACACTGCAGCAGCAATCGCCGCCCACTATGAAAACTTGGCAGGACCCTCCTCAAACAGTCACGAGTCTCAGTGAGGCTTTCCTGGCTTAAGGACAACAATACTGTAATGAATCTTGACTTAAAGCTTTCGTGACTACAGGAATTCATATTCTTTTGGTATTTCGGTTAAGGCATGTAGATAGAACAATTATACAATATAAAAAAATAGAAAATATTACTTTTCTATCTACGTGGCTTTACCAGAAGACCCAAAGAACAATAGTGTAATGATATTCTGTAATACCACAACCACGCCGGCCAGTGTGGGTTGATGAAGGTGGCCAGCCATTGCTAATATTGAATACAAATTATGGTGTTTCGCCGTGAAAATTATCAACAATAAAGTTAACACGTTTACAATATTTCCACCCAAATTATCCTTCGTGCTGCACAGAATGGCCCACGGAAGCAGATGAGACAGAGCTACATCTGAGAACCACCCCGTGACCTCTGCTCCACGCACAGTAGAGGGCAGCACTTGCGCGATCACTTTGCTACCAAGGGTAATGAAATCTATGGGGAAAACTTATTTCGCATCGTACGTAGCCAATCGTGCTAATCGGAGGCGCGGGGGAATGACAAACTAAACACAAATATCAGTTTAATTGGACCTCCTTTGCCAGGACCAAAATATGAGAATAGTTTTTTCCCCTTTTTTCTGGCAACAAAACAGGTGCTAAGTTGTTAAAACACCAAACTGAAACCTTTTTAAAGGAATCATGTGTGCATTAACCACAATACTTGTGGTCAAAATGCAAGCAAAAAACACTCTGAAAATATATGCATTGTCTTTGAAACTGATTGGTCCACACCAGAGACGGCTTTCTTTTGAGCCTCGTCTCAAACGGTGTTAGACCTCTGGTGGGGTTTGTGTGTTCCAATGATCTTCAGAGCGATGTCGCTTGGAGTATTGCACTCCTGGTAGGGTCTCCCTTGGCGAACAGGTCTGGGGGGGGGGGGGGGAGCTTCCAGACAAATAACGGTCCAAGAAAAAGCCACTCACGGATGGTTAAAAAAGAAAAAAAAATCAGAGAACCTCGACCGAACAAGGTATAGTGGGACACCCCCCCTGGAGCCAGGCCTGGGGCTTGGTGTACGCCGCCAAGCGCCTGGTGGCCGGGTGACCCTGGGTGACCCCGGGTGACCCCCGGTAACCCCGCCCCCCACGTAGCCCGGTCGGGCCCGCTCCGTGACGCCGTATTGTGGGCCCCACCATCCGAACGGACGAAGGATGAAGGGGCCGGTGCGATGCCAGTCTGGCAGGAAGAGAGATGGTCTCAGACGGGAGAGGGAGGTGCGGACCGCCACGACTCAACAACACGCTGCAGACTGAGACCGGTGCAGCATACATTGAGAGGAAATGCATTTTTTTATTATTAAATAACCAAAGCACGATTTATTTTGAACATTTTCTTATTTATAAAATATAATCGAGCAATAGTCTCGTATCACTAGTATAAAATTTTCTTTTACTCATGCACTTGAGCAATCTTTAAAAAAAATGTATCAGCGTGCCGCCCACAACACCGGACGGACGTACATAATTCGAAGTCTGTTAATTCCTCTTCATCATTGGCGACAAAAGCAAAGGGCGCGCGCGTAGCGTCTTAACGGCCGCTAAAAAAAAACCATTTGACTCCCAACAGCAACTCAAAATTAATTCTACATCAAAACTAATTTGCGAAAGGTCCGCCCCCGGTTGAGTCATTGCTGTTGGTGACAAGAGCTGGTGGTATGTTAGCGAGTAAAGACCCAAGGGCAGGTAACACACACACACAAGTGCAATGTCATATCGTGCCAACCACCATCGGCATCACCGACCATCACCTATCCACTGCTGAATAAAGGCCTCCTCAAACGGTCGACATTTCCCACGGGTTTTTGCAATTTCAAACGCATCCACCCTGCTCCGACAACACGAGTCGATTTCATTTCTTCTATTTCCTAAGTAATCGTCCTCCCTCCCTCCCAGGTGAGCGAGCTCCCTCATTTGGCTGTGGTTCCGTCGTTAGTCTCGACCACCGGTGTCCATCATCCCCCCCCGACCCAACTCCCCCCACTTCAAGCGAGCCTGCGTTACTGCCCGAACCCACTTAATTCTTAATTCGTAAATGTCGCAAAATTGCGTCTGCTCTCTAATCCCACGTGTGCTCCTCTTCGTGTGTCTCTGTGTAATTCCAAGCAGGGGCTCTCTCTCCATGCCTCTTTGATGAGAACGACATTTCTGAAAAGGTGGACAAATTAAGCATGGAGAGGCGCTTGCTTGGAATTACACGGGAGATGTGTGAAGGGACACGTGCAATCCACTCATTTGCAACAAAACGCAACCCCGGGATTTAATAAAGAGACGTGCTCACATTTGAATAATGGAGATGACCCAGGTGCGTGTTGGGAGGCCCAAGGGAAGAGATATCCTTAGAATGATTTTACAACTTTTATAGGCTTCTAAAATAAAACAATCCCTGGATCCACTCACATTCCAGTTATTCCAGTCAGGAACATAAAAAAACAATGACATACAAATAATAATTGAGGCGTGTGACAATACACCGACATATGTTAACTGACTGGGCATTTTACACACACGCGGGCTTAATGGCAGTTGCTGCCACATCTTTGCACAGGCAAACATGTGTTGTACTGTACTCATATGCTCCCCCGTCTTCACCAACCCACGCTTGACCGGCCAGTTTTTCAATCCACTGCTGGATGAGCGCCTCCCTACGCCGTGCGGGCCGTGGTTATTTGCCTCACCTCGCTTCTCCACGCTGCTCACAGCGCGTGTTGGAGGCAGGGAGGCACGCACCTAAGTATATAGCATAGGTGGGACAAAGTCATTGTTATGCAAGTCCAAGTCGAGTCGCAAGTCATCAAATTCATGACTCGAGTCTGACTCGAGTCCAAGTCACATGACTCGAGTCCACATCTCATAGGTGGGACAAAGTCATTGTTATGCAAGTCCAAGTCGAGTCGCAAGTCATCAAATTCATGACTCGAGTCTGACTCGAGTCCAAGTCACATGACTCGAGTCCACACCTCTGGTGTATAGTACATGCGCTTTCGTTGCAACCGTCCGAGCAAAGCCCCACAGCCTCCCGTGACAACTTGGTGTGCACGTTTTGTACGCTCATCCAAGCAATGTCCAGGCTCAACCCCGCTTAGCTTCCGAGATCCGGTGCAAGCCGGGTGGGGGGAGGAGGGGGGGTTTATTTGATCAATGGCAACTCGTTATTGAACCGAGGGGAGGAAAATAAAATTAACCCGTAAAAACAAAGTTTTTCACTATAAATCCTTTATATGCGTGGCGGCTAGAGTCCTCTCGTCCTCTGGCTTGAGATGACTGCCACCTATGGGCCAGATGATTGCCTGCCACCATTAAGCAATTGGTAATTAAATATAATTTATTTTTTCCTAAAAAGTGTACAATTTTGGGAATTTTTTTTCACGAACATAAATTGTCACGCACAACGAGTCTGTGTGCAAAATGTCAGCTCGATTGGATCACGGGAAGTTGGTTAAAAAACGACCGAAAGATTTGCACGGTCCTAAGCAAGCAAGCAAGTGAACTTAATATAAAGGATTTAAAAATTATCGTCGGTCGGCGAGGTCGTGCCGGGCAGCTCTGGGGTCAGCTTCGGGGTCAGCTCCAAACACGAGCGGCGGTGTAGCACCGAGACTCACGGGACACGGGGGACCGACCACGTGCTCTGAACTGCGATGTTGGGGAGGATTGGGGGCGAATTCCCCGCACTGGGGCCCACGCCAGCCACGCTTTTATTTCTTGTCGCACGGCCGCTGATGTAGTTGCAGCAACAACTTCACACTAAGGTGGTCAAGACGGACAAAGGGCATCAGGCGTAGCGGAGTGCATTGCTGTGATGTCTCCCTTTCGTATTTGTGCATCGGGCATTGCGTCCTCATATCTTGTATGGTCTGTTCGGGATGAGCACAGTCGCGCACTGGAGAGTTTTTAATTTCCCATTTGTGCGTCGGGTATCCGCATCTGCCATGGTTTTCGCAGTGGATGCGGCTTCGGGTGGACCGTGAGCCTCGTGGAAGATCAAACCCAGGGATATTTTGTTTGCGTTGGGTGTTTCACAACAAGGTGCTTTGCTTGCGAGTTCTTTTGAATTGCATTCCGCTAACGCCGATGGACACGCCGCCGTACGTGTGCAACTCCGACACGGCACAAGAGCTCTCACCTCGTGAAACAAATACCCTCTACTTAGCCTCCTCGGGCAAAGGATGTTTAACAATGGATCGGGCGATTTAATTCATTTGCCCCAGGGCCTATGCCACTAGGATCACATACTCATATTGAACCGATATATATATCGAGAGCGTTAGCATCGGGAACCATCGGCCAACGTGAATGGGCCCCGTGGCGTGGCTATCAAGTGTGCGGGCGGTGCAACTGCTGCACCAGGGCTCACGGGCACTTTTTTAAGGTGGGGGAGGTGGAGATTGGATAGAGGGCATTTCATTCGTTGCAACAGGGGCCCCAAGCCAACCTCAGCTACGACACCACTGCGGCTACACGTCACGTGATAACCATAATCTGCAAACAGGTGGGTGGGGGAGGGGCATTGAATGCGCTTGCGATAATTACATTAAATGCTCGAATTATTTGTAACGTCTACATCACTGAAGGGTAGATAAGGCAGAGAATTAATCGAATATTTTTCTGAACATTCACGGGATTTTTGTTGTGGAAAAACACTACCACACGCTCGCTCTCTCTCTCCCCCTGCTGAATAAACTCGAGGCAATACGCTGCATTTGGGTAGAACGGGGAATGGGGGATTTGAAAAACCTTGAGCACGGGACGCACATTCATTCCATCTCATGTCCACCAAAACCGACCTACATCAACAATGACCATTCGCGGTGGGCAAAGGACCAAGCGCACGCACACAGCATCGGTAACGAAAACCACCGTCATCTATGCTCGGCTCCTCGAGCAGACGACACCGGAGCAGATGGGCGAGCGGGCATTGTCCGCTCGCGGTTCGTGTGTTCTGGGTACGTGGCCGGGCCGCACTTTTAACGCGCGCGCGCCAAAGGCGATCATCTCCTTCCGGTTGCTGCAAGACATCCTGAGAGTGTTGCCAAGGTCATCGAAACATTCTCCCCTCTAGCATCCAATTAGTGCACCTCTAGGACGCATGCTCTTCTACTCCTTCTTCTCTCTTCCTGTCCGCCCGCTTTACCGACACCGCTGGCATCGCAAACGCCTGGCAGTGGCAGCAGCAGCAGCGCTCCTCCTCTGCGGTTGGCGATCGTCGTCACGCCCCATCCGTTTCCCGATTTTTAAATGACTTTCACCCTCCGTTCTAGTTAGTGCTGCCACCTGCTCCACCAGGCAAGTCCATATTATTGGAGACCCTCCTCCTACACCCGCTGGGCCATTTCCAAGCGGGAGGGCCTCGTGTTGCCCTGGCCGTTTGAAATTAAGTATCGGGACCCATCCGACCCATGGGCCATGTGTTCCCCTACCCCTGGAAAAAAAGGCATAAGCGTGTGTACGTGTGTGTGTGCACCCGTGTGTACTCGTGTGTATACATGTGTGGTCTACTCAGAAGCTATGTGCATCATAACAAAATGGTACCAAACGTGATTTGACATCAGAGGTCATGCTTTAGCGAATGCGCCAAGTTCTTTTAAGCGAAAAAACAATATATACTGAAATTATCATTTTCTTTGAAAACCCACAAGAAATCATTTTAATTCAACTCAAGCGAAACAAAAAAGACAGTAGAAATGTAATGATTCATCGACTGAAATCGATTGTAAGCACGATGCGTGCGGTGGGCTGTTCGCGCAAGAATCTGTTGGGCCACTCCACAATTTTTAGACGCAAATTTCAGCTTTGTGGGCAATCGTTCACATAATCACGGGGCGGCTTTCTATTTGGACAAAGGACGTGAACCAATTAGGGCTGTAATCCATATAGAAATCATTTGTCCACCTTTCTTGATAAAGGTAAAGACGTTCATGAATTTACACGGCGTCCGACGTGCTTGCACAAATTGACTTTTTCGTTCACGATGGTAGTTGTCAAGCCGTCGACTTATTCCACGGGTCATGTTTTCTACAGGCACAATTACCCCGAGGGCGATTTAGTCATTTGGACCACGAGGCTGCCGAATTTGTGGGACTGCCCAATTAGTTACGACCCCGTCCGAGCCAGAACTCCTCTTTTCCTTTTTGCCCACCGCAGCGAACGTGTCCCCCGGCAGGAGAGGTCGCAACCGGGTACCCGATACCCGTACCCTACCTGATACCCGGCTACCCATACCCGGCCCGGTATGGGTACGGTTACCCATTTGCGACCCTGGTGCGGCCGGGTACGGGTACGGGTAAGGAATCAAAACCCGTTTGCGACCTCTGCCCAGCAGCCGCCGAACCACAGCGGTGCACACGTTGGAAACTTGCAACACGCGTCGGAAACAGCCGAGTGGCGCGCACGCATTACGCCGTGATCACATAAACGAATCGATTTCAAATCGGCAAATCGACGAGCCGTGCTGCTGCCCACAACGACGCTCTCACCACCCCCCGCCACCCCACCACCACCACTATCTTCGGACGATTAAAGGGCAAGCCGAAACTCGCCTGCTCACATGCTCACTCACTCTCCAACTCACTCGAGATCCCAAACCAACAAGAGACATCACCCCCCTCCCGCATTGCTGTGTCCTCGAAATAACTCTGGTGGATAAAGCGTGGTGTCCCGCATATAACAGCGTTGATCGGGAAGGAACTCTAAAAATGGGAAAAAGTTTTTTTTTTTATTAATTCGTATTTTGTACTCCCAAAGAGCTCGGTAGTGCGACCAAAAGTCAGTCTTGTCATCTCGCCGTGTCCCCACGCGGCGCTGAAACGTCACGTGCCAGAGCTGTCCCCACTTCCGTGACTGTCCTGCGCAATGTCTGCCGTCGTGTTGAATTCTGTGTTCCAGAAGTGGTGGTTGTCAATGGTGGGTTTGTTTGTTTTTACTTTCATTCATAAAGCTAACAGTATTCTTACTTTCATAATAGCAGAAAGGCCGCGCAAATAACATCGCACGCTGTAAACTGCCTAAATTTGGCCTTTGTGAGCGAATGTGGGTTTTCGTAAAGGAGGTGGCAGAGGCGCACACACCCGCCCGCCGCTATTTCGAGGACACGTGGCACCCCAATCGTCACTGCGCGCAGCCTGAAACGAGTGCGATCGATCAGCGAGCTTCCACGAGATATTGTTCCCCCGCCCCCCCACCACCACTCCCTCCCATCCTCATGACCCGGATTCGCCTCCTGCTCCTCCTCCTCCCATCACCGCTTCCGCTGTCGTCATTATCGTCATCATCATCTTCGTCGCCACCCTCGTCGCTGGCTCAGAGCTTGCGATGCACTGGCTGCTTGAGGCAGAGCTCCGAGCCGGCCGAGATGATGGGCAGCTGGTTGTCGCGATGGAAGCTGATGAGATGATTGACGCTGTCGAACTTGCGGTCCTTGGTGCGCACCTGCGGATAGCGGGAGAAGGGGTTAGAGGTTAGAGCGGGTTCAGGTTGGGGTTTTGGTTGACTTAGTTGTTAGTAGCTTGGGGTTAGGGTTAGAGTTTTGGTTTGATGTTAGAGTGGGTTAAGGTTGGGGTTTGGTTGACTTAGTTGTTAGTAGCTTGGGGTTAGGGTTAGAGTTTTGGTTTGATGTTAGAGTGGGTTAAGGTTTTGGTTATGCTTGCGTTTTTGCTTTGAGTTAAGGTTGTGGTTTGTGATTGGATTAGGATTTGGGTTAGAGTTAGGGTTTACGTTCAGGGTCAGGCTTAGCATTCGCGTTGGGTTAGGTACTAGGGGTTTTAATAGTTTAAGGTAGGAGTTAGGGTTAGTGTGTGTGGTGACTGCACACTATGCCACCGCTGAACACCGTACCGGTCACCACTCAGTCTGTAGCTATGACAAAGTGCAGCGGTTGTGGCACGGTGTCATTTTCCCACGGGCAGAACGCACAGCCTTGGCAAGGTACGGGGCGGCCGTGGCAGAATGTGTAGCACACAGCACGGCGTGTAGCCTTGGCACGTTGCATCGCTGTGTCGCAGAGTGCGGCCGTCCGTAGCGCAACGCAAGCTTGTGGCGCACACGAGCCACGGCACAATGCGTAGCGGCGGCAGTGTGCGCGGCTCTGGCACGATCGCCCAAACGGTGACATGACACCGCGTGGCGCAAGGCACGGTGCGTGTTTGCGGCACGCCATTGCGTCTCTGCGACACAATGCGTAGCACTTTGCCACACTGTGCGGCACGGACGCAAGACACCGGCTCCGGTACAATCGTCCCACAGTGTCACAGAGACAACGGTTGTGCTTCGTACGGTGCTAAAGAAGTTCAACAAATAATCTAGATTTGAAGCTTTCGTGACTGCAGGAATCCATACTCTTTGGTTCTTTCGGTAAAGTCACGTAGGTAGAAAATAAAAAAAATCACGACGTTTCGGGCGCAACACAAGCGTCCGTCATCATATAGTTTCTGTTCTTCTATAACGCCACGTGTTTTCATCATGCAAATTGGACATAATGCGATGCCGCTGGGTGCTTCTAAATGCTGCCCACGCGCCCTCACAGTCTTTGTCCGGCCTGCATACGCATCTCATATCGCGGACTGTGCTTTACCCAACATTACACGTTACTTAAAATAACGCGGCGTTCTTCAGGGACGCAACTACCGCATCATAGGAGGAGTGACTGCACACATGCACGTGACCTTGCCACAGACGCACACGCGCCACGCCGCGTCGCTCACCACGCCCTCGGGGTCGACGAGCAGCAGGTGCTTGGGCCGACCGCCCTGCATGCCGGTCAGGACGTACTGGCCCGGCGTGGAACCGCTCTCCCGCACCAGGAAGTCGCCATCGCGGCTCAGCAGCTTCTCGGCATCGCCGCGACTCACGCGGCCGTGGAACCACGGCTCTCCCCGCAGCCGCTCCGAGGACAGCCCCCCTGGGGCCGGGGGGGTAGGGGTGGACGGGGCGGAGTGAGACGATGGTGGGGGGTGCGACGTCGATGACGTCATGCGCGTTACGAAGCGCGTCTTTCGCCGCCATTGTTGTTTTTACATGGGGGTTGAACGTACGGCAAAAAGTCATTTACACCATTGGAACCTCATTTGCCAGTAAAAAACATGATAATTGGTTTTTTACCCTTGTATCTGGCAACAAAACTGACGCCTTTTTTTTACAAGGAGTCTTTTGGCGTCAACTGGTCCAACACCATGTGAGACTAGGCTCTAAGGAAAGCTGTCTCGGGTGTGGACCAATCAACTTCAAGGACAGTGCATACATTATCAGAGTTATGTTTTTGGTTTGCATTATGACTGCAGGTATTGTGGTCTATGCAAACATGACTCCTTGTAAAAAAATGTGTCAGTTTTGTTGCCAGATAGAAGGGTAAAAAACCAATTATCGTACGGCAAGTCCTCGCTTGACGCGCGGTGTTCGCACTATTACCGCGTTCTTGCTACGACGCGGTTCTTGCAAGACGGAATACTTTTCTTACATTGCGGAACGCGCGCCCCGTTATAACGAGGAACTCGCGCCCCCCATCATAACGCGGTTTCTGAGTGGTCGACGACTAACTAACTTTCTTGGGCTGCTCGGCTTGAGCAGAATGATACGGTACGCAGAAGAATAAAGCACGGGGCGACTTTCCCTCATCTCAATTCTCTGTTCCACCACGGGATGACTGCAGGCTGATGTTCTAGTGCAAATGCGATTCAAAAGTAGCGTTGTTTTTATTTATTTACGCCCCGTAATGTGCATTCATCAAGGAGTACTTCGCTTAAAGCGGCACTCGTCAGGAGCGCATCGGCCGCGTTCAACAACGAATCCCCGTCACCTCCGTCCATGTCGCTCGTGTTGACGTAGCTCGGGTCCTCTGTGGCCTCCATGCGGGCCCCAGGCCGCATTCCTCCACTGCCGTCTGAAGGAAACAAGAAAACAAAAATGCATTGTAAGGAAGGACGTTATTAACCAGGTAAAGCCTTCCCTCCTACCTGCCTATGTCAGCTGTTATTTCCGACTCTCTGTGTCTCTCTCTATGCCTCTCTCTTAGATCTCTCATGCTCACATGTCCTTTGCATTGCACTCTCTCTTGCCTTTGGATTGCGGTCCCATGCCCTTTGGATTGCACTCTCATGCTCACAGGTCCTTTTGATTGCACCCGTTGGGTTGCACCAGAGGTCGCAACCGGGTACCCAATACCCGTACCCTACCCGATACCCGTACCCGGCCGGGTACGGGTACCCGTTTGCGACCCTGGTGCGGCCGTGTACGGGTACGGGTAGGCCGTGAGTCACTGGTGAGTAACCGTTTGTCACTCATTTCCCAACGTCTTGTCTCTTCTCACAATTCAAGTGCCTAGAATCAACCCACCCGCGCCTGCAACATGGCTTCATCCCAGAGGTAGCAATCAGGCACCCGATACCCGTACCCTACCCGTACCCGGCCAGGTACGGGTAGGGTACGGCCGGGTACGGGTAAGGAATCAAAACCCGTTTGCGACCTCTGGGTTGCACTCCCTCGTCTAGGAGGCCGCTCTCCTAGCGTAGTCACATGCTAATTCTCTCACATTAACAACACGCTAATATCTCACATTAACATCATGCTAATCTCCTCATATTAACATCATGCTAATCTCTCACATTAACATCATGCTAATCCCTCACATTAACATAGCCACTTCCGTGCCCTCTAATCTCTCACATTAACATCATGCCAATCCCTCACATTAACATCATGCTAATCTCTCACATTAACATCATGCTAATCTCTCACATTAACATCATGCTAATCCCTCACATTAACACCACGCTAATCTCTCACATTAACATCATGCTAATCTCTCACATTAACATCATGCTAATCTCTCACATTAACATCATGCTAATCTCTCACATTAACATTATGCTAATCCCTCACATTAACATCATGCTAATCTCTCACATTAACAACATGCCAATCCCTCACATTAACATCATGCTAATCTCTCACATTAACATCATGCTAATCCCTCACATTAACATCATGCTAATCTCTCACATCAACATTATGCTAATCCCTCACATTAACATCATGCTAATCTCTCACATTAACATCATGCTAATCCCTCACATTAACATCATGCTAATCTCTCACATTAACATCATGCTAATCTCTCACATTAACATCATGCTAATCTCTCACATTAACATCATGCTAATCTCTCACATTAACATCATGCTAATCTCTCACATTAACAACATGCCAATCCCTCACATTAACATCATGCTAATCTCTCACATTAACACCATGCTAATCTCTCACATTAACATCATGCTAATCTCTCACATTAACATCATGATCATTTCTCACATTAACATCACCAGCCCCGGCCACTTTTTTTATGACCCTTGGGCTACACCCATTTCAAACCTTTTAAAACAGTCTGCCTCAGCAGCAGACTATGCTTTCCCACCTGATGACGGACGCTTGTGTTGCGCCCGAAACGTCGTGATTTATTTTATTTTATACCTACGTGACTTTACCGAAAGAACCAGAGAGTATGCATTGTAAGGGTTAACATCGAGTTCACATCCAATCGGTGGTCGCTCCTGCGAGGTCACGACTGGTTACACGGTTATTTTCGTTGGCCTCGGTCGCCATCTGTTTGAGCCCTAGCGTGTGCCCTACCCAAATCAAATTTACGTCACGAGTTATACAACTCTTTGTCAGAAGCGACCTGGCCACAAATGATAACTCAACAAAGTGGCTTATCGTCACGTGGAAATCTATGTCAGCCAAATACTGGAATGTGACGTTGATTCTAAATGTGGAGGGAAAAACCGGAGGACGCGGAGAAAAATCCACGCGACCACGGGGACAACATGAAACCTCCAAATATACAAACATCGTCAGGGTCAGGATCGAACCCACGCACTCCTGTATACCAGGCGAGGCATTTAACCTCTCGCCACCGTGGCGACGATGTCTCTAACGCGTGCGTTCCCTAATCCACGTGTTCCTCTTCCTCACAGAAGCTGCTATAGATGCCGCGATGTCACTCAAAGAGGAGGCAGGCAATATTGCGTGCCCGTGGCATTCACGGTCAAATTGTGCCAAATCTAAAAAATTACACCGCAAAAACGCATCGCAATCGTCACCCCCCCTCCGCCCTCCTCCCCCTCCCAACTGCGAAGGCTTGGCAAGACCCTCCTACAAAGGAGT